>NW_016806990.1:1932259-1977332 GCF_001698545.2 Rhinopithecus bieti | reverse complement strand
CCCCTCCCCACCTGCGCCCGCGCCCGCCGCCCGCGGCTCCGCCCTGCGCCACCGAGGCCTGAGTAACGCCGGGCGAGGCGGGGTCCCCGCGACCCGAGCGCCCTGGGCGCGGCCACTGCGGGGAGGACTTGCGCTTGCGGGGGCCGCTGTCCTCTGCGCTGGGGCCGCTCGGGCGGGGAATGCTTGGCCTGGCTTTTGAGGATTTCCTTGGTCCCCGGGCGGAGATAGCTGGAATGGAGGGGCCTCTCGATTGGAGAGTTACTGGTCAAATATTTACTTTTGTTCATCGCTGGAAACGCTACCTACCACGCATTGACTAGAACCACAGTGAGGAGGGAACGTTTTAGATGATAGAGTTTTGTTTGGGGGCTTGTTCTGTTTTGTTTTATTCCAGGTATTCAGGAAATTGCCTCAGAAGTCCGATTTCTGATGTGTAAAACCTTTTTTTTTTACAGAAAACCACGACTTCCTGGAAAAGTCTTCACCGTAAATATTAATCTCTTTGGCATAAAGAGGAAAACACTACAGCTATTTTTTCATGGGATAACATAAAAATATAAGTTCCCATTTATTTTATCTTTTCCCTTTTGGATGCTCTTTTTAAACGAGGAGTAAAGATTTCAACTCCAGGTCCAGTTTCCAAAGTTTGTACCAGAACCTTGCGGATGCTTGTCTCTCGCGCCCTTCTCCGCAGACCCAACCCTCTCCGGAACTCAGAGCTGTTCACCCAAGTCAGCGGCGGAGGCCTCCTGGACTTGAGCCTGAGGGTGGCAAAGAACCCTAGACAGAGACCAGCTTGGTACCGATGAGTGACGCGGAGCTTGAACATTCCAGCGACTTGCTCCAGAGCCACTCCCAGTGAAGAGGCTGAGTGTTAACTACACCGTAGGCTCCACGAACCGAACCAGGTTTGGATACAGACCCAGTCACACCATCCATGAAAAGCTGTTTCTATAATATGGAAAACTGTTCAATGACGCTTTAGTAAAAGCCACTTAAAGATCTTTCTAATAAATTTTTCATCTTTCCAAACAATGCTGCTAATTACCTTCTGATACAATGCGTTTCCAAAATGTTTATGAACTGAAAACAAAAATAAAAAACTACATTTTCATGTTGTAAAGAGAGTCGGCGAGACTTTCTAAAATTTGTCATATTATAGCATTTCTCATGACACCTTGACCCTTTAAGGCATAATTTTTGACAAAATGTCTTGTTCTTTTTCTTTTTACAGCTGAACGTCTTAAATTCAAGGAGTAAACACATATAATGAGATGAAAGTTTATCACTGTTAGCGCAACCAATAATTTGCATCGTAGTCTCAATTTCCTCGAATCTTTAATAAAAGCAAAGTGGGCAAGTGTTTAAATGATTATGCAGATTGAGTACCCCTTATCCAAAATGCTTGGGACCAGAAATATTTTGGATTCTGGATTTTCTCGGATTTTTGGAATATTTGCATAGATGTAATGAAAGATCTTTGGGGATGGAACTCAAGCCTAAAAAGGAAAGTTATTAATGTTTTCTATATACCTTATACACATAGCCTGAAGGGAATTTTATACAATATTTTAGATCATTTTGTGCATGAAACAAAGTTTTGTCTGCATTTTGACTACAAGGCATCACATGAGGTCAGGTGTGGAATTCGCCACTTGTGGTCATCATGTCAGTGCTCAGAAAGTTTGGATTTGGGAGCATTTTGGATTTCAGATTTTCAGATTAGGGATGCTCAACCTGTACAAACACTGATGTATAGACAAGACAGTGGTTTTTCTCAAACAGAGTCAATGGCTGGAAGTCAGCCTCTGCACAAACAGCCCATAATATCCATTGGTGGAGGAGAGAAGTACATGCGTGGAGGGAAGTGCATAAGGTACAAAATTTCATTTAGGATGCTTTCCCTCTGTGCATCTCATTAGTTCAGCAAATAGTTATAACCTAGGATATGGAAATACTCTACAACATACAAAGATAATTAGGGTCCAGTCACTACCTTAAACGTGTTATAGTAAAACTTTGATTTAAGAAATTCAGGGGCCCGTGTGGTGGCTCACACCTGTAATCCCAGCACTTTGGGAGGCCAAGGCGGGCGGATCACCTGAGGTCAGGAGTTCGAGACCAGCCTGGCCAACATGATGCAACCCCATCTCTACTAAAAATACAAAAATTAGCTGGATGTGGTGGCAGGCGCCTGTAATCCCAGCTACTTGGGAGGCTGAGACACGAGTATCACTTGCATCCGGGAGGTGGAGATTGTATTGAGCAGAGATAGTGTCATTGTACTCCAGCCTGGGTGACAGATCAAGACTCCGTCTCAAAAAAAAACAAAAACAAAAAAAACAAATCTGGGATTATTCTTCTCTAATGTGTAATAAAAAGGCCACACAATTGCACGGTAGAATTATCCTTTTAAAAAAATCTATAAACCACCCCCCAGTGGTAACAAAAGCTCTTCTTAGCCAAGGGGCCCCTTTGGGTCATAGGAACCAGGATCCACACAGACCCAAACACCACCCAGACTCATAAAACTGTTCAATTTGCAGGCAAAACAGAGGAGGAGGTGAAGAGCCCACATCACCAATCACACCTCTGGCTGCGTTGCTTCCTCACCCACCTTACTGCTTCCTGGGCTTCTCCAGGCATCCCGAAGAACACGAATGGCTTCCAGCTACCAAACTTGCCTGCTCTCATTTATCTTTCTCTAAGGGTGATAAAGAAAGATAAGAGGATAAAATAAATAGATTGACATGCCGGACAGATGGAAACCCCACACCTCAACACACACACATGCACATGCACGCACATACATCAGTTATATAGGCTGGCTCATCACACAATGAAGAGCTAGGGTAACTTGCCCATAGTTACCATCTTAGCGCTACAATTTACTTGGACAAGAGCTCAATTTCTTCATGCGTTATAATGGAAATAACACTTGTTCTGCCAACCTTCCAAATCCACAGTGAGGTCAAATGAGATAAAATACGTGCACATTCTTGAACACTGTGAAACATATAAAGTTCCTAAGGTACCACCTGTTAAGCCAAAAGTTCTTTGCTGGATGTGAAATTTCAACTGTTAATGTTCCTGTCTTTATCCCACGTGTAAATCAGTAAACCTCCCTCTTGGAGACATTTAACATGCATTCATTGAAAAAGCAGCTATTGAACATCTACGACGTTACACAACAGATTCAATGCTAGACACATGAAGATGAATAAGGCATGACTCTTTTTCTGCAGGATATCAAAGTCTGCAGTAGTAAAACAAATAACTACAACACAACATTAAGTATGCTGTAATGAAGGTATATTTATAGAATTTTGGAAGCACAGCAAAGAGGTTTAAAAGTAGCTTGTTTTCCTACAACTTGGTTTAAAAAATCAGAATTCAAAGTCTGGCAGAGTCTTCACTGGCTGACCTAAGGTCAGCTATTTTTTCCCTGCCACTCATAGATAGCTCCTCTTGTGCTGATAGAAACAGATCACTGACAGGCAACTTTCTCTCTGGCTGACCTTAGAAATGACCTTGCAGTTAGGAAAGAGGAATCAGTCATATCCAGAGCAGATTTTTAAAAGAAAACAGACACTTTGATTTCAGTGAGATTAAGAAGAATCGTTTACTTGCTCAAAATCCCATGGGAACTCTCTATACCTTTGTGTTAGTAAATGATATCTCTTTGTCACAAGAAGATTTATAGCTCATGAGTTAAAATAACTGTTCTGCCTTACAGAGGAGTAGTTTTGGGGTTTTTGTTTTGTTTTGTTTGAGACAGTCTCACTCTGTCACCCAGGCTGGAGTGCAGTGACACGATCTTGGCTCGCTACAATCTCTGCCTTCTGAGCTCAAGTGATCCTCCTGCCTCAGCCTCCCCAGTAGCTGAGACTATAGGCGCATACCACCACACTGGACTAATTTTTGTATTTTTGTAGATACAGGGTTTCACCATGTTGCCCAAGCTGGTCTGGAACTCCTGGGCCGAGCAATCCACCAACCTTGGCCTCCCAAAGTGCTGGGATTATAGGCATGAGCCACAGTGTCCGGCCAAGGAGTAGTATTTTAATAAAAACTAGATAATTAATAAATCAAAATTACAGGTAGAAGCTAGGATTGGAAACATAATGTGAAGGAAAAGAAAATGCCTATTAAAATGGCAGACAATTAAAATCTTAATAATAAAATGTATATGTATATTTTACTCCTTCTTTTCTCTTCCATTTGTCTGAATAAATTAGAATCCTCCAGAAATAATGAATCTAGGATCTGAATTATCACAAAAATAAGATTGATCTCTCCTAATTAAAATTGTTGAAATGATTTAAAGCTGTCATTGAAGAAAGCTGTTTGACAAAGCCCATTTCAAAAATAGGAAAATGTTTGTAAAATATATACACCAACCCCAAACTATCTTTGGTTTACTTGGTTTAAGTGTCCTTCAGGAACAGGGGAGTTTTCTGTTTGCAGTGATTTTCGTTTTGCTGGGGAGGGTACTTAACTTTGTGGAAATTTAAATAGAGCAGGAGCTGGGGAAATCATCTTTAGTTTCAACTGACTCTTCTCATCTAGGGTTTCAAAAAAGTTTGGATTTTTGTTTTGGGTTTTGTTTTGTTATTTTTGTTTTTCTTTTTTTTTTTTTTGGTCGAAGGCTGTCAGAAGCTTGGTAAGATCACAGGGAAGAAACCCTATTAAAACTCCTCATCTTATCCTACCTTATCCTACACCGGCCAAGAAAAGTCAGGCCATGAGAAAGAACCTGCATTACTTGCCAAGGCCCAAGTCTGTAAAGGGAAATCCCAGATTGGAGCTGAGAGCTCACTCAGCAAATCAATTAATAGGCTTGTTTAGAAGGATGTACCCAAAGTTAGGATTTTTTTTCCTTCTGCTTATAAAAGTGTATGTATTTGCTGTAAAATACTCAGAAAAGGCAGAAGGGAATGGAGAGAAGCAACGAAAATTACCAACCAGACAAGGTGATCGTGCTAGATATTTTTGGAAGGTTCCTTCCAGTTTTTTCCCCTAATGAAGTTTTTACCAAACCGACAAATGTCAGGTTATATACAAGTTTCTATTCAGCTTTTTTTTTTTTTTTTTTGAGGCAGAGTATCGCTCTGTCACCCTGGCTGGAGTGCAGTGGTGTGATCTCAGCTCACTGCAACCTCCCCCTCCCAGGTTCAAGCGATTCTTCTGCCTCAGCCTCCCAAAGTGGCTGGGACTATAGGCTCCCGCCACCACTCCCGGCTAATTTTTGTATTTTTAGTAGAGACGGAGTTTCACTATATTGTCCAGGCTGCTCTCAAACTCCTGACCTCAGGTGATCCACCTGCCTCAGCCTCCCAAAGTGCTGGGATTACAGGTGTGAGCCACCGCGCCCGGCCTCACCTTCTTAATGGAACATAGTATCATGAGCATTTTCCAACCTTGTGTAAATGTCTTGTTAGCATTGCTCTTAAAGGTGCATAATATTTTCTGGTGGCATTTGATTTTTTAAAAAGGCTCTGAAAGTGACAAGGTACAGATCCTGGAGCTTTTTTTTTTTTTTTTTTTTCTTTTTTGAGACAGGGTTTTGCCATGTTGTCCTGACTGGTCTCAAACTCCCGAGCTCAGGCGATACCACCTACGTGCTGGAACTACAGGCATGAGCCACCACACCCAGCCGGTCCTGGAGCTTTCCATGCGAGTGACCCACCCTTGTCCTAGAACTTTTCACGTCAACGGCAAATAGCATTCACTATAGATGGGAAACAGGACGGGGTGAGGCAGTGGTAATCACTCAGTGGCGGGAGTTACAACCACCACCAAATGGTGTTTAGGAAAACAATCCAGTCCTGTGGGATGCAGACAATTCCTTGTAGAATCTTTCCAGCAATCCTTTCTTAGCCCTCAATGAAGGGCGGGCTGCGAATGTCAGAAACAGGAGAGTTTCCCCCTGAAACTTTGAGAAATTCACCAGCCATTCATACTTAGGAAACTCGAAGAAAACCGAGCTACTTCTACTTTCTTTAACCAGCTCCTCGCAATTTAATAAATTAACCTCCAAATGAGAAAGCTTCCCTTCAGCAACAGCTGGATTCAGGAAAAAGTCATGCAGATCAGGAGAACAGCCCCAGCGATTGTTTCTTCTCCAATAATAAGTTAATATACGTGACAGCAGATTTAACCTGATTCAATTTGTGCATTTTTTACTAATTTGCAGAATTTTAATCTGAAACATTTAAACCATGCTGGCTTGAGACAGAAGCATTTCCAATATAGGAAAAAGTTATAGCACAGTTCCACAGCAGTTTCAACAAACCCGTGAAGCAGTTCTGTCTTGCAAAGGTGGGTGTGGAGCTGCACACTTCACTCTCGTTAAACCTGTCCGACGGCTCCTTGAGTTTTAACTGCTTAGCAGTTTGGCTTCAGGTGGAAATGACCAAAGCAACTCCAAGTCCTTTTCCACCAAGGCACACAGAAGAAACGTCACCGTCATCTCTAAACAAGTTTTTATTTTGCTTTACTAAGGAAAAAATAATCTCATGATCTAAAATTGGAATTCCTGTGTTCTTAAAACAAAAATCAATATTTCATATGTCTCTAAGACAATAGAAAATATACAAAGAAGGCTTTTGAAAACCTCTAACTACAGAGGGACTTGTCTTTAGAAAAGGAACTTACATTAATATAAAATATATCTTGATCCCAGAGTTATTAAAATGTTACAAAATGAGTGTGTTTATATAAACATAGATGTGGAAAGAAGGCAAAATATATTGTAAAGTTGTTTAAAAAGCAATTTTTAAACCATATATGTAGTATGGTCAGACTTTTTTTACACTGAAAATTATATGTTAGAAGAGACAGATAAAGTGATCTTGAGGCATAGGGGTTATCACTGGAAGATAGATATACAGGATTATTTGTTAGGGTATGCCTTTCTAATCACAGATTTTAAAAATAAAGATATGTGATTTTGTTGGGGAAAGGTAATTTCCTTTTCCTTACCAAATTGAGGTATTGGGATCTCACTAATATCTCAGTCTTTAAAATCTGATATCACTATGAGAAAAATAATTGTAATTCAATTCATTTTAACAGCACCCTACAGGGTGTTTTGGGGTTTTCTTCACAGATATTTTATTGTAGTAAAATATAAATAACATACAATTTATCTTTTTAATCATTTTTAAGTGTACAGTTCAGTGATCTTAAGTACATTCACATTGTTGTGCAATCATCACCATGATCCACTTCTAGAACTTTTTTGTCATCTCAAATAGAAGCTGTCCCCATTAAACATGAACTCCCAGCTAGACACGATGGCACACACCTGTAATCTCAGCACTTTGGGAGGCTGAGGCGGGCAAATCACTTGAGCTCAGGATTTCGAGACCAGCCTGGATGACACGGCAAAACCCTGTCTCTACAGAAATACAGGTGTGCACCTGCAGTCCTGGCTACTTGGGAGGCTGAGGTGGGAGGATCACTTAAGCCTCGGAGGCGGTGGTTGCAGGGAGCCGTGACTACACTCCAGCCTGGGTGACAGAGTGAGACCCTGTCTCAAAAACAAAAACCACAAACTCCCCATTCCCCAACTTCAACCACCCCTGGTAAGCCATTCTACTTTCTGTCTCTATATATTTGACTACTCCAGGGACCTCATATGAATGTGGAATCACATAGTATTTGTGCTTTTGTGTCCGGCTCATTTCACTTAGCATAACGTCCTCAAGGTTGATCCTTGTTATATCACGTGTCAGAATTTCTCTCCTTTTTAAGGCTAACATTTCACTGTATGAATATACCACATTTTGTTTACCAGTCATCAGTTGATGGACATTTGGATTGCTTCCACTTTTTAGCTGTTATAAATAACACTGCTATGTTGTTTTTAAGTAGTAAAATTACTATAAACTTTTCCTTTTTTTTTCTTTTTTTTGAGACAGAATCTCGCTCTTGTTGCCCAGGCTGGAGTGCAATGACACGATCTTGGCTCACTGCAACCTCCACCTCCCAGGTTCAAGCGACTCTCCTGCCTCAGCCTCCCTAGTATCTGGGATTACAGGCACGTGCAACCACGCCAGGCTAATTTATTTATTTATTTATTTATTTATTTTTTGTATTTTTAGTAGAGATGGGGTTTTACCATGTTGGCCAGGCTGGTCTTGAACTCCTAACCTCAGGTGATCCACCCACCTTGGCCTCCCACAGGGCTGGGATTACAGGCCTGAACCACCGCGCCCGGCCTTAACTCTCTCTTTCATTACAATTTCCCAATCACCCAGTGTTAAGAACTGTCTATTTTTCCCCCCTTTTGCTTAGTAGTCTGTTACCATTATTAATTTATCCTTACACTCTCCCCTAGCTGAGTAAAGATTTTCTCACTATATTCATATCAGTTATTCTATCAATTTCATTGCTTGAAGCAATCTTTCCTGGCACCTTCTGGCTGGCTCCAATCTGAACTAGTTGCTCTCCAGACCTGACCTGCTTCTCAGCTGCTGAGGTGGGGTCTCCTTCACCATCATCCCCTCTGCCTGCTGCGTGTTGGTTGGATCCTCTCTTTCCTGGGTCCAGTGTCTTTTGCTTTCTTGGTTTACTCCTGCACTGGGGTGGCACGCAACTTCCACTGACATGGGAGGTAAAGTTTTTGAGAATCTGTGTGTTTGAAAGTGTCTTTATTCCACTACAAACTTCACTGATCATCTGGCCAGATGTCAAATTTAAGTTTGGAAAGAATGGTCCCTCAGAGTATTGGAAGCATTGCTCCATTATCTGCTGTTTGCAGAGGTGCTGTTGAGAAGCCCAAAGCCGCTTGATCCTTTGTACCTTTTATAAAACCTTCAGTAGCGAGGATGATCCATCACTTTAGAACGTAAATTTGGAGGCGTTCAACCTAGATACACCTCTTGTTCAGTGCCCAGTGCAGGAGAAATGGAGTATAGTATTATTCTCAGAGAGTTGCTGTAGCCAAGACAAACGCTCAGAAGATGATACTGCTTGTCCCCGTCATTTTCTCCACTGCCCCTTCCTCTTCACATGTTGAAGGTATTTTTTTTCTCACTGGAGGAGGATAAATAAACTTTCTATTATGCTGAAAGAGCAGGATTAAGCTTATCTTCTGAGCTCTCAAATCCTCTGAGACAGTCTTCATTCTTCACATATTGGAAGTCACCCATCAGGTTGTCTTCAAATCAAACATAACATAGCCCTTTCCACCTTCACAACCTTAGAATCCCTTCCGCTGTTTGGGTGTTTTTTGGAGTTGCCCATCTTTTAACTAAATGAACCTCACTGCCCCAAGCCAGGCACATCATCTTAATAATAAATCACAACTCTCATTGAAGGCTGACTGTGCCAGACGCTGTAAATGCTAATTGCACCACGTTTCATCTTGGTTAATCCTCAAACCCCACTAGTGCCGTGACCCAGCTGGGGTTCAGGGAAGGCTATTGACTTGCCATGAGCTGGTTAGTGCAAAGCTGGGATTCAAATTCAGTTCTTCTCACTCCAAAGAACCAAGCTCTGAACAGTTTTGCTAGGTTGCCTTGGTCAGAAAATATACAATGGGTGGGTAGTTAGTGGTTCTTATCTAATCCCAGTCCGCAGGAGGCAAACGCACCAAAAGATTGACAGTGATGATCTCTGGGTATTGGAATAACATTTTCTCTTTTATCCTTTTCTTTATTTTCCAAATTTTCATCTCTGCCATAACTTTCTTGATAGAAAAAATAAAATAAAGACATTTGAGTTACAATAACTTTATCACTAGAAAAATAAAAACAATAGACTCTATGGCTGTAATGTTTAACTCAGACTCAGTGTCTCCATTGTTGTTTGGTCTGGAATAAGCTGAAAATTCCTCCAGGCAGGAGTGCTGTCCTTCATGACACTGATTATCCTGCCAGGCCCTGGATGACAAACTCTAATAATATATCTACTCCATTCCTCTGCCTACTCAGCCTGCAATTCTATCTGAAAAGTCATCAGATCTGTCTGTGTCCCACAAGACCTGCGACGGTTTCCCACAACCCCTACTCCACTCAGATGTGCAGAACTGGATTAATCATACGTCACGGCTCATGACACACTCCTCATCGTCCCTGCATTCCCCATCACCCTATTTGTAAAACAAGATAAAGAACATCCACCAGCTCACCACCCAAAATGAGTGTAATTTACATCCATCTGCTCAGCTCAGCGAACTCTCCAGGATATTGAGTTTTCGGCTTACTATTCACTTCCTGTTAAGTATATGTGTGTTTTCTAGTTTTATCATAAATATACCTATTCTGGAAAACTTTGTTGTTTCGTTTTAGTTGTTTTTAACATTGTGAACGGAGCTTAATGTATGTAATTCTTGGACTTAACTTGCTTTTTTTGTTTGTTTGTTTTTGAAATAGGGTCTTTCTCTGTCGCCCAGGCTGGAGTGCAGTGGTGCTATCTCAGCTCACTGCAACCTCTACCTCCTGGATTCAAGTGATTCTCATGCCTCAACCTCCTGAGAAGCTGGGATTACAGGCACCCGCCACCACATTCAGCTAATTTCTGTATTTTTAGTAGAGTCAGTTTTAATTACGTTGGCCAGGCTGGTCTCAAACTCCTGACCTCAAGTGATCTGCCTGCCTCGGCCTCCCAAAGTGGATTACAGGCATGAGCCACTGTGCCCAGCTTTAACTTTCTCACTATTATATTTTTCAGATTCATTCACTTTGTTGCATGTCACTATAAGACCATCTGCTGTTTAATGATTTAATAACTTTCCATTGTATGAATGTATTACATTGGATTTATCTTTTCTGCTGTTGATGGACAGTTGGTTGATTTATACATTTTGCTATTACAAAAGGTCTGCTCTGAACATCTTTATATATGTCTCCTGGTTTTTCTTGTTGGTATACCCAAGGATGGAAGGTTAGACCATAGAATATATGAATTTTCACATAGAGTATGAAAGATATATACTCCCCAGCCTGGCAGGCCACTCCCTCCACAGCCGAATCCCAATACCCAATCCCAGGTGCCTTCCTGCCTCTGTGCTTTGGTTCTTGCCCTCTCCCACTGCAGTGCCCTTCTCTCTTCTCCATGCACGGTTAGATTCGCCTTTTGCTCTCCATGACACCCTTTCATGTCACCAAAGCCCATAGTTCATTTAAAAAAAAATTCATCCCACCATCTATCCATTTATCCTTCCCTTCATTACATTCAAAACATTCAGCAAATGTTTTCCTTTTATTGAGTACTTATGAGTCAAGCACTGTGCTAGATTCTATGGAAGCAAAAATAAGTTAGTCATACTTCCCATCCTGGAGGGATTTACAGTCTAATAGAATAAATACCAGCTGCCATTTAGTTTGCACATATTATACACTAGCTATAGTATGAAGCATTTAATATATTTTGTCATAAATTACCTTCACAATAACACAATATGAGAGGTATTATAATTATAATCTTGATTTTACTGATGATAAAACAGAGGCTTAGTGGGGTCAGGTTATCTATCCATGGTTACTTGCGTGGCAATCAGCAGAGTCAGGAATGAGAGTCTATAAAAATCTGCTCTGATGTCCGCCCTGGGAACACACTTCCTCTCACCATACTACTTACCTTCCTCTCCCTCTCTCTCTCTACCTTCCCCTCTCTGCTGTCTCTGAGTTCACGGCATTTGGCAATTGTTCCTGTACTATATGTTTTCTCCTTGCATTTCTTAACTCGTTATGTAACTTGTGTGCACTTATTTTATATTTCTTCAGTTAGATTTGTAAATGCTGGGCCAGGCGCGGTGGCTCACAACTATAATCCCAGCACGTTGGGAGGCCAAGGCAGGCGGATCACAAGGTCAAGAGATCAAGACCATCCTGGCCAACATGGTGAAACCCCATCTCTACTAAAAGTACAAAAAAATTAGCTGGGCATGGTGGTGCGCACCTGTAGTCCCAACTACTTGGGAGGCTGAGGGAGGAGAATCGCTGGAACCCGGGAGGCAGAGGTTGCAGTGAGCCGAGATCGCACCACTGCACTCCAGCCTGGTGACAGAGTAAGACTCTATCTCAAAAAAGAAAAAAAAAAAAAGATTTGTAAATGCCGTGAGACAAAGGGAGTTAGGAAAATATGAAATCAAGAATATTGTGCCTTGTGCAGAGTAGGATTCATATGTATGTTCCATTTATAACAAGTTTGGGATGTCAACACCTCAATATTTTATAGAGCTAGGAGGAAGTCATCCATGAGTTAAACACAGATCACCAGCACTCCCAAACAGTGACCCCAAACTTCTAAATTACGAGGACCATATTGTTATCCAAAACTGCGAATATGCTTCTAAGCAAAGAAAATCTTCTGACAATAACCAATGGAGGAAACACTATGTATTATTAGTATTATTTTTAAAACTGTCATGAATTTAGCAATGCCTTTGAGCAAATTCGTATTTTATTGATTAGAATTACACATCCCCATGTTTTTGAATAGTACGTGTAGGTGTAAAATATTGTGTATGTAGTCTATAGATAATGCTTGCAATCCCACGATTTTAAATGTCCCATCAGGAATCCATGTCCTACAGACTAGGAATCACTGATCTATGAGGTTGCTATCCCTGAGCTGAGAGTGCACAAGCTGAGCTCACTTGTAAAGGATCATGCTTCCCTTCTGAGTCCAGAATTCTTTTGCAGGAAGTAATCTTAGTTTAGGGCAGAGCTCTGACATGTATCTGTCTTCTCTATTCAATAAGAATACAAAAGGGGGAGGGTTTCCCCTCACTGATTATGCAATATAATTACTACGGCTGTGAATGGGATTAACAGTCATGGGTTCAGTGTGATGAATTTAAACACAACTCAGAGAGTTCACTTTTAATGTCTCTTTCCTCTTCCCAGTTTAGATCTCAGAGAAATTTGCACTAACAGGGGTGAGTTCAGTCAAAGCTGGCTATATGCAAACTATCAACTGGAAACAGAATGCTGGCCATGAAAAGAAGAGGACTTTCTCCTCGCTGTGCCCTTTGTTAAAACTTTTTTGGTAACTCATCTTTGGTTTTTTTTTGTTTTTTGTTTTTTTTGAAACGTGGTCTCACTTTGTCACCCACGCACCACCCTGGAGTGGTCTTGGCTCACTGCAACCTCTGCTTCCTGGGTCCAAGTGATTCTTGTGCCTCACCCACCCAAGTGGCTGAGATTACAGGCATGTGCCACCACACCCAGCTAATTTTTGTATTTTTAGTAGAGACGGGGTTTCACCGTGTTGGCCAGGCCCGTATCAAACTCCTGGCCTCAGGTGATTCTCCCACCTCGGCCTCCCAAAGTGCTGGGATTACAGACATGAGCCACCACACCTGGCCTCATATTTGTTTTTTATTGAAAGTCAAGGCTATATAGTCTGGGTAGAGAATGTTGCTGAGTGAACCTGGAAGAAATCATCTGAAGCAAGCACTATATGATTTATTGCATAACACAAAAAGGATATGTAGTATTTTGTTCATACATCTACTTAATGCTTCCTTAAGGGTGCCTCAGACCCTTCTGCCATAAGCCTTAAAAATGAAAGGCAACATACAAAGGTAGAATATGATGCTCACCATCATAGTAGAACTAACAGGAAAGGCGACAGCTTAAAAAGGAGTGAGTATTATTCCAAGAAAGAAACAGGCCCATACACAAACAACTGCAAATACGTTGTGGTGACTTAACTAAGAAATTAGACTTGATTTAAAAAGTAATAATGATCTGTATTCATTTCCGTCTAAACAGTCCAGAGTTCTACCAGTTTATTTCAGAGAAACATGTACAATACTATTGCCCTCATCCCAAAATATATACAGAGCCCTTATCACGTGCATGGCATAATGAAAAGCAGCAATATACTATTTTAAGGAATTAGGTGCCTCTTGTAGTCTAAAGGTCAGATCTATAAATACTGTTCTCTATTTGGGCTTCCAAATTTCTCTCTGGTCTGAAGAACAGATCTCTCCCTCGAGAAGTTCAGCCTCTCAAACAATGTCAGGCACATAATAGGACTCAGGAAAGATGTGTTGAATGAATGAATGAATGAATGAATGAGTGAAAGAATGAATGAATGAGCTCATAAACAGGGTGCCTGTCACTTCAGCAAACAAATGTCTCAACACAGAACCACAAGCAGTGGTGTCTGCCTGTAGGCCCAGCTACTCGGGAGGCTGAAGTGGGAGGATTGCCTGAGCCCAGGAGTTTGAGGCTATAGTGCACTATGATTGCACTTGTGAATAGCCACTGCACTCCAGCCTGAGACATATTTTAAAAAGAAAAAGATGTATAAACACAGACATTCCATCCTCATTCAGGAAAACCTCAGAATGGAACTTCAGGCAGATAATGAAAAGCCACACATTCTACCAGTTGCTTTAACTACACGGTTTCCCCTTCCAAACCTGGATTTCTTATGGTCTTTACATCAAAAGTAGAAGTGAAAGGGGATTCTCCATGGTTGTGTGCGCCTTTTGAATGTTAAATAGTCAATCATTTTAAGGCAGTGTGTACAGGGGTGACTGATTCTGTAGAGTGGGATTTGTTGAGCAAGGTTTGTATGAGGAGCCCAAGGCAAGGATAGCGTGGGGTAGAGAAGGATGTCTACTGAGGGTAGAAATAGGAAAGGAGAAATCAATGCAGGAAAAACAGGAGCTCTGTGTGTGTGTATGTGCACATTCCACATGTGCATAAAAGTAAAATATGCAAATATATATGGCTTGAATCGGATCCACAAATGCACTAAAATGCACCAGCTACCAAAGAGATGTTCACAGCGCCTCTCAGTCAAATGATTAAACAAATAGACTGACAGCATCTGTGGGAAAGATGTTTTAGCCTTTGAGCTCTACAGCTTTATATCAAGCTGGTCCAACCACTCTAAGGCACTAAGAGAAAAGATGAAAAAAGTAGCATTCTTTATCCTTATAATTGAGATAAAAATACTAACAGGAAGGCTTTGTGTCCACAGGAACAAACTTAAACTGGTTAACTTGAAAAGGAAACATTCAAAAATAGATAATATTAATATATGGTGTTAGAATTAGGGTAGTGGTGGCCAGGCACAATGGCTCACGCCTGTAATCCCAGCATTTTGGGAGGCCAAGGCAGGCGGATTACTTGAGGCCAGGAGTTTGAGACCAGCCTGCCCAACATGGTGAAACCCCGTCTCGGCCGGGCGCGGTGGCTCAAGCCTGTAATCCCAGCACTTTGGGAGGCCGAGACGGGCGGATCACAAGGTCAGGAGATCGAGACCATCCTGGCAAACACAGTGAAACCCCGTCTCTACTAAAAAATGCAAAAAACTCGCTGGGCGAAGTGGCGGGCGCCTGTAGTCCCAGCTACTCGGGAGGCTGAGGCAGGAGAATGGCGTGAACCTGGGAGGCGGAGCTTGCAGTGAGCTGAGATCCGGCCACTGCACTCCAGCCTGGGCGACAGAGCGAGACTCCATCTCAAAAAAAAAAAAAAAAAAGAAACCCCGTCTCTACTAAAATACAAAATTAGCCAGGTGTGGTGGTATGCACCTGTAATTCCAGCTACTCTAAGAGACTGAGGCACAAGAAATCAACTTGAACCTGGGAGGCGGAGGGTGCAGTGAGCCAAGATCCGAACCAACTGCACTCCAGTCTGGTTGACTAGAGTGAGACTCTGCCTCAAAAAAAAAAAAAAAAAAGAAGAAGAAGCAAGAATTAGGATAATGGATTACAATTGGGTGGGAGTGACTGAAAGGTTCCAAATAGGGGACTTCTGGGATGACAGTAATGTTTGTTTCTTGACCTGGGACGATGGTTGTGTTTGATGAGTTGAGAAAATTCATCCCACTCTGTACTTAATGATCTGTACTATATTTCTATACGGATCGCACTTTTAGTTCACTCAAAATGCCTACATAACATTGTTTTGTTGTTTTGTTTTGTTCTTGTTTTGTTTTGTTTTGTTTTGAGATAGGGGTCTCACTCTGTCACCCAAGGAGTGCACTGGCCAGCAACACAGCTCACTGCAGCCTCAAATCTCTGAGCTCAGGTGTATCCCTCCCTACTCTAGCCTCCCAAGGAGCTGGGGACTACAGGTGCCTGCCAGCACATCTGCTAATTTTTGTATTTTTGTAGAGATAGCTAATTTGCCAATATTGCCCAGTCTGGTCTCAAAACTCCTGGACTCAAGGATCCTCCCAATTTGCACTCCCAAAGTGCTTGGATACAGGCGTGACCCACCACGCCAGCTGCTATCTAGAAATTCAAATATATTTCGCCTGGCAATTGAATCTCTATAAAAACATAAGCAATTTCAAACTGTATATAACTATATATATATAGTACTATACTATATATATATATATATATTAAGATATTTTTTCTTTAACAAGAGTGGTGATGGATAGAATTCTAGCAATGAAGAGAAAGAGAGCCTAATCATAAGTCAAGTATTTGGAGCTACCAAGGGAGATGAGACGTTAATCCTACATAATTATTAAAGGAAATATTGGGCTACACTTAGTATAGAGCCCAAACTGATGGGCCAGATAAAAGTCTAGGCTCTCTGCAGGTCATACAGTCATCTAGCCTGTACTTTCCTAATTGTTTTCTTCTCTGGTATTACTAAAGGCTTATTAACCTGCTGGTAAACAATGAACACAGATTAGTGGTCATTAATCAAGGTCACGGGTCACCTAATAGGGATGGCTCAGTGAGTACTTTCTGTTGGTCTTATGCAGTACCTGATGGACCGTCAGGGATGACCAGGTCCAATATGGCTCTGTCACAACCCTATTCTCTCAGGAGGAAATGCTCCTTCCTCTCACTTTCCACCTCACCCTTTATGGATAAAGGAGGTCAATACACCGTGGGCCCGCCGGGGTCCTGTGTTCTTACCCCGTCAGATTTTGACTCCTGCCTCTCACGTGAGGCATTCCACCAAGGATCCCCTCCCTCACTGACATGAGCAGACAGGAACATGAGGGCTATTGGTTCCCAAGCTCCTCACCATCAATGTCGCCTTTTCCCCCTGTTGTCTCCAACTTTGAGAATTGGGAGCTTGGGCATAGTGGCTCATTTCTATAATCCCAGCACTTTGGGAGGTCAAGGTGGGAGGCTTCCTTGAGCTCAGGAGTTTGAGGCCAGCCTGGGCAACGCAGTGAGACTCCATCTCTGTAAAATTAGATTAATAAAATAAAAAATAAAAGAATTGGGAGAAGTGACTGGTAATTTATCTTTATGAAAAGAAAATCCCCCAAAGTATTCTTAATCATTTATCATATTCAGAGGTAAAAAATCTGTCAGCATCACGATGACTGGTGGAATTTTCAGGTCGAGGGTATGAGCATTCCACAGAAATGTACTTACTCCCACTTTAACAGGGACAGGTACAGCTCTATCCCTATGAAATATCAGGATTCTGTGCAAGGTTGCACAAGTAAAAAGGAGTTTTGATGCTTTTAAGAAGTTTTAAGGGTCCCAGCAGCTTAGGGGTGGTAAGAATTGCAGCCAGTGCAGCTCTGCAGAGCCCCTCGCAGTGCCATCCTGGAACACTGCCTCTGCCAGGAAGCCGGGGAAAAGGAGCAGTTCAGTTCAAGAAACAGTCATGGAGAGACTGGCAGGATGGTATCCAAACCTGCTCCTGCAGATGCTGGAACTGATTTTAAAATATGCAGACAATAAAAGTGAGAAAGTGTAAACAAAAGGGAAAGGAGGAGCAAAACTACGAAATCAGACTCACCTGCAGAAAATGAAGATGCTAAAACCAGAAGAGGCCAGACTTTGGTGAAGCAGGAGAGAAAGCAGGCAAATCTGGTGAGTATCCTCAACCGAGTACCCTCGATTATCTCAGCATTGCATTCTTGCAGAAGCCAGAAGAGCCATTTTACAAACTATTTTTTAAATGCAAGTTTTTAGTAGTTCTAGAAACACACTTGTAAGAAGCAGGAAACCTACCCCATCCCTTAAAAAAAATTGTTTTGGATAAGTGTAAATACTTTTTTAAAGAAATAAGGTCATGGCCTGGCGTTAGATTTCTTTTTCTTTTATTTAACGCCCCTTCCCCACCCTGGTTGTATATTTTTCTATATACATCATACATTTTTCAATTTAGCTATTCATAGAATAAGTGGAAATCAAATTAAGGGAGATATTGACTATAGTCTGCGGATGTGGGAGGGGAGGTGGTGGAAGCTGTGCTGGCAGTTTCCAACTTCCCATAACGAGAAGCACGATCAGACTGGGTATGGTGGTGCGTGTCTCTAATCCCAGACCTTTGGGAGGCCGAGGCTGGTGGATCACTTGAGCCCAGGGGTTTGGGACCAGCCTGGGCAGCAAAGAGAAATCCTGTCTCTACTAAAAATAGAAAAATTAGCCGGGCATGGTGGTGCATGCCTATAGTCCCAGCTACTCAAGAGAATCACCCGAGCCCGGGACACAGAGGTTGCAGTGAGCTGAGATGCACCAGGTCGCTGCATTCCAGCCTGGGCCACAGAGGGAAACCCTGTTTCAAAAAAAAAAAAAAAAAAAAAAAAAAAAGTAGCACAATCAAATGGCAATTTCAAGTCGTGATCATGCAATTAACTTGTAAACATTTTATACTGCTTAGCTTTGTTCCCTTGTCTTTTACTAAAATTATTTATAAAACTATTCCCTGATCTCGGTTCCCTGATGGACTTCAGTGTCCTCCGTGGCACCTTCGTTCCTGGTAATCCAATTTTTCCTAATAATTTTATCAATGTGTTGTGAAAGATTGGACAGGTTTGAGCATGTAGTATCTATATTAAATCGTGAATTAGTCAAATTTTAGACCAAACAAATTTTCAATGTTTTAAGATAATGGCATTTGAAAACCTCTTTCTAAAAAAAAAATTTGTCTCCAAATTGTAAGCTAAAAGTCAATAGAATAACTGTTTGGAAAAGAATTACAGTTGCATAGCTTTTTATATTTTCAGTACTCGCCGTTAAAAACTATATACAGGGTTTCTGCAGAGGCTGTGTCAGAAACCAAGGCAGCGGGAGTCCAGTTTGGGATTGCTAGCCTGTGTGTGTGAGTCTGAGTATGTGAGCAGCTGTGGCGCCCCAGGTCCTCGTCAGCATATCATCCCGGCAGGAGATAAACTACATTCAGTTAAGTCTGCAAGACTGGAAGGAATTGGGGTGATAAGAAATTGATTCACTGTTGGCAGGGCATGGTGGTTCTCACCTGTAATTCCAGCACTTTGGAAGGCTGAGGTGGGCAGACCACCTGAGGTCAGGAGTTTGAGACCAGCCTGACCAACATGGAGAAACCCCGTCTCTACCAAAAATGCAAAGTTAGCCAGGCGTGGTGGCGCATGCCTGCAATCTCAGCTACTTGGGAGGCTGAGGCAGGAGAATCACTTGAACCCCTGGAGGTGGAGGTTTGCAGTGAGCTGAGATCATGCCATTGCACTCTAGCCTGGGCAACAAGAGCAAAACTCCGTCTCAAAAAAAATAAAAAATAATTTTAAAAAATTGATTCAGTTTCAAAGGTTATTAAAGTCAAAATATCTAAACAAATCAGTGGCAGTTTTGTGGTAGAGATTCAAGGAGATGAAATGACACAAATCATTTGGGAATTGATTCAAGAGAAACTCATTTTTCCCTATGTGGAACTGGATCTACATAGCTATGATTTAGGCATAGAGAATCGTGATACCACCAACCACCAGGTCACCACAGATGCTGCAGAAGCTATAAAAAAGTATAACATTGGTGTCAAGTATGCCACTATCATCCCTGATGAGAAAAGAGTTGAGGAGTTCAAGTTGAAACAAATGTGGAAATCGCCAAATGGCACCATCCAAAATATTATTCTGGGTGGCACAGTCTTCAGAGAAGCCATTATCTGCAAAAATATCCCCCGGCTTGTGAGTGGATGGGTAAAACCCACCATTGTAGGTCGTCATGCTTATGGGGATCAATACAGAGCAACTTATTTTGTTGTTCCTGGGCCTGGAAAAGTAGAGCTAACCTACACACTGAGTGACAGCACCCAAAAGGTGACATACCTGGTACATAACTTGGAAGAGGATGATAGTGTTGCCATGGGGATGTATAATCAAGATAAGTCAATTAAAGATTTTGCACACAGTTCCTTCCAAATGGCTCTAAGGGTTGGTCTTTGTATCTGAGCACTAAAATACTGTTTTGAAGAAATATGATGGACGTTTTAAAGACATCTTTTAGGAGATATATGACAAGCAGTACAAGTCCCAATTTGAAGCCCAAAAGATCTTGTATGAGCATAGGCTCATCGATGACATGGTGGTCCAAGCTATGAAATCAGAAGGAGGCTTCATCTGGGCCTGTAAAAACTATGATGGTGACATGCAGTCAGACTCTGTGGCTCAAGGGTATGTCTCTCTTGGCATGATGACCAGTGTGCTGGTGTGTCCACATGGCAAGACAGTAGAAGCAGAGGCTGCCCACTGGACTGTAACCCGTCACTACCACATGTCCCAGAAAGGCCAGGACACGTCCACCAATCCCATTTCTTCCATTTTTGCCTGGACCAGAGGGTTGGCCCTCAGGGCAAAGATTGATAGCAATAAAGAGCTTGCCTTCTTTGCAAATGCTTTGGAAGAAGTCTGTATTGAGACAATTGAGGCTGGTTTCATGACCGAGGACTTGGCTGCTTGCATTAAAGGTTTACCCAGTGCGCAATGTTCTGACTACTTGAATATGTTTGAGTTCATGGACAAACTTGGAGAAAACTTGAAGATCAAACTGGCTCAGGTCAAACTTGAAATTCATACCTGGGCTGAGGAGGATAAGTGTCTTTTGGCAACTAGGTCTACAGGCTTACATTTTTCTGTGTCACACTCAAGGCTAAAGGCAAAATCTATTTTGTAATTTGTTTAGAAGCCAGAATTTATCTTTTCTATAAGTTTATAGTCTTTTTCTTATATATAGTTATTGCCACCTTTGTGAGTGTGGCAAGGGACTTTAAATTTTATTTTCTGCTAGCAGCCTAGGAATTCGGTTAGTACTCATTTGTATTCACTATCACTGTTTCTCATGTTCTATTATAAATGACCAAAATCAAGAGTGCTCAAAAGGGTAAATGATAGCCACAGTATTGTTCCCTAGAATATGCATAAAGTAGAAATTCATTCCCTTCTTCTCCTGTCCATGACCTTGGGCACGGGGAGGTTTTGTTGTTAAAGATGTTCCATTACGTGATATAGAATTGTACATTAAACTTGCACACGACTGGAACAAACTATGAGTGCAACTAAAATGTGTTGAAGATACTGCAGTCATTTTTGTAAAGAGCTTGCTGAATGTTTCCAATAGACTAAATATTTTTCAGGCCACAGGAGAGTTTGGAATCTGGGATAAATACTACTTGGAGGTTTGGAAAAAATAAAAGAACTATATACAAATGAATCATTAGGTCTATTTACTGATCACAAAAAAAAAGTAAAATATCAATTAAGGTAGGAAAAAAGTCTAAAAACAGTAGGTATGGCAGAAAGAGCACTGGATTTTTAGACAGGTAGACAGGACTCCCAACCCAGAGAAGTTCTGTGATTTGTGCGACATTGCAGAGCAAATGTTATATGGCAAAGCCAAGACTTGACCCATGCCTTCAGGTTCTCAGCCCTGCTGTTACCATTACCCAACACGGCCGCTCAGAGGTAACTCTTCATCCTACAGCTATGCGTGCCTTGCAAAGCTAAAGAGCCAGAAATGGGTTCAACTCCAGATTTTCTCATTCACTAGATTGCCTGTAGCAATGATTCTCAATACTTGCCATGTATCGGATTACATGAAGGAGCTGTGGAAAACATACAGTTGCCCAGATCCCTCTTCCAAAGATTCTGACTCATTTGTTCTGGGGTGGGGCCCAGGTTGTTTAATTTATTTTAAAAATGTCCCTGGATGATTCTCATATGCAGCCAATTTGATGAGAATCATTGTTTTCTGGCACTGGTTCTCAACCCGTGCTGCACATTAAAATCACTTGGGGAGCTTTGAAAACTACAGGCCTAAGTCCCATCCTTAGAAACAGTCAATCACCTGGTCTGGGTGCATCCTGGGCCCCGGCCTTTGCAAAAGCTTTCCAGGTGATGCTAATGTGTAACAGGTATGAGAACCATTGCTCATAGGCTCCCCAAACCATGCATCCTTAGTCTAAAATCATCTCTCAGGGAAGGGCCTGACCATCAGTATTCTGAAAAGTCTAGCACTGTCAGTGTTCAATAAGTGCTTGTTGAAAGAATTGCCTCATGAGAATCAATGTCTATTGACACGTGAGAAGAAAAGGGCAAGTTTAAGAAATAATGGGCATTTAATATGAAAATGTCCTGAGGGTGGATTATGTAGTTAGTTAAGCAAATATTATGACAATATGCAGATTATCTTACGAACACAAAGGTGGCCTTCTTAAGTAGTTGAGGCTGCTATCCTAAACCTGGGATAGTCTTATGTAGGGTAAACACACCTGGTAGCAATGATTTAAGCATACTGTGAGAATGACCCTGGATGGCAGATGCATCTAAATGTGTGTTCCAATCTAGGGAACCCAAGTAGCTAACCTGGAAGTTCGTTCCTTATCTATGATAAACATCTGAACCCCTGGCACGTTCCATGGAACACAGGCTATACATGGAGGCCCTGAGTTTTGGGTTAAATGAAGGTTGCCAGGTGGAGGTCGTCACAGGGAGGGTGTTAAGTGGAAATGCTATAAAAACTTCATGCTGTTTGCAGGCAGCTGCAGTTTTCCTGCCCAACCCACTGCCACTGGGCTATGTGGTTATGTTGTCCAGCCTGCCACCGCCGGACTCTCTCCCCTGTATGTAACCCCCTAATAAAACCCCGTGTCTCATTTGCCGGCTCTTTGTCTCTTCTTTGACCTCTTGAACCTGGTACCTTCCCTATTGAGATTAATAGGAGTTTGGCACAACACCTGATCCCCAAGAATATTGTGAGAGTGAGAATCAGCAAATTCTACCTACCTTAACTAATCCCTACCTCGGACAGAACCATTCTTTACTGAATCCAACAGCAGTCTCAGCACAAGGCAGCTGGAACACCAGATAATTCTCTTACCAAATGCTGTTTCCAGTATATAACGAAGGCCATGATCCACCAGTAGGAATTGACACTATGGAAGAGCTATTTGCCTTCACGGATATGAGCAGAGTAGGAAAGGAGAAATGATTCCCCCTTTTAACTTATTTAACAAGAATGTTAACTGACAAAGAATAGCAAAGCTGTCTCTGCTGCATAATTCCACATTTGTAATAAACATGACCTGGAAGAAATTTACCAAAATATGAACAGAGCTCATGTTTATCTTTGGATAGAGAGATTATGGTGATTTTTATGTTTTCCTTTATACTTTTCTGTTTTCTGAATGTTTTGCCTACAGATATTACTTTTGATAAGAAAAAAAAAACACTACCCTTTAAAAATTGTGTGTGTGTGTATGTGTGTGTGTGTGTATGTGTGTGTGTGTGTGTGTATGTGTGTGTGTACAGAAGGTGGGTTAAAAAAAATTTAAGGTGCTCAAGTTTGGGGAATGACTGTCAGAGGCATTTCTAAATCTGCTGGCACTTAGACAAGGAGGAGCAGGTTTGTCCGACAGCTTGAAAGCTCAGCAGATCCATCCATTAGTGCTTTCGTCAGCAGGTGGAGATTTTGCAAGCCTGGTGTGGAGCTTGCCAGCCTCAGCAAAGTTGGTATCAGCCAGGTGACCAATAAAGATGAAGTCCCAGCAACCTCTGTCTATCCACTTGGTGCCCAGCCTGATGCAAATGAATGGATTTGAACACTCTTGATGTCAGACTGCTGTTGATTGATAATGTTAAATACATGGAGAAGACACGAGGAGAAACTATTCAGAAAGATTCATGGTATAAACCACCAGGTTCCAATACTTGACTAAAGCTGCTCTCAATGTTTATAAATCTATTTGGTTTGGAAGTCAGATGCAAATGGCATATGGATGAATCTTTTAGAGAAAATTTAGCTGAACTTATGTGCTTGGCTTACGTGAGAAGCCCAGTGAGTATCATAGACCAGTAGGAGCTCCCAGAGAAAACCTCAAATCCAGCAGCAATGTCCTCTTACCTTCAGCAACAAGGCTTTCTTTCCTCAGAAACTTCCAACTCTTCATAACTATCTATAAGACTACTTCTTTCAAACTTTCATGGTCTGGTGCAGTGGCTCACGCCTGTGATCCCAGCATTTTGGGAGGCCAAGGTGGAAGGATTGCTTGCATCCAGGAGTTGAAGACTAGCCTGGGCGGCATTAGCCAAACCCTGTCTCTACAAAAAATAAAAAAATTAGCCAGGTGTGATGGTGAATGCCTGTAGTCCCCGCTACTCAGGAGACTGAGATGGGAGGATTGCTTGAGCCTGGGAGGTCAAGGATGCAGTGAGCTATGATTGCAGCACTACACTCAGCCTGGGCAACAGGGTGAGACCCTGTTTCAAAAAAAACAAACCCAAACCCTGATGCTCAATCTCTTTTTGCTATGAACTTCTTCCACCTCTTTCCTGAATTTTCCACTTTTCCTCTGTTGCGTGACACAGATATTCTTCCTTCATTACTTTCCTGAAGCAAGATTTTCCCTTAATATCCTCAACCTCAATACCCATCAACACCCCTCCAGTGTCCTCGAACACCCATCCCATCTCACCACCATCAGAAAGCCTTACAATCAGGAAGTTTTATCTTCTGCTTAACTTAAATGTCATCTATTATAAATTGAATTGTAAATAACTTGAGGGAAGTCATCTATTTATCAATCTTTGTATCCCTCCAAAAGCACGTAGGCTCCTATAAATTTGTGGAACAAATGAGTTTCCTCTGAAAGAACAGTAGTAGCACTTTATAATGATATCATACATTTGTTTATATAGAGCCATTTTCAAAGCATATGAGCCTTGCAGCTGCAAATGGAATCCACAGAACTGCAAAATTAGTATCTTCTTGGAGTTACTTAGGAAACAGATATCTTGGCCTCCTGCTCCCTTCGGCTCCCCGCTTCGCTTATACACACCGACGGAACTGGAATCTGAATTTTAATAAAATCCCAGGCCATTCCTTTGGCATTCAGGGTTAAGAACCATTGGTCTAGACTAGAGCCTTGGCTCTCAACCTTGGCTGTGCATTGGAATCATATAAAAAACTCTAAAAATACAGATGCTTGAGCTCCAGCCCTCTTCTGCCCATCCTGATTTAATCAATCCCCCCCAAGCAATAGGATTCTTCTTTTGTTGAGACAGGGTCTCGCTCTGTTGCCCAGGCTGGCGTGCAGTGGCACTGCAGCCTCGGTCTCCCCAGGCTCAGGCTATCCTCCTACCTCATCCTCCCAAGTAGCTGGGACTACAGATACACACCACCATGCCCAGCTAATTTTTATATTTTTTGTGGCCCAGGCTGGTCTTGAACTTCTGGGCTCAAGCGATCCGCCCACCTCAGTCTCCCAAACTACTGAGATTACAGGTGTGAGCCACCACACCCTGGCCAACAATAGGATTCTTAAAGGTGCCCCAGTGAGCTGCCAGGGAAGAGAACCACCGTGAGTGTCTTCATGGGAACTCCCCACATCTCCTACAATATTTTGTGAGCCCAGTGTGCCGCCTCTATAGCGATTTCCTTTTTTTTTCCCCACGCAACTTTTCCTTGAAATTGTATTACTTCTCATCTTCCATAAAAATATCACTCAGTTTTATTTCTCAGTAGACATTTATTGAGCACCTAGGATTTGCACAAACACAAAACCCGTTCTTAAGCTTCCTTTCCCAGTAAATTATCTAAATTACGTTTCTTGGGCTCTGTCTCCACTAACGCTGTTTTCTTATTTTATAAACATTCTTTGGTACCAGTATAATTTTAGCTTGTCAGTTCCAGAGTAGAGGAAAAGAAAATTAATTCTATTTTGTCTAGTTTTAAAACAACCTACAGATTATTTTAAGCCACAGAGATACAAAAGTTGATTATATTTAAAAGCAAACAGACCCAGTTCTTTAACTTTGATCAGTATACTATGTTTCACTTTCTCATCCAAACTGTAACAGCTAAGACTTCTAGAGGGCTTGCAATGCCCTGACAGTTGCTAAGTGTTTTACCTGTATTTTTTCACTTGATCGACCCGAAATGGCTATGAGGTACATTCTATTGTTATCTCTATTTTTTGGATGAAGAAACAGCAGCACAAAGAAGTTCAGTAACTGGCCTAAGGCCACACAGCTTGTCTTCCTGAAGATGGGATCCAAACGCAGGCAGTCATAGAACATGCTGGTCACTATTGGGCCACTTGTTCTATGGGCGACGGTGCTCCAGGAACACAGAGATGCAGATTAGGATTCCAGGACCTGGGGGAGCTGCTGCTTCTCTCTTAGTTCTCAACAGACCATTGAGTACAGTTTTCTAAACCTTTTCCCCACTTTAATCTGTGGTCCGTAAAACCGTTCCCACAGGTATAACCCACTGTGAAGTTTACAATGATTTCATGTTTGGACACATTCCTACTGAATGTTAAGCTAGATAGGAAACAATCTGACTAATACAGATGAAGGTCTGAATGAAGAAGTCTTATTTTTATAAATGAATTTTCCCCTCCTCGCCAGATCCGGTTTTAAATGTTGATATCTCTGTTGCAAAAAGATGATAAATAAATGTATCCTTTGCTCAGTAGTGGATGTATGGGTGTGAATATAAAGGTAAGAAAGTTAAGAAATGTCCAATAGTATGCAAATGGCACTCTTGGGCTGGGCGTGGTGGCTCACACCTGTAATCCCAGCACTTTGAGAGGCTGAGGTGGGAGGATTCCTTGGGCCCAGGAGTTCAATGCCAGCCCTGGGCAAAATAGCAAGACCCTATATCTTAAAAAAAAAAAGAAAGAAAGAAAGAAAGAAAAAAAAGAAATTTAAAAGGCAAAGGGCATTTTTTAAATTATTGCTTTTTTTTTTTTTTTTTTTTTTGAGATGGAGCCTCGCTCTGTTGCCCAGGCTGGAATGCAGTGGTGCAATCTCGGCTCACTGCAACCTCTGCCTCCCGAGTGATTCTCCTGCCTCGGCCTCCCAAGTAGCTGAGATTATGGGCATGCGCCACCACACTCGATTGATTTTTGTATTTTTAGTAGAGACAGCTTTTCACCATGTTGGCCAGGCTGGTCTTGAACTCCTGACCTCAGGTGATCCATGCACCTTGGCCTCCCAAAGTGCTGGGATTATAGGTGTGAACCACCACGTCCGGCAGGGCAGTCTTTTTCTTTAGGCCTCGTCTGTAACCATCCATAGTAATAGCTCTTTTCTTTCATCCTTCCCTCACTGAGGAGGAAATAATTTCCTTTCATCTCTTCTGGTTGTTCTAGAGCAGAACTTCTCTACCTCAGTGCTACTGACATTTTGGATGGGATAATTCTTTGTTATGGAGGGCTGTCCTATGAACTGTAGGATTTTCTGCAGGATCCCTGGCCTCTACCCAGTAGACACAGCAGCACCTCATTTCAGTGTGACAACCAAAAATGTCTTGCCTCATGTCCCCTGGGGAGTAGAGAGGGAGGGGCAAATCACCCCAGGTTGAGAACCACTGTTTTGGAAATATTCAGTGGCATTGCAACCCCACACGTTCACATTTTGCCATATTGCATCCTTAACTATTGTCTCAAAGATTTCAAGGCCACGTATTAGGTGTTCCTAGTATTGTTTCTCTGTTTTTCTCCCTGTCCTTGCCTTTTGAGCCCTCATTGGATGAACTCTCCAGGAAATATCCTGAAGGTGACATGCTGGCTGCTGCAGCTAGGAGCACGGAGATGGCTTTGGAGGATCCATGTATCCCAGGGTGGGACTCTGGGGGATGCAGGCATGCTCTACCATCACCACGGCCTCATCTGCAGAGCTGGCGTGCTCCTGCGGGCCTTCCTCTTAAGTTTATGTGGACACCATAGCACCACAGACATTATTCTGGTAGTTCCTCATAGAAAACAAATGTCTCATCTTTGATGGTGTTGATAAACATAAGACACCTGTAGTCTAAGCGCAGTTTGCCTAAGGACAAAGGCAGGACTCTGATATACAGAATAAGCACCGAAGACGGGTTAAGAGTGCTGACTAGAGAGGGTAGCTTGTTTTCGCTCCACTTATATGTAGGTCTCAATAATGCATGTATTGACGGATGTGAATACGTGGCAGAAAATTGTTTGCATTTTTTGGATCCAGTTTAAAACGATAAATTAGATAAGATTGCCCATGGACAGCTTCTAATTGACTTTCAACCATGATGTCCAATGATTCAATAACAGCAATGGCTAACACCTTTTTGATTTTAAGAGATGAGATCTTGCTATATTGCCCAGGCTGGTTTCGAACTCCTGGGCTCAAGTGATCCTCCCTCCTCAGCCTCCCAAAGTACTGGGATTATAGGTGTAAGCCACCACGCCCAGCCACTGACACTTATTGAACACATACTATGTGCCAGAATGGTACCAAGGGCTTTACTTGACTGTCTCGCTTTAACCTTACAGCAGGTTTAAAAAGTACATGGCATTATCATCTCCATTTTACAGATAACCAAACACACTCATATTGATCAAGTTACTTGTCTGAGCTTATATTTCTGTTTTTTTCTTTTTCTTTCTCTTTGTATTTCTGTTTTTTTCTTTTTCTTTCTCTTTTCTTTCTTTCCTTTTTTTCCTTTTTTTTTTTTTTTTTTTTTTTTTGAGACAGAGTCTTGCTTTGTTGCCCAGGCTGGAGTGCAATAGCACGATCTTGGCTCACTGCAACCTCTGCCTCCCAGGTTCAAACAATTCTTGTATCTCAGCCTCCCAAGTAGCTGGGATCACAGGCATGTACCACCGCGCCCAACTAATTTTTGTATTTTAATAAAGAGGGGTTTCACCATGTTGGCCAGGCTGGTCTTGAACTCCCGGCCTCAAGCAATCCACCTGCCTTGGCCTTCCAAAGTGCTGGGATTATAGATGTGAGCCACCACATCTGTAACCACATCTATAACCACACGAGCTTGCCCGAGCTCGTATTTCTTATAAAGACACAAAATAGAGATTCAAGGCCCAGCGCGGTGGATCATGCCTGTAATTCCAGCACTTTCGGAGGCTGAGGCATGAGAACTGCTTGAGGCCACGAGTTCGAGACCAGCCTGGGCAACATAATGAAACTGTCTCTATAAAAAAAATTTAAAAAATTAGCTGGGTGCAGTGGCATGTGCCTGTACTCCTAGCGACTTGGGAGGCTGAGGTGGGAGGATCCCTTGAGCCCAGGAGGTTGAGGCCACAGTGAGCCCTGATCGTGCCATTGCACAACAGCCTGGGTGACACAGTGAGACCTTGTCTCAAAAAAAAAAAAAAGAGAATTTTTTTTCCAGGGAGTTTGTCTCCAATGTTTTTGGTTATTGTCATCCTTATGTGTATGTGTAGAATCTTTTCCTAATTGTGGTAAAATACACGTTACAGAAATCTGAACTGTTTTTAAGTGTACAGTTCACTGACATTAAGCACATTCACACTGTTGTGCACCGTCACCACCACACATCTCCAGAACATTTTCATCTTTCCAAACTGAAGCTCTGTACCCATTAAACAATAACTCCCATGCCCTCTCGCTCTATGAGTCTGACTCCTCTAGGTATCTCAAATAAATGGAACTATCCAGTATTTATTTTTCTGTGTCTGGCTTATTTTTACTAAGTGTGATGTCCTCGAGGTTCCTCCTTGTTGTCCCAGGTGCCAGAATTTCCTGCCTATTTAAGGCTGAATAATATTCCATTGTATGGATAGGCCACATTGTGTTTATCCGTTCATCCATCATCAATGGTTACTCGGTTACTTCCACCTTTTGGGTACCACGAATAATATTGCCATGAACACTGGTGTACAAATATACCTTCAAGATCCTCTTTTCTTTTCTTTTCTTTGTTATAAGACAGAGTCTTGCTCTGTCGCCCAGGCTGGAGTACAGTGGCACGATCTCAGCTCACTGCAAACTCCCCCTCCTGGGTTCAAGTGATTCTCCTGCCTCAGCCTCCTGAGTAGCTGGGATTACAAGTGCCTGCCACCACGCCTGGCTAATTTTTGTATTTTTAGTAAAGACCGGGTTTCACCATTTAGCCAGGCTGGTCTTGAACTCTTGACCTCAGGTGATCTGCCTGCCTCAGCCTCAGCCTCAGCCTCCCAAAGTGCTGGGATTACAGGCACGTGCCACCATGTCTGGCTAATTTATTTTTGAGACAGAGTTTCACTCTTGTTGCCCAGGCTGGAGTGCAATGGCATGACCTGGGCTCACCGCAACCTCCATTTCCTGGGTTCTAGCGATTCTTCTGCCTCAGCCTCCCTAGTAACTGGGATTACAGGCATGCACCACCACATCCAGCTAATTTTGTATTTTTAGTAGAGATAGGGTTTCACATGTTGGCCAGGCTAGTCTCAAACTCCTGACCTCAAGTGATTCACTCACCTCGGCCTCCCAAAGTGCTGGGATTACAGGCATGAGCCACTTCACCCAGCCGCCTGGCTCATTTTTGTATTTTTAGTAGAGACGGGGTTTCACCATGTTAGCCACCTGGTCTTGAACCCCTGACCTCAAGTGATCTGCCCGCCTCGGCCTCCCAAAGTGCTGGAGTTACAAGCGTGAGCCATTGTGCCCAGCCAAGACTCTGTTTTCAATTCTCCTGGAGATATACCCAGTGGTGAGATTGCTGGATCATATGGTAATTGTCTGCAGTTTTTTTGAAGGATGCCGTACTGTTTTCCACACTGGCTGCACCATTTTACATTCCACCAACAATGCACAAGAGTTCCAATTCTCCACACCCTCACCCACCATGGTTATGTTCTGTTTGTTTCTGTTTTCTTTTTTTAGTACAATTTCCCTTTAATTTTTTTCCAGATAACAGTTCGTCTTCAGTCTTTAAGGACTCAGCTCTTTACATGGGCTTTGCTGGTGGTTGCGGGGCAGCACCCACAGGTCTAAATGGGGTGGGGGTGTTCGGTCCTTGCGGGCTTCATGAGATTGATTTCTGACTACTTTGCTGCGAATTGCACAACCCATACAGTATTATACAGTAGCTTCACATACAGCTTGGGAACCACATAGACATCGAAGACGCTCGCTTCAGAAACGTCCCTGACGGCTGCGGTCTCCACTACGTTTCAAAAGATGAATTTCCTAATGGGTTTATCGCTGGGTGCACATCAGGCACAGGGCACAGTTACAGCGAATAGGCTGTATGTGGCCGCGGCGTGACTATTGTTCCTTCTTTTCTTTGTCACCTTGATGACACGGACCGGAGAGAGGAGCTGTTTCTGTTTTCAATAGTAGCCATCCTTGTGGTTGTGAAGTGTGTCCCTAAGACTTTGAAATTAGTTATATGCCAAGTCTTTCCCTTCTAGACCTTTTCTTCTTAATTCAGTAGCAACACACACACTCAATGGAAAGATCTTGATCATAATATGGCAGCACATGAGAATTTATGCTCATTACACTCCTCACTGCCCTCACTGGTCAGTTCTTTGGCAAGCTGGTAAGGTTGTTGGTTGGGAGGGCAGGAATGGATAATATAAAACCACCTTCTCTCTCTAGTCCCAAGTCCTGGGGATGCGAAAGCACATTTCTTCCTCTTTTCTCCCTCTTCTATACTTTTTGGGGTCTCTGTAAGCATTTAGGACACACGTTGAAAAGAAACACGTTGCATTACAGAAAAGATCAGCCTATTCTGATTCCATTAATTTTAATAGGAATGATCTTTCAGGAAACCTGTTTTGACTTGATCAAGGGCACTTGGTCTAGGCAGATTCTCCACCTGGCATTCAGAACTTGACAAAAGGTGTGGCTGCTGAAGCAGAGAGGAATGACTCACACCTGCTCACGACTCAGCAGGGGCCCTACCCAAGGCGGATCCCTTTCTCCTCCTCCTCCCTGTTTTCCTGTCTGCTTCAAGCTCTCAGGCCTTCCCTGCTTCCAGGCACCCTGAGAAACAGTGGCTGAAATAACACAGGGATGAATCATCCCATCTGACCAAAAGAAGGGAAGGCAGGAGCAGCTCTTGACTGACTGAGTTTCAAGGCCTGGGTTCCCCAACTCACAGCCACGACAGCGTCAGAGCAGCTTCTGCTTCCACGGCGTCTGGCTCCGGATCTGGACCAGAGCCAGCTTTCATCAGGATGCCGGTGCACTGATGCAGCAAGCGAGTGCTGTTAATTAGGTCTGGGGTGTATCCTGGCAATTTAAAGAATCACCCAGTGTTGCAATCATAGAACTGTGGCATTTTAGGGCTGAAACGGATTTTACATACACAATGTCACAGAACTTCAGAATTTAAATAACTGGCTCACCAGAGCCAATGGCTTAATTTTCAGGATATTTTCAAGCCAGTTTACTTCAAATTGGTAGTTTGAAATGGGCCTTTAGTGGGATTATTTACACCACAGAAACTGACAAACACTACAAATCAGGCTTCTCTCTCCTCCCACTCCACTAAGAGCTGATTGTTAAAAAAAATGTACTAGCCCATCATTGACCTTGTGCAAATCCTTCACTTCTAGATGAGAAAACCTCGGCCTAGAGACAGGAAATGACTTACCCAGGTCACGCTATTAATTAGCAGCAGAATTTAGAATCCAAATCTTTTGTGTTCTTTTTTTTTTTTTTTTTTGAGACACAGTCTCACTCTGTTGCCCAGGCTGGAGTGCAGTGGCACAATCTCAGCTCACTGCAACTTCTACCTCGTGGGTTCAAGCGATTCTCCTGCCTCAGCCTCCTGAGTAGCTGGGATTACAGGCACTCGCCACCATACCCGGCTAATTTTTGTATTTTTTGTAAAGACGGGGTTTCACCATGTTGGCCAGGCTAGTCTTGAACTCCTGACCTCAAGTGATCCACCTGCCTCGGCCTCCCAAAGTCCTAGACGTGAGCCACCGTGCCTGGCCTTTTGCATTTTATTTCAATGAGTGGATACCGAAAGCATAGTCCTGTCACCCCAGCCTAGAATCCTGTCAAAAAACAGAAGCAGGAGGACGTTGTTGCACTATCAATAGGGAGTGAGGGATAAATAATTCCTCTGAAAATAGGTTCTCAGGGGAAAGAGACTGACTACTATTAAACCCCTCCTGGAATTCCCTGTCATAGTTTAAGTTGAATATGGGGCAATGTTCTTATTATACTTACATGGAATGCAACAGGGAGATGCAGACACAATTGTGTATTTGTAATATCCTCAACAATAAGAGGCTTCATTGCCCTTGAGGGGAAAATGGCATGCCCTGTAGGCTGGGGTCAACAGCGTGACCACAAGTAAGAAGAAACAAACTAGACTGGCAACATGTCATTTAGGATGGTTTCTTGGACTTGCTCTATTGTCTTTGTGATAAATGTGACTCCAACACAAAAGCAAATTAACTTTGAGGTTTGCATTTTTTCCCCACAGTGTGATTTTCTGTACTTGCACAGCTGAGTTCAAAGTTCTGGTTAGGACTTTTACAGGAGGATAAAAGTCAAGAAAGCATGGACACTTACAAACCAGAGCACAGGCATGGTGGCTCATGCCTGGAATCCCAGCACTTTGGGAGGCCAAGGCAGGAGAATCACTTAAGGCCAGGAGTTTGAGGGCCAGCCTGGGCACCATAGTAAGACCCCACCTCTACAAAAAACTTGAAAGCTAGCCAGGTGTGGTGGCTCAAGCCTGTAGTCTCAGCTACTCGGGAGGCTGAGGTGGGAGGATCACTGGAACCCTGATTGAGCCATAGCACTCCAGCCTGGACAACAGAGCAAGACTGTCACCAAAAGAAAAAAAAAATTAAAGTATAAGACAGGCAAGGCAAGGAAAGGATAGATGGAAGAGATGGAAACTCTAGTTAGAGGGTACATTCCACCTTCTTAGGGTGACTCTGGGGAGCCAGTATGAACCAGTTCCAGGACAACACTGGATAGGATCAATACCACATGTTATTTAAATTCTGAAGTTCTATGACATTGTATATATGAAATCCATTTCAGCCCTAAAATGCCACAATTCTATGATTGCAACACTGGGTGATTCTTTAAATTGCCAGGATACGCCCCAAACCTAAGTTAGAGGGTGCAGCCTCAAGAGCTGACTCTCAGAAAGGTAAAGGGACGACCCCGCCCCACAGAGGGCAGTGAGCCTGCGGGGAATGATGGGACCTCTGCTTCTGTGTGGTTGAACCACCCGGACCAGTGAGACCTGAACAGGAACTGGAGCGGCCAGGTTGCATGGATGCAGGAGAAGGGAGGAATTGGCCAGATCTCTCCAGCGGGGCTGTCCACACCACAGCCTCCACACTCAACGCTGTAGCCATCTGCAGTTTGTCTGGTCCGACCTGTCCCACAATGAGTGAGCTCTGCCAAAAGCCACCAGCATCCTTCTCATCCTTTCCTAGAGGCTCATCTCAGTCCCAGCCTCCTCCACCACGGCAGTGTTTGCTACACCTGGTTCCGAGAGAGAGCGCTGCCTCCTTTCCCACCTGCCCAGCGGCACCCCATGACCCTGTTCTTTACACACTGCGGTGCTGGTAGCTCTTTAGCCTATCACTGTGCTCTTGGCCCTGCTTATAGTCACTGTCTCCGGGGAAGAGTGACAGGATTCCTGGTGTCCCTGACCAGGACAAGGGGTCACTCATGCTGGGCAAAGGAAGAGGGAGGTCAGGCCTGGACAGGCTGCCATCTTGCTCAGATGCAAATGCTAGTTGTCAGAGCAGGGGCCCCTATGTGGGGGGAGCAGAAAGAGGCCAGTGAGTGAAACCACCCACTGAAGCAGGGAGCCCAGCCAAGAACTCCAAGGGGCCTTACCAACTTCGGGCTGGGGTGTGAGGAGCTCTGCTCCTCTTTGGAGGGAAGCCCACGAGCCCGGTAGAGCACCATGGCTGTGCTGGTGTAAGAACCGTATACCCTGCAGATCTGATGTTTACTTACTCTATTCTCTTTTGCTCTCTGTTGGCAATACCTAGAAAAGTCTTTGAAAGTCCCAGCATCTAACAGTAAGAGGGGAAAAAGAAGGAAAGGGTTGTATCTACTCTTGGCCAACATACTAAAGCAGCAGTAGCTTGCTAAATAGTTATAGGTTTTGGTGGCTGTTGTTGTTGCTTTTATTTTTTTGAGACGGAGTTTCACTCTTTTTGCCCAGGCTGGAGTGTGAAATGGCATGACCTTGGCTCACTGCAACCTCCGCCTCCCAGGTTCAAGTGATTTTCCTGCCTCAGCCTCCTGAGCAGTTGGGATTACAGGCATGTACCACCACGCCCAGTTAATTTTGTATTTTTAGTAGAAACAGGGTTTCTCCATGTTGGTCAGGCTGGTTTCCAACTCCTAACTTCAGGTGATCTGCCTGCCTCGGCCTCCCAAAGTGCTGGGATTACAGGTATGAGCCACTGCGCCCGGCTGTTTTGTTTTGTCTTTTTGAGTTGGAGTTTCACTCTGTCACCCGGGCTGGAGTGCAGTGATGCGATCTCAGCTCACTGCAACCTCCGCCTCCCAGGTTCAAGCAATTCTCCTGCCTCAGCCTCCCGAGTAACTGGAATTACAGGAACGTGCCACCACACCCAGCTAATTTTTGTATTTTTAGTAGAGACGGGGTTTCACCATGTTGGCCAGCCTGGTCTTGAACTCCTGACCTCAGACAATCCACCCACCTCAGCCTCCCAAAGTGCTGGGATTACAGGCGTGAGCCACCACGCCCTGCCGGGTCCTGGGTTTTGAGGTGATTTTTGATTTATGCCACCTCCTCTTTGTAATCCCTCTCCAGACTTCTGAATCTCAGCACTGCCCTCATTCTCCTCCTACATCGCCTCAGTCACCTTTGACGCCTCCTTCTTCTCCTGCCCCATAAATGGGCTGTTTGGCGAGGTTGTGTCCTCTGCTGCCTTCCTGTCTCTTCACTCTTTTCTCCACAGCATCATCTGCTGTTCAAGACTTCAGTTGTAACCTTGGGAGGACGATCCCAAATCTAGCACTGACTTTCTCCAGACACACTGTCAGCCTTCTGGGCTGCACTGCCTGGATAGGCAATGGTCGTCTTACCACAGTATTCCCCAAAATGAATTTATTTCTTTCACCCCAAGCTCAACAATTTCAGGATGGCCTTGGACTAGCTCCCTACACACTTAGCCCTACTTCTAGTTATCAAAGCCTGTTGACTCTATGTGCCTGGTCCCTTTACACCCTCCTCTTTCCAATACTGGCATCCTCACCCAATCCAAGGGTGCCTTACCACTTCCCTGCATCATTGCAAAACCCTGCAAACTGGTCTCCCCACTTCCAATATCTCCCCATTCTAAATCAACCTAGATCCACCCTGACAGCCTTCCATCAGGAAGCCCAGCCCAGGATTTCTATGCTGCCACCTGAAACACCTTTCCAACCACAGATGGAGTGCCTTGACCAAAATATACGGTCACTACTCCCTACACACAATCTCATGTTTCCCTACCTGTTTCTTCTCTACAGAACACTCTCCATTGTAACCTCACCTGCTGAAAGACCTTTGAACCTAATCCAAGGCCCTTTGTTTCGTTTTGGTTTTTTTTTTTTTTTTTTTTTGAGATCGAGTCTGGCTCTGTTGCCTAGGCTGGAGTACAGTGGTGCAATCTCGGCTCACTGCAACCTCTGCCTCCTGAGTTCAAGCGATTCTCCTGCCTCAGAACCCTGCCACAGCCCCCCTCCCGCCCCCCCGAATAGCTGGCATTACAGGTGCACACCACCAAGCCCGGCTACATTTTGTATTTCAGTAGAGACAGGGTTTCACCATGTTGGCCAGGCTGGTCTCGAACTCCTGACCTCAGGTGATCCACATGCCTCGGCCTCCCAAAGTGCTGGGATTACAGGTGTGAGCCACTGCACCTGGCTGCAAGGCCCATTTTAAAACACACGGCACCCTCGGGGCCTTTCCTGGTACCCGCTCATGGGACCACGCTCCTGGTCTGGGGTGCCGTGTACCACAGCAATGCCTGGGCTTGTTTTCTTTCACCTGCGCTTCTTCCTTCCCCCGCCCACCTCCAGGAATGCCATGATCTCTCAGTTGTCCACGCCAGACACTTAGAAATTGTTCTAGATTCCTTCCTCTCCCTCCTCCTGTACTTCAGTGCTCCGAAGTCTGCCCCTGAAACCTCCCTCCTTTTACCCCCTTCTGCTCAGCCTTCCTTTCCCTCCCTGGGCTCAGGCCACACTCATCTAAGGAGCTGGGGCAGGACTGTCTATGTGTCCCTGAGGTAGGCAGCCCCCCACCTCCTACCTGCTTACTCATGACTGTGGGTCCTCAGCCTTTCCTCAGTTGCCTCACCTGCAAAAGGGGATTTTAAAAAACCACACACACTTGGGATGCTGAGAAGGGAGGATCACTTGAAGCCAGAAGTTCAAGATCAACCTTGGCAACACAGACAGTCCTAGTCTTTAGAAAAAATAAAATAAATTAGCCAGGCATGGTGGTGTACGCCACCTACTTGGGAGTCCTACCTACTTGGGAGGCTGAGGTAGGAGGGAGGATTCCTTGAGTCGGAGTTCAAGGCAGCAGTGAACTACGATCGTCTTACTGATCTCCAGTCTGGGTGACAGAGCAAGACCTTTTCTTTACAAAATAAAAATAAACAACACTCTCAAAATTCATACACACACGCACAGATTGAATATCCCTTATCTGACATGCCTGGGACTTGATATGTTTTGAACTTTGGATTTTTTCAGATTTTGGAATATTTGTATCTACAGGCATACCTCATTTTATTGCAGTTCACTTTATTATGCTTCGCAGATATTGCATGTCTTACAAATTGAAGGTTTGTGGCCAACTCTGTGTCAAGCAAGTCTCTCAGCGCCATTTTTCCAACAGCATATGCTCACTTCATTCCTGTGTCACATGTTAGTAATTTTTGCAATATTTCAAAGTTTTTCATTATTATTATATCTGCTATGGTGATCTGAGACTGGTGATCTTTGATGTCACTATTGTGATCGTTTCGGGGCACCATAAGCCACGCCCATATAAGACAGTGAACTTCATTGATAAATGTTGCATGGGTTCTGTGCTCCATCACTTGGCCTTTCCCACATCTTTCTCCCTCTCCTCAGGCCTCCCTATTCCCTGAGACACAACAATATTGAAATTAGGCCAGTTAATAACTTACAATGGCCTCTAAGTGTTCAAAGGAAAGGAAGTGTTGCAAGTCTGTCACCTTAAAGCGGAGGCTGGGAATGGTGCAGCTTGGTGAGGAAGGCATGTCAAAAGCTAAGGTGGGCTCTTGTACCAGAGAGTTAGCCAAGTTGTGAATGCAAAGGAAAAGTTCTTGAAGAAAATTAAAAGTGCTACTCCAGTGAGCACATGAATGATAAGAAAGCAGGACAGCCTTTTGCTGATACGGAGAAGGTCTGAGTGGTGTGGATAGAAGATCAAACCAGCCACAACATTCCCTTAAGCCAAAACTAATCCAGAGCAAGGCTCTAACTCTCTTCAATTCTGTGAAGGCTGAGAAAGATGAGGAAGCTGCAGAAGATAAGTTTGAAGTTAGGAGAGGTTGGTTCATGAGGCTTAAGGAGCACAGTCATTTCCATAACATAGAAATGCAAGGTGAAGCAGCAAGTGCTGATGGAGAAGCTGCAGCAAGTTATCCAGAAGATCCAGCTATAACAGCATTGATGAAGGTGGCTGCACTAAATAATGGATTTTCAATTTAGACAAAACAGGCTCCTGGGGAAGAAGACGCCATCTAGGACTTTCATCCTAGAAGAGAGGCAGTCAATGCCTGGTTTCAAAGCGTCAAAGAACAGCCTGCCCCTCTTGTTAGGGACTAATGCACCTGGTGACTTGAAGTTGAAGCCAATGCTGACTTACCATTTCAATAATCCTAGGGCTGTTAAGAATGATGCTAAATCTACTCTGCCTGTGCTCTATAAATGGAACAACAAAGCCTAGGTGACAGCACATCCGTTTACAGCATAGCATGGTTTACTAAATGTATTAAGCCCACTGTTGAGACCCATTGTTCAGAACAAAAGATTCTTTTCAAAATATGACTGCTCAATGACAATGCACCTAGTCACCCAATAACCCTGACGGAGATGTACAAGGGGATGAATGTAGTGTTTGCCTGCTAACACAACATTCATTCTGCAGCTCATGGATCAAGGAGTAATTTCAACTTTCAACTCTTAATATTTAAGAAATACATTTCATAAAGCTATAGTTTCCATAGACAATGATTCCTTGGTTAGATGAGGGCATAGCAAATTAAAAACCTTCTGGAAAGGATTCACTGTTCTAGATGCCATTAAGAACATTTGTAATTCATGGGAGGAGGTCAAAATACAACATTAACAGCAGTTTGGAAGAAATTAATTCCAACCCTCATGGATGACTTTGAGGGGTTCAAGACTTCAGTGAAGGAAGTCACTGCAGATGTAGTGGAAATAGCAAGAGAGCTAGAATTAGAAGTGGAACCCGAAGGTGTGATTGAATTGCTGCAATTTCATGAGAAAACTTTGAACAGATAAGGAGTTGCTTTTTAAAGATGAGCAAAGAAAGTGGTTTCTTGAGATGGAATCTGCTTCTGGTGAAGATACCATGAATGCTGTAGAGATGAGAACACAGGATTTAGACCATTACATAAACTTAGTTGATAAAGCAGTGGCAGGGTTTAAGAGGCTTGACTCCAATTTTGAAAGGAGTTCTACTGTGGGTAAAATGCTATCGAACAGCATCACCTGCTAGAGAAATCTTTTGTTTTTCCAGAGCAAGGCTCTAACTCTCTTCAATTCTGTGAAGGCTGAGAAAGATGAGGAAGCTGCAGAAGATAAGTTTGAAGTTAGGAGAAGTTAAAAAGAAGAGTCCATTGGTGTGGCAAATTTCATTGTTGTCTCATTTTAAGAAATTGCCACAGCCACCGCAACCTCCAGGAGCCACCGCCCTGATCAGTCAGCAGCCACCAACATTGACAAAAGACCCTGCACCAGCAAAAAGATTATGGCTCCCTGAAGGCTTAGATGATTTTAGCATTTTAGCAATAACCAATTTTAAAATTAAGGCATATACCTTTTTTAGACATAATGCTATTGCACACTTAATAGATGACAATATAGTATAGACATAACTTCTATATGAACTGAGAAACCAAAACATCTGTACCTCACTTTAATTGCTACATTTACTTTATTGTGGGGTGGTCTGGAACTAAACCCACAATGTCTTCGAGGTATGCCTGTATATAAAAAGATATGTTGGGAATCAGACCCAAGCCAAAACAGGAAATTCATTTATGTTTCATACACAATTCATATACATAGCCTGAAGGTAACTTTGTACAATATTTTTAATTTTGTGCATGAAACAAAGTTTTGACTATGACCTGTTTCATGAGGTTTGTTGTGGAATTTTCTACCTGTGATGTCTTGGGTGCTCAATACGTTTTGAATGTTGGAGCATTTAAGGTTTCAGATTTTTGGATCAGTGATTATATAGATATATATATCCTGATCCAGAGAGAGAGAGAGAGAGAGAGAGAGAGAAATTACCATGTATAATAAGTACTAATAAAATTGTCAATTTATGACTCTTTTTGCTTGAGTTAATAAAGTAACTTCCTAACTAGCCCCTGGCTGCCACAACACACAAATAAAATCCCGTGCCCACTGCACTACCAATGAGCTCTATAAAAGACATAAAATTCTATACATAACTTTTCTTTTAATGCTAATCAAATAAAATAGAATGTGTTTAGAATAAAAGTGCAGTGGGGATGGTTTTTTAGCTCAGCCTGTAAGGCTGTCCACGCAGCAAGCAGCCCAGCTACCCTTGGTTGCCCCACTCACTGCTCTGACGTGCCCCCTTTACCAAGACAGAAGTGTGCACAGTTCTCCCATGCAGCACGCCCTTCCACACGTCCTTCCACGCACTTGAGTCTCACACAGGCAGTTCTCACTGCCTCCCCTCCTCCCCGGCCCACCTCCACCGTACTCCCTACTGCCCACATTTACTAACTACCTGTCATTCCAAGACACAACTCAACTGTCACCTCCTCTGAGAGGCCCCCCGACACTCCTAGGCTGAGGAGAGAGCCCTCTTCACTGTTCTAATCGTTCCCAGCACTCAGTGCGTGCTGTTCTTATGAGTGATGTGCCAGACTGTCCTCCCTGCTGGACTCCGGGCCCTTGCGTTGCTGGGCTTTGTGTCCACTGTGCTTAGCTCTGCACTTAAAATGTATAGACAGATAATAATTTTGTATTAAGTAATTGAAGGAAAGAGTGAACCCCAGCCCATTCTATCTTTCTGTCTATCCACCTAGAGAAATACATATAAAGCTCATTTAAGACCAGGGTTTGCTGGGCATAGTGGCTCTCACACCTGTAATCCCAGCACTTTGGGAGGCCAAGGAAGGAGGATCACTTGAGCCAAGGAATTTGAGACCAACCTGGACAACAAAGTGAGACCCCATCTCTACTACAATTTTTTTTAATTAAGCATTTTTTAAAAATAAAAATATTTTAAAAGACTAGGGTTAAATCTGACTCGTATTTCCTCTAATATCTGCCAGTGGGTCTTACATGAAATAGCTTCTCAATAAATATTTTGTGGTTTAAAGAACAGGAAAGAGGACAGTATGAAAGAGTGTGGTGGGCAGAGAAGACAACAGGCTGAGCTGCGGGGCCCAGATTAGGCCTGGAGCCTGGAGGAGTAAGTGCTTCATTGTAAGTGTAATAGGCAACTCTTGGAGGGACTGAAATCTAAAATGAACAAAATCAGATTTAAGTTATTTTAAAAGCCAGACTCGTATTGTATGATTTCAGTTATAGGAAATATTGATCAACCTCTGAACCCTCCCTGGGGAACTCTGGTCCTCAGTGTTCTTATTTATAAGATGAGGGTAGACCAGCTGACTCTAGGGTCATGTGTAATTCTGTGGGTTTTTTTGTTCCATGTTAATAAAAAACAATGGTTAAATGGGCTAAGGAGTGAAACCTGGCATAGCAATCCCAGGAAAGGTACTCATGGTCTCTCCATCTCAGTGGCACTGTGATACAGTGGGAATAACCCTGGAGGTGCGACCTCTTCCCCTGGATTCAGTATTTACCATTGAAATGACCTTGAGAAAGTAATGAAAGTATTTGGCCCTTTGTCTTTGCATCTCTAAAATACGGGAGTTCTAGAAGGGGGCGTCTATGGTCCTTTTCATAGAAAGTTGGCATTCTAATCCAGCTTCACATTCTGAAGGCAACATAGAGCTTTGAATCAAAAAGATTCACTCATGCTATATAGGTTCTAGGAGTTTTAATAAAATTGATGTCATGGGAATTTTGCTATTAAAAAGACTTAGGGGGCCAGGCACCGTTGCTCATGCCTATAATCCCAGCACCTTGGGAGGCTGAGGCAGGTGGATCACTTGAGGTCAGAAGTTCGAGACCAGCCTGGCTAACATGGTAAAACACTGTCTCTACTAAAAATACAAAAACTAGCTGGGCATAGTAGTGTGTGCCTGTAATCCCAGCTACTCAGGAGGTTGAGGCAGGAGAATCGTTTGAACCTGGGAGGTGGAGGCTGCAGTGAGCCAGGATCATGCCATTGCACTCCAGCCTAGGTGACAGAGTAAGACTCTGTCTCAAAAAAAAAAAAAAAAAAAAGACCGAGGGAAGAACATGGAATACTGTGCACATACTAAAAAGAATGCAGATTTATAAGTACCAACATGGAAGATGCTTATGAATATTGCTACACTGAAAAATTCAGTTGCAGAATATGTACAGTATCATCTCATTTTTTTTCTGTAAGGAAATGGCATGTGCACTGCATATAAATGCTGCTATTGAGGTGGTCTGGCAAAGTGGTCTGTCTTCATCAGCCAGAGCTGCCATAACAAAGTACCACAGCCTGGGGGGCTTAAACAACAGAGATTATTTCCTTATAGTTATGGAGGCTGGAAGTCCAAGATCAAGGTGTCAGAAGGGTTGGTTTCTCTTGAGGTCTCTCTCCTTGGCTTGTAGACATTGTTTCCTCCCTCTGTCTTCACGTGGTCTTCTCTCTCTGTGTGTGTCTGTGTCCTCATCTCCTCCTCTTAGAAGGACACTAGTCATATTGGATTAGGGCCCACCCATGTAACCTCATTTTTAACTTAATAACCTCTTTAAAGACTCTGTCTGCAAATATAGTCACATTCTGAGATACTAGGAGTTAGGACTTCAACCTACGAATTTAAGGGAGACACGGTTCAGCCCACAACAGTTCCTATGCCTGAGATGCAGTAGATAGTCAGGAAATAGTTGAAAAGCTGAATGAATGAAGCAAATGGGATTACTTTGTTTGCAGGTGCAGTGGGAGGTTGGTGGGACACTAAAAGCAGACAAGATCGTGGAGAGCCTTGAGCTCCAGAGAGAGAAGTCCAGATCCTAGCTGTAGGATGCTCTTGAGCAAAGGAATAACATGGCATTGACGTTGTTGCAGGCACATTTAACTGGGGTTCATTTGTCCCAGGGTTTGGAGCACAGTTGAACCTGAGGGCAGGGAGATCAGATGAGAGACTAGTCAGTCATTCCAGGTTATGAAGTGACAAGAGCCTTGACCAGGGTGGTGGCCTGGATAAAAGCTGGATACAGATGGGTGTGCCTGGCAGTTGTTCCAAACTCCTGCACCTGCTGATGTGTCCGTGAGAGCCGCATTTCACATTCACCCTGAGAACAATGAGTCCTATAGAAACTGGAAAGGCAGTGGCTGCCAGAGCTGCATAGGATGAGCTCCTAAGTCCCAGAACACCACAATTCCAGACAACTCCTCTTGACTCAAGGACTTCTCAATTTAGCTCCACCCTGGCTCTGCAAGTGGGTCCTTTCTCTTCTCCCATATGAGTAGGTTACACTCAAACTGAGATTCTTACTGGTTCACAGAGGCATTGAATCCCCACTACGTCTTGGATTTTGTTGTCATCTCCTCTCATCACACTTCTTGCACCTATTAGAATGTCCTCTCTTCCTTACCTCTGGAAATCCATCCCTGTTTGTATACTGCCTTCTCCATGCAGCCCTCTGATGACTGCGGCTCACATGGCACTCTCCCTTAGTTGAACCTCAATCACATGCATTGTCTATACCAGAAAATGCATCATGATATTGAATAATGCATCATGCACATGCTTTAGATATTTGGAATACTCATATGTCTAGAAAAATCCCCCAGGAGATGGTAAACTCCTTGAGGTTATGAATTTAGGGTTTCTTGTGTACTGATAGTTACACTGCCCAACCAAGTACATATTAGAGGCTCAACAAATTCATGCTAAGATGATAGCTAACACCCCATAAGTCCATGAAGGATTCTTCCCTTGGCTCAGGGAATGGGGTAGGTTGGCAAAAAGGTCAGAGATAGAATGCAATCATATTTATTCCTCTCCATAGAAATAGTCCTTAAGTCCCAACCCCATAACCTCTCCCCTTATTCTCTTAATGCAGCTCAAAAAACCATTAGCCCCATATCAGAAAGGGTTCTTAGGCCTCCAAAAGGAGCTTGTTGATAAAGGAGTTGAGCAGGCCAGGCTTTTGGAAGTCTGCAGCCAAGGAGATGATTACTCTGTCCTGGGAGGCAGATAGGACCAACACCAGCGATAAGAATCACACAGAGAGCCTGAGGAGCTGGCGCCAGAGTGGCCTTTGGGGAAGTAGGCAGTTGTTTGAATGCTCTCTATGGGAAGAGGACAAAGAACAACTGGAGGTATTTTTTTGCAGAAATGTAAATGGTGGTCCTCAAATTCATATGGAATTGCAAGAGTACCCAAAGGGCCAGAAGAATCTTGAGACAGAAGAACAAAGTTGGAAGACTCACACATCCCAATTCCAAAACTTGCTACAAAGATATAATAATCAAAACAGTGTGGCCGGGCGTGGTGGCTCAAGCCTGTAATCCCAGCACTTTGGGAGGCCGAGACGGGCAGATCACGAGGTCAGGAGATCAAGACCATCCTGGCTAACCTGGTGAAATGCCGTCTCTACTAAAAAATACAAAAAACTAGCCAGGCGCGGTGGCGGGCGCCTGTAGTCCCAGCTACTCCGGAGGCTGAGGCAGGAGAATGGCGTAAACCCGAGAGGCGGAGCTTGCAGTGAGCTGAGATCCGGCCACTGCAGTCCAGCCTGGGCGACAGAGCGA
>NW_016806990.1:1927381-1931978 GCF_001698545.2 Rhinopithecus bieti | reverse complement strand
AAAAAAAAAAAAAAAAAAAAAAAAAAAAAACAGTGTGACACTGGCCTAAGGATAAACGTATGGACCAATGGAATAGAATTGAGACTATAGAAATAAACCTGTGTGTCTATGGTCAAACGATTTTCAGTGAGGGTGCCAAGTCCATTCAATGGGGAAAGAAAAGTCTTTTCAACAAATGGTGCCAGGAAAACTGGACTTTCATATGCAAAAGAATGAAGTTGAATCCCTATATTACACCATAAACAAAAATTAATTCAAATGGATCAATGACCTAAATATAAGAGCTAAATCCATAAAACTCTTAGAAGAAAACACTGATCAATCATTACCTTGGATTTACTAGCAATGAATTCTTAGATACGACACCAAACCACAAGCAACAAAAGAAAACATAAATCGCACTTAAAAATTAAAAACTTTCGTGCACCAAAGGACACTGTCAAAGTGAAAAGGCAACCAATGGAATAGAAAATATTTGCAGACCATATATGTGATAAAGGTTTGATATCAGAATGTATAAAGAACTCCTAACAACAATAAGACAGACAACCCAATTTAAGAAACTGGCAAAAGAATGGAGTAGACATTTTCCCAGAGAAGACAGACAAATGGCACCAAGCACATAAAAAGATGTTCAACATCATTAGCCATTAAGCAAATGCAAACCAAAATCACAATGAGATATCACTTCACACCTATTAGGATGTTTATCATATATGTATATAAACACACAGAGAATTACAAGTGTTGGTGATGATATGGAGAAATCGGAATGTGGTACATTGCTAGTGGGAACGTAAAACGGTGCAACCACTGTGGAAAACAGTTTGACATTTTTCCAAACATCTAACACTGAATTACCATATGACCCAGCAATTCCACTCCTAAAGAATTGAAAACAGGGACTGAAACAGATATGTCTATGTCAGTGTTCATTATGGCATTAATCACAATAGCCAAAAGCTGGAAGCAACCCATGTCTATCAGCACATGAATGAATTAACAAAATGTGGCATATCCATACAACGAAATATTGTTCAGCCATACAAAGGAAAGAAGTTCTGATCCATGCTACAATATGGATGAAACTTAAAAACATTATACCAACTAAAATAAGCTCAACACAAAAAGACAAATATTGTGTGGTTCCATTTGTATGAAATACCTATAATAGGAAAGTTTATAGGCACAGAAAGTGTAATATAGATTATCAGGGGCTGGGGAAAGGGGAGAACGGGGAGTTATTGCTTAATGCTTACAGAGTTTCTGTTTTGGGTAGTGAAAAAGTTTTAGAAATAGCGTTGATAGTTGTACAACATTGTGAATGTACTTAGTAGCATTTAATTGTATGCTTTGGTTAAAATGGAAAATTTTATTGTATATATGTATTTTACTACAATAAAAAAATTCCAAAAGATAAAATAAAAGGAGAGTTGACAGATACAAGGAAGAGATGATTGCAAGGTGCAACATGGTTATGGTACTCTTTGGAATGGGATACTTATTCAGAAAGTGAATGGTAATGACAAGCCTTTTATTCAGAAGACGTTTTGTGTTAGACATCAAAATATATCTAAATACACAAAAATCAAAGGTGGGAGAGATTCACTCCCGTGAATACAGGAGTTGCAAGATTCACCCGTGGAATGAGGACGCTAACCCCAAGGCTCTCTGGGCCACCCCAAGATGCCGAGCTAATGCTCTCCAATGTCACTTTCTATGCCAAAGTTTTAAAATCCTGGTGGCACTTACTTACTTTGCCATGTTGAAGTCTTATATCAAATATGGGAATATAAAGAATGATCTCAGTTGACAAATGTCTGAAGCTTGCTTGGCTAGAAAATTGTCAGTCTTCCAGCCTCTCTTCTGCAGAAAAAAAAGGCGGGTGGGGGGAAGACATTATGTCTTGCATACATAGCCCTTTTAAGTTACTTTTTTGGATAAAATATGTCCGTTTCCTAGTTTGTGGCATTATGAATTATGTTATCTTAAGAGAAAGCTCCAGACAGTCATGTTATCTGCACACAGAGACTCAACTGAAAACTCCCCTCCTGGGATGTTCAGGCATTTATAGCTGTACCAGAATCCTGCAGCCTTTGCACCCCCAGGCACTGGCTCCAGAGTGCTACAGGATTTAGGACCCAGAATGGCATAAGCATTGAGATCCTATCCCTCTTAGTGCTTAGCAAATAGTAGATATTCAAACTATGCTTGTTGAACTATAAAAATCTCATTTCTCTATGAGATGGATAAAGGAGCATAAGCAGGTAACTTAAGGAGGAAAAAAATTACATCCATGGAATACTAATGAAGCTTAAGTTGAAGCTTTAAACAGATACATGTTTAAAAGAGGGAGCATATGGTCCTTATTTATTTCCAGCCTCTTCAAGTATCTCTGCAACTTTGTTGTTCTTTTTCTTATATTTATTTAGAGAGGGTCTCACTCTGTCATCCTGGCTGGAGTGCAGTGGCACGATCAAGGCTCACTGCAGCCTCAGCTTCCTGAGCTTAAGCGATCCTGTCGCTGTGAGCTTCCTGAATAGCTGGGACTACAGGCACGCAGCATCACGCCCAGCTGATCCTTTTTATTTTGTTTTATTTTATTTACTTATTTACTTATTTTGAGATGGAGTCTTGCTCTGTCGCCCAGGCTGGAGTGCAGTGGCCGGATCTCAGCTCACTGAAAGTTCCGCCTCCTGGGTTCACGCCATTCTCCTGCCTCAGCCTCTCGAGTAGCTGGGACTACAGGCGCCCACCACCATGCCTGGCTAATTTTTTTGTATTTTTAGTAGAGATGGGGCTTCACCATGTGTGGCAGGATGGTCTCAAACTCCTGACCTTGTGATCTGCCCGCCTCAGCCTCCCAAAGTGCTGAGATTACAGGCGTGAGCCACCTCGCCTGGCCCCCTTTCTATTTTTAGTAGAGATGAGGTCTGGCTATGTTGGCCAGGCTGGTCTCAAACTCCTGGGCTCAAGTGATCCTCCCACCTTTGCCTCCCAAAGTGTTAGGATTAGAGGCAAGAGCCACGGCGCCCAGCCTGCAATTTCATCTGGATGATTTTAAACCTTCAGTTTGATCAGGAATTGATTTTCAGAGATATTCACTATTAAACTGAAGGGTGAGCTGCCTCCAAATCAAATGTGTCCTCAAATCCTTTAGCGTCCTCCATGAAATGGGCCTCCTGAGAAGCACAAACCAAAGGGCATAACTAATACATCATACTGGTTAAAATGTGAAAGAAGACCTTAAAATAGATATGTACTGGATGGATTTGATATAACAGCTAGTTGGCTTGGTTTTAGTCTGGTTGCTTTATTCTGTTTAAATTGTGTTAATCAAACATACCACGGAGCTGGCCCTAAATACTAATTGTTTAGAGACAGCCCTTGCAGGGAAGTGGGTTCAATTAGCATCACATCTGTAATTACACAGCATATTATATACTTCACATGTATAATTATTTATTTTATGGCTTCATGCCATCTTATAGATAAACAAAGACTTGAGAAAATTTACAAGCTTTTCTGGGAGTGTCCCCATAAGGGTGTAATTTTCATTCTAACCAATAACTAAGATGGGGATAATTCTACAAGTAGATTGCCAACCTGTTGGCATACAATAAGTTCAGAAATTCCCTTCATGAATTTTTTTCTTTTACGTAAAATTGCAGAAACATTCATTATAGCCACACATAAAAGGGATAGTCATAGTGTTGGAAATACAAATATAAAGAATATGGAGACTTTGTACTGAAGGAACTCACAGTGTAGTAAGGGAGACTGGTATGTAAAAAGCAAAATAGAGCCTGAAAAGGCACACAAAAGAGGAGTAGGGGTTTGAGGGTGGAAGCCTTCCCCCAGGAAGACTTCATGGAGAAAGCTAAAGTCTAAGGTAGATATTGAAGAATGAATAGACATGTTCAAGGCATACAAAAGTTGGGAAGATATTCAAAGAAGAGTGAACAGCATGTGCAAAGGTACAGCACGGTGGGTTTGGGACAACGCCTTATATATCTATATCACTGTGACTGGAGAGTAAGTTAGTAGGAAGTGACACTGAAAATGTAGGAGCTGAACATGATGGAATAAGGCATGAAATCTCTATATTTATCTTCCTCAGTAAGTAATAAAGGAACCAGGAACAGTGGTTCGCACCTGTAATCCCAGTGCTTTGGGAGGCTGATATGGGAGGATGGCTTGAGGCTAGGAGTCGGAGACCAGCCTGGACAACACAGCAATACTCTGTATCTAAAAAAAAAAAAAAGAATTAGCCAAACGTGGTGGCACACACCTGTAGTCCCAGCTACTCAGGAGGCTGAGACAGGAGGATTACTTGAGCCTAGGATGTCACAGTTGCAGTGAGCTATGATCATGATGCTGCTTTCCAGCCTGGGTGACAGAGCAAGACCCTGTCTCTCAAAAAAATTTAATGTTAATAAAGGAAACCATTGCACAGTTCGTTAATCTTCACCTTAAAATGCACAACCTAAATTAAGTTATCGAATTATAAAATAGGACTGAGATAGAAGGAGAAGGAGTGGTCCTAGGAACACCAAACCAATAATCTTGTGTCTTTTTTTTTTTTTTTTTTTTTTTT
>NW_016806990.1:1923098-1925497 GCF_001698545.2 Rhinopithecus bieti | reverse complement strand
TTTTGAGACAGAGTCTCACTCTGTCACCCAGGCTGGAGTGTAGTGGTGCCATCTCAGCTCACTGCAACCTCAACCTTCTGGGCTCAAACTATTCTTCCTCCTCAGCCTCCCAAGTAGCTGGGACTACAGGTGTGCAACACCATGCCCAGTTAATTTTTTGGTAATTTTGGTAGAGATAGGGTTTCACCACGTTGCCCAGGCTGGTCTTGAACTCCTGACCTCAAGTGATTCTCCCCGTCTCGGCCTCCCAAAGTGCTGGGATTACAGGCATGAGCCACCAGGCCCATCCCTGAACCAAGACTCTTAAAGCTCAACTCTAGACTCCAGAAAATCAGTAGCATGAGAGTCTCCTTTGCCACCAGGCATCCTCAATTTTTTTTTTTTTTTTTTTGAGATGAAGTGTCACTCTATTGCCCAGGCTGGAGTGCGATGGCATGATCTCGGCTCACTGCAACCTCCACCTCCTGGGTTCAAGTGCTTCTCCTGCCTCAGCCTCCTGAGTACCTGGGATTACAGGTGTGTACCACCACACCCAGCTAATTTTGCATTTTTTAAGTAGAGATGGGATTTCAACATGTGGGCAAGGCTAGTCTTGAACTCCTGACCTCGTGATCTGCCTGCCTTGGCCTCCCAAAGTGCTGAGATTACAGGAATAAGCCACCGTGCCAGGTTCTCATTTTTTTTTAAAATTGTCATTTTGCCAGACACGGTGGCTCACGCCTGTAATCCCAGCACTTTGGGAGACCAAGGCGACTGGATCACCTGAGGTCAGGAGTCTGAGACCAGCCTGGCCAACATGGAGAAACCCTGTCTCTACTAAAACTACAAAAATTAGATGGGCGTGGTAGTGGGCGCCTGCAGTCCCAGCTACTCTGGAGGCTGAGGCAGGAGAATCGCTTGAACCCAGGAGTGAACCAGGTCGCAGTGAGCCAAGATCACACCACTGCACTCTAGCCTGGGCGACAGAGCAAGACTCTATCTCAGAGAAAAAAAAAAGTAGACACTGTAGAGACCATTCCCTGGTGGGCTTTGGGTGGCACCAGGGCCGTGCTGTTGGTGTCCTGGGTCCAGACTGAAAAGCGCAGAGGCAGAGGAAGGGCTACAGCGGTTGGATGTGATGCACAAGGAAGAAGTTGTCTGGAGAGCTGACAATTTTTGAGGCCATAGAGTCAAGCCCCCTGCAGAGGGGAGAGTTTACCTCTTCTCTAAGGATGGCTGCTGCCAGCAATTCTCATTCCACGCCTGTCTCCTTCTGTGGCCCATGGATCTTTCTCTTCTAACGTCTTCCAGCATCATGTTTCTGCTACTCAAGCCCTCAAGTGATGATTCCACACAAAGCTGCCTGGTGTTTATCATGGGCCACATGGGGAGCTCAGCCTCATTTCTTACTCCCCCTTCCCACCTCCCCCAAAAAGGTTAGAAACTCCCTTGGATCAAAACACGACAAAGTTCATTTGCACATTTGACAAATTATGTCTTTGTGTAAAGTAAATACAATTTTAGTACGTAGTCTAAATTGTATTTAGCATCTAATTGCTAATTAGATGTATTGTAATTAGATGTATTAGCATCTAATTGAGGAAGGAGAGCCGAGGAGGAAAGATAATATTGACAAACTCACCAAGTGCTAGACTCTGGGGTGAGTGCTTTGAATATATCACTCACCTCCTTCCCTCAACAGGCCTGTGAGGTAGGTACTGTTAACCCATTTTACAGATGCGGATATCATCACCAAGTCCACGGCACTGAGATCTCGAGCAGACATCCTTGCCCTGCCCGATTTGAGCACAATGGTCTGGGCAAACATGTAGCACTGCAGGTATTTGATAAATGATGAGTGGGGTTGGCTGGATCCTTGTCCTAATCAATTTGATAATGGTTTACCTAGTTTTTTCTGACGTCCCGCCCTCAGCCAGTTATTCCTTTTTAGCACTCAAAACATATTTTATGGACAACAGGAAGTTCCATGCACAACATTAGGCTCTTGAAAGGGAAAGCCAAGCCTTAAAAGTTTTTATTTACATCCCACTTTCTCTTGCAAGGGATTTGGAGTGATTTATCACAAAGACACCTATATAACATGACTAGGCCCCGCGTGGTGGCTCATGCCTGTAATACCTGCACTTTGGGAGGCTGACACAGGTGGATCACTTGAGGTCAAGAGTCCAAAACCAGCCTGGCCAACGTGGTGAAATCCTGTCTCTACTAAAAGTAAAACGAATACAAAATTAGCTGGGCATGGTGGCCTGTGCCTGTAGTCCCAGCTATTCAGGAGGCTGAGCCAAAAGAAGAAGTGCTTGAACCCAGGAGGTGGAGGTTGCAGTGAGCAAAGATCGCACCACTGCACTCCAGCCTAGGCAACAAAGTGAGACTCCATTAAAAAAAAAAAAAAGAGGCCG
>NW_016806990.1:1891520-1922996 GCF_001698545.2 Rhinopithecus bieti | reverse complement strand
TGTGGTGAAATCCTGTCTCTACTAAAAGTAAAACGAATACAAAATTAGCTGGGCATGGTGGCCTGTGCCTGTAGTCCCAGCTATTCAGGAGGCTGAGCCAAAAGAAGAAGTGCTTGAACCCAGGAGGTGGAGGTTGCAGTGAGCAAAGATCGCACCACTGCACTCCAGCCTAGGCAAAAAAGTGAGACTCAATTAAAAAAAAAAAAAACACCCCGGCCGTGGTGGCTCAAGCCTGTAATCCCAGCACTTTGGGAGGCCGAGACGGGTGGATCACGAGGTCAGGAGATCGAGACCATCCTGGGTAACACGGTGAAACCCCGTCTCTACTAAAATACAAAAAACTAGCCGGGCGAGGTGGCGGGCGCCTGTAGTCCCAGCTACTCCGGAGGCTGAGGCAGGAGAATGGCATAAACCCGGGAGGCGGAGCTTGCAGTGAGCTGAGATCCGGCCACTGCACTCCAGCCTGGGCGACAGAGCGAGACTCCGTCTCAAAAAAAAAAAGAAAAAAAAAAAGAAAGAAAGAAAAGATTAAATATAAAAAAGAATAAAACAGGCCAGGTGCGGTGGCTCACGCCTGTAATCCCAGCACTTTGGGAGGCCAAGGCAGGCGGATCGCCTGAGGTCAGGAGTTCGAAACCAGCTTGGTCCAACATGGTGAAACCCCATCTCTATTAAAATACAAAATTAGCCAGGAGTGGTGGCGCGTGCCTGTAATTCCAAGGCAGAAGAATCGCTTGAACCCGGGAGGCAGAGGGTGCAGTGAGCCAAGATCATACCTCTGCACTCCAGCCTGGGCAACAGAGCGAGACGCTGTCTAAAAAAAAGAGAATAAAATGATAGCACCATGGATACCATAAACATAAGCAGTTAAAGTAAAATAAAAGCTAATAGCAGAAGAGGGGAAAATACAATAAACGTGCAGGCTATAAGAATTTATATAGGCCAGGCACAGTGGCTTATCCCTGTAGTCTCAGCGCTTTGGGAGGCTGAGGCAGGCAGATCACTTGAGGTCAGGAGTTCAAGACCAGCCTGGTCAACATGGTAAAACTCCGCCTCTACTAAAATACAAAATTAGTCAGGCATGGTGGTGCATGCCAGTAGTCCCGACTACGCGGGAGGCTGAGGCAGGAGAATCGCTTGAACCTGGGAGGCAGAGGTTGCAGTGAGCCGAGATCATGCCATTACACTTCAGCCTGGGCGACAGAGTCAGGCTTGGTCTCCAAAATAAAAAAAAAAGACAGAAAGCCCCCCAGGTCATTCTTATGTACTGCCAAATTAAGAAGCACTGCTGTAGTGTATAATCTTAAGCCACAACTCAGTGAAGGCAATTCTTCCCAGATGAGGTAAAGTTAAAAGGACTCTAAGAAATATGAGACCCAAATTCACCAAAATAGTCTCGAAAAAGAACAAAGTTGAAGAACTCATACTTCCTGATTTCAAAATTTACTACAGTTATTACAGTAAACAAGACAGTGTGGTACAGCATAAGGAAAATATAAAGATCAATGGAACAGAACTGAAGTTCCAGAAATAAGCCCTTGCGTTTATAGTCAATTGATTTTCAACAAGAGTGCCAAGATCATTCAGTGGGGAAAGAATAGGCTTTTCAACAAATGGGATAACTGGGTATCCATATGCAAAGGAATGATTTTGGACCGCTTCTTTACATAATATACAAAAGGTAACTCAAAATCAATCATAGACCTAAATGTAAGAGCTATTATAAAGCTATATAACTCTGAGAAAAAAAGCACAGGATTATGCACCATGACTGAGTGGGACTCACCCCAGGAATGCAAGGTTGGTTTAACAGTCAATATTTGATTAATGTAATTATACTCTATAGTTAGAATAAAAGACAAAAACCACATGGTCATCTCAATAGCTCCTGAAAAATAATTTCTCCAAATCCCATTTACGTTCAGGATATAATCTCTCAATAAACTAGGAATAAAAGAAAAGTTCCTCAATTTGATGAAAGACATTTATGAAAACCCCACAGCTAACATTATACTTAAAAGAATAAATATATAATGAAATATCATTCAGCCTTAAGAAGAAAGAAAATTCCAAGACGTGCTACAACATGAATGAACCTTGAAGACACTGTGCTAAGTGAAACCAGACAGACACAAAAGGATAAATATTGTCATTCCACTAATATGAGGTACCTGGGATAATGGAATCCATAGAGACAGAAAGTAGAATGGTATTTGCAGGGGGCTGGGGGAATGGGGAATTTGTGTTTAATAGGTACAGAGTTTCAGTTTGGGGAGATGAAAAAGTTCTAGAAATGGATGCTGATGATGATTACACAATATAAATGGGCATAATGCCGAGAACTGTACACTTCAAAATAGTTAAAAGAGTACATTTTGTTATGTATATTTTACTACAATTTTTTAAATAATAAGATAGTGAAAGATCAAATGGTTTTCCTCTAAGATTAGGAACAATGCAAGGGTATCTGCTCTCAGCGCTTTTATTCAACATTGTGCTGTAAGTCCTCATGTAATGTCAATAGGTTCTTGAAAACTGTGACTTTAAGCAAAATGACTTATAATGTAACCAATTTTTTTCTCATCAATGTTATAAATAAATTACATTGAGGCCGGGCACAGTGGCTCATGCCTGTAATCCAAGCACTTTGAGAGGTAGCGGGCGGGAGGATCACTTGAGCCTAGAAGTTCAAGACCAGACTGGGCAACATAGCAAGACCCTGTCACTACAAAAAATAAAAATAGCCAGTCATGGTGGCATGCACGTATAGTCCCAGCTACAAAGAAAAAAAAAAGACTTTGATTGAACAAAATGTCTTTTTGCTTAAAGTCACAGTTTCTAAGAACCTATCAATGGTCTTAAGGGAGGACTTACTGTACTTGGGGCTCTGGCCAATGAAATAATGCAAGAAAAACAAAATATATATAGATTGGGAAGGAAGTATAAAGTTGGTATATTTATTCAAAGGCAACATGATTCTGTATGTAGACAACCCCAAGGAATCTACAAAAAAAATTACTGGCATTAATCAACGATATCAGCAAGGTCACAGGACTCAAGCTCAGTACACGCAAATTAATTGTATTTCAATATAGTAAGATGAAATTAAAAAATAATTTTATTCACAACAGTATCAAAGAGAATAAAATACTTGAGAATAAATTTAGCAAAGAAAGTGCAATAGCTGTACACTAAAAAACACAAAACGTTGCTAAGATATTTATTTGAAGAGCTGAGTAAATGGAGAGACATACCATGTACATTGATCAGAAGACTTAATATTATAGAGGGCAATTTTTCCTAAATTGATCTATAGATTCTATGTATCCCTATCAAATCTCATCAGGCTTTAAAAATAGAATTTGACAAGGTGACCCTAAAAGTTATATAGAAATGCAAAAAAACTTAAGCCAAACAATTTTGAAAAATAAAGTTGAACTTAAACTACCTGATTTCAATACTCATTTTCATACTATATGAGTAAAGCTACTGTAATCAAGACAATTTTGTATTGGCCTAAGCATAAACTTATGGACCAGTGGAATAGAATAGAACATCCAGAAATAAGCCCTTCCATTATACCACGTCAAAAAAAAAAAAAGTGTGAACCTTACCTTACACTTTACACAAAAGTGTATCCACAATAATGCTAAAAATCTTTTTTTTTAATCCTGAATAATTAGCTCTTTGCTTTAACTCCTAAAAGTGGGTCAAATACCTTGAATGACCTTGTCTGCTCTTTTAGACAACTTTACCAATGTTTTTCTCACTATGACCAGATTTGTCAAGCTCTGAGTCCCTTGGAAGAAACTCCACCACATTACCCTGATAGACACCTGCAGTCGGACTTTTTTTTTTTTTTTGAGTCGAAGTCTTGCTCTGTTGCCCACCCTGGAGTGTAGTGGCACAATCTCAGCTCACGGCAACCTCCATCTCGCCGGTTCAAGCAATTCTCCTGCCTCAGCCTCCCTAGAAACTGGGATTACAGGCACACGCCACTGTGTCTGGCTAATTTTTTGTATTTTTCAGCAGAGACGGGGTTTGCGGTGGCTGGCCAAGGCCTATTGGCCAGGCTGGTCTTGAACTCCTGACCTCAGGTGATCTGCCCGCCTTGGCCCCCAAAGTGCTGGGATTATAGGCATGAGCCACCGCGCCTGGCCTGCCCTGGGATTTTTAAATTGACTCCAAAAGGTACTGAAAATCTCAGATGGGCTCTCAACTCAGATTTTATTTTATAAAAGAAAAATGTGTCTCCTGCCCTGCCTCGTGGGCGGTTGAGGGAGCAGGAAAGGATGGGCAGCGGCCTTGTCCTCTAGAGTGGGGAATTCCGTCCGATGGAAGCTTAATCTCTAAGGAGAACTATTATGACCCACACAAAACCCCTGCCGCCCCAGTTGTCCACATCAGGGGCCTAATTGACGGTGTAGTGGAAGCTGACCTTGTGGAGGCCTTGCAGGAATTTGGAGCCATCAGCTATGTGATGGTAATGCCTAAAAAGAGACAAGCACTGGTGGAATTTGAAGATGTGCTGGGGGCTTGCAACACAGGGAACTACACAGCCAACAACCAAATATACATTGCCGGTCACCCAGCTTTTGTCAACTACTTTACCAGACAGAAGATCTCCCGCCCCGGGAACTCGGATGACTCCCGGAGCGTGAACAGTGTGCTTCTTTCTCTTTACCATCCTGAACCCCAGATCACCACGGATGTTCTTTACACTATCTGTAATCCTTGTGGCCCTGTGCAGAGAACTGTCATTTTCCGGAATAAGGGAGTTCAGGCCATGGTGGAATTTGCCTGTGTTCAAAGTGCCCGGTGGGCCAAGGCCTCGCTCCATGGGGCTGAAATCTATTCTGACTGCTGCACTCTGAAGATCGAATACGCGAAGCCTACACGCTTGAATGTGTTCAAGAATGATCAGGATACTTGGGACTACACAAACCGCAATCTCAGCGGCAAGGTGACCCTGGCAGCAACCCCAACAAACGCCAGAGACAGCCCCCTCTCCTGGGAGATCACCCCACAGAATATGGAGGTCCCTACGGTGGGTATCACAGCCATTACCATGATGAGGGCTACGGCCTCCCAGCCCCCTACCTCACTACGAAGGGAGAAGGATAGGTCCACCAGTGGGGGGAGTCACCATCGGGGCCCAAGTCGCTACAGCTCCCAGTATGGACACCCCCCACCCTTCCCCCACCACCCGAGCATGGCCCTCACGCCGACAGCCCTGTGCTCGTGGTCTATGGTTTGGATCCGTCTAAGAGGAACTGTGACCAAGTTTTCAATGTTTTCTGCTTGTATAGCAATGTGGAGAAGGTGAAATTCACGAAAAGCAAGCCGGGGGCCGCCGTGGTGGAGATGGCTACGCTGTGGACCGGGCCACTACCTACCTCAACAACAATTTCATGTTTGGGCAGAAGCTGAATGTCTGTCTCCAAGCAGCCAGGCCTCATGCCCGGTCAGTCATGCGGGTTGGAAGCCAGGTCTTGCAGTTACAGAGACTTCAGCGAATCCGGAACAATCGGTTCCCCACCCTGGAGCGGGCAGCCAAGAACCGCCTCCAGCAGCCCAGCAACGTGCTGCAGTTCTTCAACGCCCCGCCGGAGGTGGCTGAGGGGAACTTCTTTGAGATGTGCGATGTGCTGGGCGTGAAGCGGCCAGCTTCTGGGAAAGTATTCTCAGGCAAAAGTGAGCGCAGCTGCTCTGGGCTGCTGGAATGGTAATCCAAGAGCGATGCCCTGGCGACTCCGGGCACCATGGCCAGATGAAAAACCCAGATGGTCCATACCCTTACACTCTGAAGCTGTGTTTCTCCACCGCTCAGCATGCCTCCTAATTAGGTGCCTAGGAAGAGTCCCATCTGAGCGGGAAAACATTTCTTTCCTTTATGCCTTTTTTTTTTTTTTTGAATGCTAGGTTTGTAGAGGCTTAACCTTAATGGAAACACTGGAAGTCTGCAAGGGGAGCCTGAGGGGACCTGATATCTCCCAAGATTAACCTTCACGTCTTCACTTTTAAAAATTTATTGTGCAAGGCCAGGCGCGGTGGCTCACACCTGTAACCCCAACACTTTGGGAGGCCAAGGTGGGCGGATCACCTGAGGCCAGGAGTTTGAGACCAGCCATGGCGAAACCCCGTCTCTACTAAATGTACAAAAATTAGCCAGACGTGGTGGCGGGCGCCTGTATTCCCAGCTACTTGGGAGGCTGAGACAGGAGAATCATTTGCACCCGGGAGACCGGAGGTTGCAGTGAGCCGAGATCGTGCCATTGCACTCCAGCCTGGGCGACAGAGCAAGACTCTGTCTCAAAAAAAAAAGAAAAGAAAAAAATTATTGTATATGTGATTTTTTTTTCCTGTTCATACATTTGTGCTGCCCATGTACTCTTGGCACATTTCAATAAAATTGTATGGAAAACAAACACAGCAAAAAAAAAGAAAGAAAAAAAGAAAATGTGTTTCTATCTGGAGGATTTAATTGACGGCTGTGCCAATAATTTCTCAAATTTAGCTGTGCTCATTCTCCCTAATTTATTTGAAAGACATGACAAGGAAAAGAAGACCTTCCTTGGGCTTTTCACTGCTGGGGCTCTCTGGCGCTAAAGAGGGGGAGAGGGTCTACAAAATCCTGGGTCAGCAGCTGTGGTTTTGAGATTTCACACACAGAGTGCCTAAGTGTGTGTCTGTCCTGACAGCCTAGAACATTGCTGATCAGGACACAGCCTGCCCAGGTGAAATGCCTCCGAGGCAGGCAAACCCTCAATTAATCTTCTCAAGGCTTCAGTAGACCTAAGAAATGAGTGGACACGCCTTTCTGTCAAGAAAGAAGCTGTGGGTTTGCTCGTGTTTTCTGGATTCCTTCCAGCTTCTAGGTAAGTTTCCTTTCTCACAATTCAGGAATGGGTGTGGAAAGCTGCAAGCTTGTCTTCCCTACCAGCAGCAGCAGATTCCCTGACCTGCCTGCACTGGCAGCAACTTGCAGGACAGACACTTTACTCTTTTGTCTAGAGATTTAATACAAGGGAAAGCAGGCCCCCTTCCCATGAGGTTAATAAAAGGGAATCATATTGAAAACGAGAATACATTCCCAAAACACATTTCCATCTATCTCCCTTCCCACAAATACTCATTATAATTGAATTTAAGAATAGCCAGCCATATCTTTTAGAGATTACTTCCCTCCTACCAAACAAATTAAACTTTAAAACTCTTTTCAGTTAGTAATGAGTCCTTATTTTAGAATATATCACTCTCTTATCAGAGGCATCAAATCGTTTTCTTTTCATCAATAAAAATGTCACAATTAAGAATTGTAACTTGGCTGGGCACAGTGGCTCAGGCCTGTAATCCCGGCACTTTGGGAGGCCAAGGCTGGCGAATCACCTGAGGTCGGGAGTTCGAGACCAGCCTAGCCAACATGGTGAAACACTGTCTCTATTAAAAATACAAAATTCGTTGGGCATAGTGGCAGGTGCCTGTAGTCCCAGCAACTTGGGAGGCTGAGGCAGGAGACTCGCTTGAACCCGGGAGGTGGAGTTTCCAGTGAGCCGAGGTCACTGGATCATTGCATTCCGAGGTCACTGCATCATTGCACTCCAGCCAACCTGGGCAAAAAGAGTGAAACTTTGTCTCAAAAAAAAAAAAAGAAAAAGGAAGAAGAATTATAACTCAATTTTTTGGAGCTCCAGCGGCCATAACTCAATATTCATTTGTTCTCATAGTGCACTTTCTACCTCATAATTTCAAGACTTTCAAGATAAAATTAATATCACATGATCAGAAAAAATGTAGATAATAACTGTACAAACCTGGGCAAGTCATCTTCCTCTTCTAGAGGCAGTGTGTGCAGGGCTGACACATAATCACACCATTTCTTTCAGATCGATTATTTCTAGATTTGATATATTAACAAATACATTAAAGAAAATGCCTAGGACCGCCCCTAGTTTGTGACAAGGTTAAGCATGGCTTGTGGTTTTTAGGTCTTCAGTGTCATTTCTGAATATTGGTCCTACCAATACAATCTTCTACATTTTTCGTTTTTGATGAAGCGATCTTATCATCTATTATCTTTTTTTGTTTCTTTGTTTTCATTTTGGTCACTGCACTGGAACACAAACCTGCCTCTCTCTCTCTGTCTCTCTTTTTCAGTCGTCTGTTGCCCAGGCTGGAGTGCAATGGCTCAAACACAGCTCCCTATAACCTCAAACTCCTGGGCTCAAGTGATCTTCCCACCTCAGTCTCCCGAGTAGCTGGGACCACGGGTGCATGCCACCATGCCCAGCTACTTTTTTTGCATTTTGTAGAGACAAGATCTTGCTATGTTGCTCAGGCTGGTCTGTAACTCCTGGGCTCAGGCAGTCCTCCTGCCTTATCCTCCCAAAGTGCTGGGATTACAGGCATGAGCCACCACTCCTGGTATTGTGCCTCTTTTTGATATTTTCTTTTGCATTCTAAAAATAGCATCTTTTCTCAGATTATAAAATTAGTATTAGTCATCACAAATATTTAAAATATGAAAAGTTATGAGGAAAGTGAAATCACTCCTAATCACTCCACCAAAACGTAATCACTGTTAATACTTATAGTTTATTTCCGTCTAGTATTTTCTTTCTTTTTTTTTTTTTGGAGACAGAGTCTCACTCTGTCACCAGGCTGATGGTGCAGTGGCATGATCTCAGCGCTCTGCACCCTCCGCCTACCGGGTTCAAGTGATTCTCCTCCCTCAGCAACCAGAGTAGCTGGGACTACAGGAGCGCGCCATCATGCCCAGCTAATTTTTCTATTTTAAGTACAGACTGGCTTTCACCATGTTGGTCAGAATGGTCTCGATCTCTTGACCTCATCATCTGCCTGCCTCGGCCTCCCAAAGTGCTGGGATTATAGGCATGAGCCACCATGCCCGGCCCTTTTAGTATTTTCATGTAGAATCACTTTTTTCTCCAAAAGGTATACAACAAATAAACCAAAAGCCGTTTTCCCATTTGTAATCCATATCCATCTGGCATAAAACCGTGTAAACTTGATCTCAAGCTTGTCCCAACAGCCCTACCAGCCCGAGTTTCCCATCCCTGCCTCGTGGTCTGTTTCTCCATCCACCCTGACCCAAATCCCACTCTCACAGAACTCTAGATTTGAGTTCGCCTTCATTTCTGTTTGACCCCTCAGACCTTGGGAATGTGAATTGTAGAGGCAAAACTTCATGAGATTCTTTTTTCTCTGAACCCAATATAACAAGACACAAGTAAGACTTTGTTAAAATCTACATCTTTACTGTTTTTGATGCTTTGGAAATCAATCCAGTTTTACTCTGCCTTTTTCAATGCAGGTATTTCAAAGGATATGAGATACTTAAGAGTAGGCACCTATTCACATTTGTAACTCCAGCACATGGCCCATAGTAAGTGCTCAATAATTCCTGTTCACTGGTCACTTAAATAACACTTAGAGAACTCTTGCTTCCTGTCTGGGTGAATATAATCAATGCTTAAGATTAATAAGGGCAACAGAGATGAATGCGCTCGGTGGTTCAGGATCCTTTACCAGCCAGAAGCACTTGTCTTTAACCCCTAAACATTTCTGTTCCCCTCACTGGGTCTCACCTTTTTAACTACTAGCATTCTCCTCCTGCAGCCATGGACTCAATCTGTCTTTCCATCGACCCACCCCTGGCTGGCTTGGACACTGCTCTACCATCAAGGATGGCTTTGGTCTCCTCACTTCATTGACTTGAAGTCTCTTCCCCACCTCCCATGGCTCCACCCACTCCTACTGCAGTCGGCCCACTCCCACCCTCATCTCTCTGCTGAAACTATCCTTGCCAAACTCTATGGCCACTTCTCAATCCTTATCTCGCCTAACCTCTCCAAGGCATTTGACACACTTGACCTTGCCCTCTTCTTTGGAGATCTTTAGAGTGCATGATTTCNTTTTTTTTTTTTTTTTTTTTTTTTTTTTTTGAGATGGAGTCTCGCTATGTTGCCAGGCTAGACTGCAGTGGTGTGATCTCGGCTCACTGCAACCTCCGCCTCCTGGATTCAAGTGATTCTCCTGGTTCAGCTTCCCAAGTAGCTGGGACTACAGGTGTGCACCACCACACCTGGCTAATTTTTTGTATTTTAGTAGGGATGGGGTTTCACCATGTTGGCCAGGATGATCTCAATCTCCTGACCTTGTGATAATTCTATCTTTAATTTGTTGAGGAATCACTATACTGTTTTCGTTCCAATTTTTTCATATCCTCATCAAAACTTGTTATTTCTGTTTGCTTTGTTTTGGATCTTGCTAGTAGCCATCCTAATGAATGTTATTGAGAAGTGTCTGGGTTCTTTTTTTTTTCTTTTTTTGAGGCAGCGTCTTGCTGTGTTGCCCAGGCTGAGGTGCAATGGCACAAGCTCGACTCACTGCAACTTCTGCCTCCTGGGTTCAAGCAATTCTCGTGCCTCAGCCTCCTGAGTAGCTGGGCCCATGGTGCGTTCCACCACAGCCAGTTTACTTTTGTATTTTTGGCAGGGATAGGGTTTTGCCATGTTACCCAGGCTGGTCTCAAACTCCTGGCTGAAGTGATGCACCCGCCCCAGCTTCCCAAAGTCCTGGGATTACAGGTGTGAGCCACCGCACCTGGCCGTGTCTGGGTTCTACCAATGTTTAAAACTAGAATTATTCTATGAAAAACAATCTAGGCCCCAAATTTTGACTGCTGGAATAAACAATATAGGAAAATGTGTATCATTTCCTAGTTTCACTTTAAAGGTAGGATGAAGGTTAAGGTGCAGAAAGTGAAGTTAATTATTATTCTTCATTTATGGTTAGCCTCATCTTGAGTCTAGCAGGGTGCCACCCCTCCTCCCTGTTGCCAGTGCCTGTCCCATTCTCTCTCACCACAGACACTCAGTGTAATGTGGCTGCTGAGATATTAACACAGGATTGCTATCCGCGATCCCAATTGTCCTCAAAACCCTTGGAAAATAGCTCTTTGTTAACAATGTCACTTCTTCTGTTACTCTTCTCACTCAAGCCACTGTGCTGGGATTGAAAGACTTTGCTCTTCATGGCTTACGGGAAAGTTAAGGTAGTGTTTTTTGCTCTAGAAGCCACGTGAAAATGGGACTGCGTTGGAATAAGCATCTATAGGAGCTGATACCTGCCCTGGCAGTATCTGGTAACCAAGAATTTCCAGAACTGCAACGGGAGAGTGGGGTGGGGGGAAAAACCCCAGTTCAAAAGAGGAAGAACAATCAAAAGGCACGTGCCATGGCTCACGCCTGTAATCCCAACACTTTGGGAGGCCAAGGCAGCTGGATCACCTGAGGTCAGGAGTTTGAGAACAGCCTGGCCAACACAGTGAAACCCCATCTCTACTAAAAATACAAAAATCAGCCGGGTGTGGTGGTGCGTGCCTGTAGTCCCAGCTACTCAGGAGGCTGAGACGGGAGAATCGCTTGAACCTGGGAGGCAGAAGTTGCAGTGAGCTGAGATGGCGCCACTGCACTCCAGCGTGGGTGACAGAGGGAGACTCCATCTCAAAAAAAACAAAAAACAAAAAACAAAAACCCTGAAAAGTGGGGCAAAATACAATGGTAGAAATGTATACAGGTATGTCCATAAATGAACAAAATTCACCAGGAAAATAAACAATGATTATTAGTCAGTAAAAGATAACCAGATAAATGCTGCAGTTCCTGTCTGCCTGAAGGCCTGAGAAACTTTTCCAGTAGGGTTAGGGGAAGTGAGAGAGAGACTGAAGATATTGCGAGGTCTACCCAGCTCTCTACTTTTTGGAATGTGAAAAGAAATAAGCAAAAGAAAATGTAAAAAAAAGAAGAAGAAGAAGAAGGAGAAGGAGAAGGAGAAGGAGAAGAAGAGGAAGAAGAGGAAGAAGAGGAAGAAGAGGAAGAAGAGGAAGAAGAAAGACTTTGCCTTTGAACTCTCAAGAGCAATGGAACTGAATCTCAGGCTGGGCATCTACAGGCTGATGAGTGCTATGACTGAAGGCCCATTGAAGGCATGTGGGGCAATAGGAGCCACAGAGAGGGACCATGTTTCTCTTTTTTACCTTTGTATTCCCAGCACCCAGCACAGCACAATGCTAGCACGTAGCAGATGCTCAGGCAAAAACATGAAGCAAATGTCAAATAAGTGAATGAATAAAGGAATGAGCAAATGCATGCTCTCCCTTTTGCCCTTTTTGTCTCTTGCCAGGATAAAACAGACTCCTAACAGACCTCCCCATTCCCCTGTCCAATTTATTTTCCACATTTGGGTTAGAATAATCATTCTGAAAAAAAAAATGTAATCATGACATGCCCTGGTATAAAACCAACGTCTGTGCATTTCTAACAAGATAAATTACAGACTTGGTATAGGTTCAAGGCCCTCCATGAATGAGCTCCTGTCCACCTCTTCTCTTACCCTCCCACCCCACACTAACACTCAACTCCAGTGCTACTGAGTGATTCTTGGTTCTTCCCACAAATTGGCTCTCTCGGCACTGAGCCTTTGCACATGCTCCTCCTCCCTTTCTCCTCTGCCTGGCCCACTCACTGATCTTCAGGACTCAGTTTAGGAGTCATGTCTCGCAAGGAGCCACCTCTGAGCTCTCAGTTCCCTGGTGAACAGAAGTAGGTCCCTCTCTGTGGCTCCTATTGCCCCACATGCCTTCAATGGGCCTTTAGTCATAGCACTCATCAGCCTGTAGATGCCCAGCCTGAGATTCAGTTCCATTGCTCTTGAGAGTTCAAAGGCAAAGTCTTTCTTCTTCCTCTTCTTCCTCTTCTTCCTCTTCTTCCTCTTCTTCCTCTTCTTCTCCTTCTCCTTCTCCTTCTCCTTCTCCTTCTCCTTCTTCTTCTTTTTTTTACATTTTCTTTTGCTTATTTCTTTTCACATTCCAAAAAGTAGAGAGCTGGGTAGACCTCGCAATATCTTCAGTCTCTCTCTCACTTCCCCTAACCCTACTGGAAAAGTTTCTCAGGCCTTCAGGCAGACAGGAACTGCAGCATTTATCTGGTTATCTTTTACTGACTAATAATCATTGTTTATTTTCCTGGTGAATTTTGTTCATTTATGGACATACCTGTATACATTTCTACCATTGTATTTTGCCCCACTTTTCAGGGTTTTTGTTTTTTGTTTTTTGTTTTTTTTGAGATGGAGTCTCCCTCTGTCACCCACGCTGGAGTGCAGTGGCGCCATCTCAGCTCACTGCAACTTCTGCCTCCCAGGTTCAAGCGATTCTCCCGTCTCAGCCTCCTGAGTAGCTGGGACTACAGGCACGCACCACCACACCCGGCTGATTTTTGTATTTTTAGTAGAGATGGGGTTTCACTGTGTTGGCCAGGCTGTTCTCAAACTCCTGACCTCAGGTGATCCAGCTGCCTTGGCCTCCCAAAGTGTTGGGATTACAGGCGTGAGCCATGGCACGTGCCTTTTGATTGTTCTTCCTCTTTTGAACTGGGGTTTTTCCCCCCACCCCACTCTCCCGTTGCAGTTCTGGAAATTCTTGGTTACCAGATACTGCCAGGGCAGGTATCAGCTCCTATAGATGCTTATTCCAACGCAGTCCCATTTTCACGTGGCTTCTAGAGCAAAAAACACTACCTTAACTTTCCCGTAAGCCATGAAGAGCAAAGTCTTTCAATCCCAGCACAGTGGCTTGAGTGAGAAGAGTAACAGAAGAAGTGACATTGTTAACAAAGAGCTATTTTCCAAGGGTTTTGAGGACAATTGGGATCGCGGATAGCAATCCTGTGTTAATATCTCAGCAGCCACATTACACTGAGTGTCTGTGGTGAGAGAGAATGGGACAGGCACTGGCAACAGGGAGGAGGGGTGGCACCCTGCTAGACTCAAGATGAGGCTAACCATAAATGAAGAATAATAATTAACTTCACTTTCTGCACCTTAACCTTCATCCTACCTTTAAAGTGAAACTAGGAAATGATACACATTTTCCTATATTGTTTATTCCAGCAGTCAAAATTTGGGGCCTAGATTGTTTTTCATAGAATAATTCTAGTTTTAAACATTGGTAGAACCCAGACACGGCCAGGTGCGGTGGCTCACACCTGTAATCCCAGGACTTTGGGAAGCTGGGGCGGGTGCATCACTTCAGCCAGGAGTTTGAGACCAGCCTGGGTAACATGGCAAAACCCTATCCCTGCCAAAAATACAAAAGTAAACTGGCTGTGGTGGAACGCACCATGGGCCCAGCTACTCAGGAGGCTGAGGCACGAGAATTGCTTGAACCCANAAAAAAAAATAGCTGGGTATGGTGGCATGCACCTGTAGTCCCAGCCACTTGGGAGGCTGAGACAGAAGGATCCCCTGAGCACAGGTCAAGGCTGCAAGGAGCCAGGATGGTGTTATTGCACAATCAAGCCTCTGTATGAAAGTATGAGACCCTATCTTAAAAAAAAATTACCTTTTGATTTAGCAATTTCATTTCTGGGTATAAACCCCACACAACTGAAAGCAGGAACTGGAACACACACTTGCTATACACCATGTTCATGCAGCATTATTCATGGTAGCTAAAATGTGGAAGTAACCCAAAGGTCTACCAACAGAAAAATGGATAAACAAAACGTGGTACACATGTATCATGGAATATAAAGTCACTGGCCTTACAAAGGAAGGTAATTCTGACACATTATTACATGTATGAACCTTGAGGATATATGATAAGTGAAACAAGCCAACTGCAAAATACCATAGGATTCCACTTATAGGAGGTACCCAGAGTAAGCAAATTCACAGAAACAGAAAGTAAAAGGGTGGTTACCAAGGGCCCTGGGGAGGGGACTGCAGTTTCTGTTTGGGAAGATGAAGTTATGGAGATGGATGGTAGTGACGGTTGCACCACAAGGTACATGTACTTTATATTACTGTACTGTACACCTAAAATTGGCTAAGATGGTAAATTTTATGTTATGTGTATATTCTGCAAAAGAACAAGAACCCAGAACTGGTTCCCCTTGTGAAGCAAGTGATGGATGGAAACTCAGGGGATTCCAACATTTAAGGTTCCGGCGGAGGAAGAGGACTCTGTAAAAGAGGCTGGGAAGGGGCAGTTAGAGGTACGAGGAAGACTCAGAGCAAGAAATCATGCACTCTAAAGATCTCCAAAGAAGAGGGCAAGGTCAAGTGTGTCAAATGCCTTGGAGAGGTTAGGTGAGATAAGGATTGAGAAGTGGCCATAGAGTTTGGCAAGGATAGTTTCAGCAGAGAGATGAGGGTGGGAGTGGGCTGACTGCAGTAGGAGTGGGTGGAGCCATGGGAGGTGGGGAAGAGACTTCAAGTCAATGAAGTGAGGAGACCAAAGCCATCCTTGATGGTAGAGCAGTGTCCAAGTCAGCCAGGGGTGGGTCGATGGAAAGACAGATTGAGTCCATGGCTGCAGGAGGAGAATGCTAGTAGTTAAAAAGGTGAGACCCAGTGAGGGGAACAGAAATGTTTAGGGGTTAAAGACGAGTGCTTCTGGCTGGTAAAGGATCCTGAACCACCGAGCGCATTCATTTCTGTTGCCCTTATTAATCTTAAGCATTGATTATATTCACCCAGACAGGAAGCAAGAGTTCTCTAAGTGTTATTTAAGTGACCAGTGAACAGGAATTATTGAGCACTTACTATGGGCCATGTGCTGGAGTTACAAATGTGAATAGGTGCCTACTCCTAAGTATCTCATATCCTTTGAAATACCTGCATCGAAAAAGGCAGAGTAGGCCAGGCGTGGTGGATCACACCCGTAATCCCAGCACTTTGGGAGGCCAAGGCGGGCAGATCACCTGAGGTGGGGAGTTCAAAACCAGTCTGATCAGCATGGAGAAACCCTGTCTCTGCTAAAAATACAAAATTAGCTGGGTGTGGTGGTGCATGCCTGTAATCCCAGCTACTCAGGAGGCTGAGGCAGGAGAATCACTTGAACTCGGGAGGCAGAGGTTATGGTGAGCCAAGATCGTACCATTGCACTCCAGCCTGAGCAACAAGAGTGAAACTCCATCTCAAAAAAAAAAAGACAGAGCAAACCTGAATTAATTTCCAAAGCATCAAAAACAGTAAGGAATGTAGACTTTAACAAAGTCTCACTTGTTTTTTGTTATATTGGGTTCAGAGAAAAATGAATCTCATGAAGTTTTGCCTCTACAATTCACATTCCCAAGGTCTGAGGGGTCAAATGGAAATGAAGGCGAACTCAAATCTAGAGTTCCGTGAGAGTGGGATTTGGTTCAGGGTGGATGGAGAAACTGACCACGAAGCAGGGATGGGAAACTCGGGCTGGTAGGGCTGTTGGGACAATCTCGAGACCAAGTTTACATGGTCTTATGCCAGATGGATATGGATTACAACGGGGAAAACTGCTTTTGGTTTATTTGCTGTATAGTTTTTGGAGAAAAAAGTGATTCGACATAAGAATTCTAAAGGGGCACACAGTGAAACCCCGTCTCTACTAAAAATACAAAAAATTATCTGGGTGCGGCGGTGGACACCTGTAGTCCCAGCTACTCGGGAGACTGAGGCAGGAGAATGGCATGAACCCGGGAGGCGGAGTTTGCAGTGTGCCGAGATCATGCCACTGCACTCTAGCCTGGGCGACAGAGCAAGACTCCGTCTCAAAAAAAAAAAAAAAAAAAAAAAAAAAAAAAAAAAAAGAATACTAAAGGGAAATAAACTACAAGTGTTAACAGTGATTACCTCTTGGTAGAGGGATTAGGAGTGATTTGATTTTCCTCATAACTTTTCATATTTTAAATATTTGTGATGAATAATACTAATTTTATAATCTGAGAAAAGATGCTATTTTTAGAATGCAAAAGAAAATATCAAAAAGAGGCACAATACCAGGAGTGGTGGCTCATGCCTGTAATCCCAGCAGCTAGGGAGGACAAGGCAGGAGGACTGCCTGAGCCCAGGAGTTACAGACCAGCCTGGACAACACAGCAAGACTTTGTCTCTACAAAATATAAAAAAAAAAGTTAGCTGGGCATGGTGACATGCACCCGTGGTCCCAGCTACTCGGGAGGCTGAGGTGGGAAGATCACTTGAGCCCAGGAGTTTGAGGTTATAGTGAGCCTGTGATAGGTTTTGCTCTGGGAGCTGCACATTTGCAACCACTTCTTCAAGGAGATTCTGTAATAGTGTCATTCACAGACATTTTATTTTGTGCTTGTGTCTAAAAATTACTTTGAGAGTCATAGTCATTTACTCACCTCCATCGCTATGTGTTGACACATGTGTGACAGCCAATCTGCTGTTTAATAATGTCTTTCTGCAATTACCCCTCCCACAGGGCGGCTGGGGGACGTGGATACGCGGTCCCCCCTCACAGCAGAACGGGGACGTGGGAAACTCATGCTCTTTTCAGTCATGGGTGGGAGTGCCCAGGCTCTGACTCATCCATGCACCAAGCTGCTTTATCTCGTCCTCCCTCGCCCTACGCCCTCCCCATCCCTTCCTCTGCAGAAGAGACGAGCTGAGATAAAAGTGGGCACACTGCTCCCCCAGCTGCGAGGAGGCTGCGGAATTAGGAGCCCGCCTGGAACTCACAGCGCGACCCTGGTAAGCTTCGCGCATGCGCCATGACGTTCATCCCAGATTTTTTCGGAGCCCTTTAGAAGCACTAACGTAGGAATCCTCCTGCAGGCCCTAGGAAGTGATCTGGGCTTGTCAAAGTGGAGAAAACTGTGGCGCAATGGGGCCCAAGGTCATGATGAGTATCTTGCAAGGGGATGCTCCTCCAAGAACTCAGGACTTACGTGTTATTTTTTAACCCTTCCATCCTCATCCTTCTTCCTGTTATTTTCTGGAAGTCAGCTCATATTTTCAATGAGTACGGGAAACAGAGTAACAATTCAGTACCAAATATCCATAAACAGCAACCCACTAATTCCAGACAGCCCAGACTATCTATGTTTCAGCGGCTTTTAGCAAAGCTTTTCCTCCTTAACTCTCCCAGGAGTATCTGATCTCTCAGGTTTTATTTCTTACAGTGCCAGCACCTTTTAGAAGGCCATTGACTCACGTTGTACGACTCAGTGTTTCTCAAACTTAAATGTGCATAAAAGTCACTTGGGATCTGATTAAGCTGCAGCACCTGATCCAATAGATCTGTGTGGGGCCTGAGGTTCTGGATGTGGAAGAATCTCCCAGAGACTGCTGCTAGTCCACGGACCACAATTTGAATGGCAAGGAGCTGGATCTAGGAATCCACCTGTAGACCACACCCCTCTTGATAAATGACATCTGGAGCCTCACAGCTCCTCCCTCACTTTCAGCTTTCTGGGAGCTTAATTATTCTGCACCTTAAATTATTCCAAGTTTAATCCTTCTGACTCTTTTAAAAGAGTCTTGCAAACCACGCTAATGTTAGCATATCACAGCACTGTATAGAGGTAAGAAAATCATGTTTGTTTAAAAGCCTGTACTGGCCGGGGGCAGTGGCTCAAGACTGTAATCCCAGCACTTTGGGAGGCCCACACAGGGGATCACGAGGTCAGGAGATCGAGACCATCCTGGCTAACACGGTGAAACCCCGTCTCTACTAAATAATACAAAAAAGTAACCGGGCGAGGTGGCGGGCGCCTGTGGTCCCAGCCACTCAGGAGGCTGAGGCAGGAGAATGGCGGGAACCCAGGAGGTGGAGCTCATAGTGAGCTGAGATCCGGCCACTGCACTCCAGCCTGGGCGACAGAGCGAGACTCCGTCTCAAAAAAAAAAAAAAAAAAAAAAAAAAAAAAAAAAAAAAAGCCTGTACTAACTTAGGAAACAGTATTATCTCTGATTGCACTCCACACAATTGATAGACATGCTCCTTTGAAGAGTAGCACCAGGTATAATTGTTTGCTAAGCAACATTCCAATGCAATAGACTGAAAAAAGAACAAAATTAATGGGAGGTAATTTGGGAGTGAAGAGAAAAATTATCTTTCAAAACAACCATCCAATGTGTCTCAAGTACATAGTCCAGGCATCTAAGAGGTTTTACAATATTGTTACAGTGTCCAACATGACCTTTCACCTCCACTGTGTTGTTTATGGGCCCCGCAGTTGTCATGGCAACACTGATAACCAGCTTCTCAATGCCCAAGGAATGCCAGAGTCATCAAAGCAATCTCATTTTTTTAAGTCTTCCAGCCTGTCACCCGATAAACTAAGAGGCAGTTGAGGCTCAGAGGCACACTTTCTAAATAAGAGGGTAAATGGCAAAACAGGAGCCTCCCCTGACTAAAGGCCTCGAGGCCCAGAACAGGAGACCATTACCAAAGGAGGAGCCTCGGTTGTGCCCCTCTGGCTCAGATACCAACTGTGTAGCCCCTAGGATAAGGACAACGTTTGCATCCGGCAGCATCTTACTGCCCACCAGCACCTCCTGAGATGAGTCTACATGGTGAGGACCACGGAGACAGGGTTATCAACTCATCCATCATGTTCCACCCCAAGGTAGGTGGAAGAGGAGGAGGAGGCTGTGGGGTGAGTAAGCAGCTCTCTTGGCTCTAGTTTCATCTGTACAGCAGATTTTCATTCTCTGCACAAACTCCTACAGCCCAATAATATAAAACTTCACTTAGTTCTTTAGTATTGGGAAATATTTCACCTGTACAAAAAAGTGCAGCTAATATTGCAAATATGTCTGTGCCAGCTTTATCAAACATGAATTTTGTTTAAAAGAAACAAACCTGCATGGGTATTGTTAATATTCTCTGGGCGTCCCTTCCAATCCTCTTTCTCTTCCTCTTTCCAGAGCTAACTACTATCTTGACTTTACTATTTATCATTCCCATGCATATTTTATGCTATTGCTTTATATGTTATACGATAATAAAAACATGTTATTGTTTTGCATGACTTTATAGAAACAGTATCACACTGTATGCATCCACTTACAAACTTGATTTTTTTCACTCAACATTATAATGTTAGTGAGATGTATCCATGTTAATACATGTAACTAGTTCATTCTTTTTTTTTTTTTTTTTTTTTTTTTTTGAGAGGGAGTCTCACTCTGTCACCCAAGCTGGAGTGCAGTGGCACAATCTCCGCTCACTGCAGCCTCTGCCTGCCTGCAACTTCTGCCTCCCGAGTTCAAGGGATTCTCCTGCCCCAGCCTCCCAAATAGCTGGGATTACAGGCGCCCGCTACCATGCCCAGCTAACTTTTGTATTTTTTAGTAGAGATGGAGTTTCACCATGTTTGCCAGGCTGATCTCGAACTCCTGACCTCAAGTGATCCACCCTCCTCAGCTTCCCAAAGTGCTGAGGTTACAGGTGTGACCCACCGTGCCTCACCGAGCTCATGCATTTTTATTTGCTGAACAGTAATCCATTATATGAAGGAAAATGATTGACTTATTCATTCTCCTATTCAAGGGCATTTAAATTTCTTATTCTTTGGAGTCTAATTTGCAAACTATGCTAATGTTAGCACATCAGAGCACTGTATAGAGGTAAGAAAGTCATACTTGTTTAAAAGCCTATGCAAACTAAGGAGGCAGTATTATCTCTGATTGCACTCCACATAATTAATAGGCATGCTCTAATGGATAAGTTATTGCTTAAATTTTTCACTCTTCCAAATAAGGTGCTCATGAACATACTTGTAAATGTCTCCCTGTGCCCATGTCCCCAAGTTTCTTACCTGGGAGTGGAATTGTTGGGACACAGAGTAGGCATATCTTTAACTCAACTAGATGCCATCCTCCCTGGAGTTCTCAGTGTTCCCGAAACTTCTGGACCTTTTAAGGTCCAATTAATTTACTCTTCCAACATGCACCAACTCACACTTCCGCCAGCAGTACTGAGAGTAACTATCTCCTATCTCTCCAGATCTTCACCAACATTAGAAGAGTCAGACTTTGTATTTTCTGGTAGTCTAGTGGAAAGCAAATGCCATCCCCTACCCCTTTTATAAATTTATGTATTTTATTTTATTTTGTCTTTCTTTCTTTCTTTTTTTTTTTTCCGAAGCAGAGTCTCACTCTGTTGCCCAGACTGGAGTGCAGTGGAATGAACATGGCTCACTGCAGCCTCAGTCTCCCAGGCTCAAGCAATTGTCTCAAAGTAGCTGGAACTACAGATGCACACCACCACATCCAGCTTATTTTTGTGTTTTTTATAGAGACAGGGTTTCACCATGTTGCCCAGACTGGTCTAGAACTCCTGAGCTCAAGCAATCTGCTTTCCTCAGCCTCCCCAATGTGTTGGGATTGTAAGCATGATGCACTGTGCACAGCATATTCATTTCTTTATTTTTAATTTTTTTCAGCTTTATACTTTGTCAAGGCATACTTGACAAATAAAAATTGTCTATATTTAAGTTATACAACATGATGTATATGGTAAAATGATTACCACTATCAAGCTAATTAATATATCCATCAACTCAAATGGTTATCCTTGTGTGTATGGTGAGAACACTTAAGATCTGTTCTCACAAATTTCAAGTATACAATACAGTATTATTAACATGTCAGCATGCTGTATACATGGTTTCCATCCTCCACTTTTTAAAAACAGTTTTATTGAGATACAATTTATATATCATACAATTTACCCATTGAAGGTGTATAATTCAGTGACTTTTAGTATATTCACAGAGTTATGCGTCCATCACCACAATTAATTGTAGAATATTTTCATTACCCCCAAAAAGAAATTTCGTTCCTCTTAGCTGCCACCTGCAATTCCTCTCCTCTCCTGAAGTCTCCCCTGCCTGAGGCAAACACTGATCCACTTCCCATTGCTGTAGATTTGCCTATTCTGGACTTTTTATATAAGTAGAATTATATTTTCATTGTCTTTACAAATTCCTATAACCTGAAATGTAACACATCACACATCTTTTTTTAAACGTTAGGAGATATTTCAGTATTTTATTGGTACTTATATTAATTTGAATTTCCATTTCCCTAATTGCTAGCTAAGTCTAGCAATGTTTTCAAATGTTTATTGGCCATTTGGAATTCTTTTTTTTTTTTTTTTTTTTTTTTTTGGAGACAGGGTCTCACTCTGTCACCCAGGCTGGAGTGCAGTGGCGCAATCTTGGTTCACTGCAACCTCTGCCTCCCAGGCTAAAGTGATCCTCCCACCTCAGCCTCCTGAGTTGCTGGGACTACAGGCCCACACCACCACACTGGGCTAGTTTTCGTATTTTTAGTAGAAGCGGGATTTCACCATGTTGGCCAAGCTGGTCTCGAACTCCTTATCTCAGGTGATCCACCTGCCTCAGCCTCCCAAAGTGCTGGGATTCCAGGCATGAGCCACCGTGCCCGGCCTCCTCTTCTATAAAGTGCCAATTTACATTCTTTTATCCAATTTTTGATAGGATTGCTTACCTTCCCCTTATTTGTAGGAATTAGCTAATTAATCATATATTAATTCTTTTTGGTTATATATGTTGCAGTTCTTGTTGGAAGTCCATCCTCCCCGGAGTTCTCAGTGTTCCTGAAACTTCTGGACCTTTCTGAGAAACAGAGAGTGACACGCTGAAAAGATAAAGAATGCCTCCTTTTCCCCAGAACCATTTGCTCGCATTCCAAAGGATTGTAAAACCCCAGAGACCTTCCTCTCCTTCCCTAGAATGGATTTGTGTTTGCCTTGGAGATCAAAGACTTTCTCTCTGCCTCCAGAGTGGGTGAGAGGCCAAGATGCGCCAGCAGCATCTGGTTGTGCTCTGAGATGCATCCTTTCCAAGCTCTTGCCTGTGGTACGGAGGTCTGTATGTGCAGGGTATATCTGGGTCACACTGTGCTGCCCTGTGGGAAATTGAGGGATGGGGAATTGGCAATCGGACTGTTAGTCAAGCAAATAACTGGTCTGTTTTCTGATCCAGAAATCTTGTGTTTCCAGACAGGATAAATCAATGAATATAGATGTAAAAATCAAACAGATGTCTTCTCCGAGTCCATAGCTTGTCTTTTCCCATTGTTTGTGCTGTCTTTTTAAAATTGTGGTGGCAAAATATACATAAATAAAATTTACCATCTTAACTTTTCTTTTTTTTTTTTTTTTTTTTTTTTTTTTTTTTTTTTTTTTGAGACTCGCTCTGTCGCCCAGGCTGGACTGTAGTGGTACCATCTTGGCTCACTGCAACCTCTACCTCCTGTGTTCAAGTGATTCTCGTGCCTCAACCTTCTGAGTAGCTGGGATTACAGGCCCACACCAGCACATCTGGCTAATTTTTGTTTTTTTAGTAGAGATGAGGTTTCACCATGTTGGCCAAGCTGGTCTTGAACTCCTGACTTCAGGTGATCCGCCCGCCTCAGCCTCCCGAAGTGCTGTGAGCCACTGCACCCGGCCTTAACTATTTTTAACTGCACAGTTCAGTGGCATTATGTACATTCACAATTTTGTGCAACCAACACTACCATCCATCTCCCGAATTTTTTCTTCTTCACAAATGGAAACTGTCCCCATTAAACACGAACTCCCCTTTCTCTCCTCCCGACAGTCCCCTGGCAACCATCATTTTACTTTCTGTCTCTATGAGTTTGACTACTCTAAGGACCTGATCTAAGTGGAATGACAGTATTTGTCCTTTTGTGTCTGGCTTATTTCACTAAGCATAGTGTCCTCAAGCTTCAACCATGTTGTGGCATGTGTCAGAATTTCCTTGCTTTTTAAAAAATTGTGGTAAAATATACATCACATAAAATTTATGTCTCAATCATTTTGAAGTGTACATTTCAGGGGCATTAAGTCCATTCACACTGTGGTGCTACCATCCCCACCAGCTATCCACAAAACTCTTTTCATGTCGCAAAACTGAAACTGTAACATTAAATGATAACTCCCCATTCTCCCTTCCCCCCAGCTCATTTCTTTTTAAGGCTGAATAATTTTATTTTTATTTTAGTTTTTTAGAAATAGAGTCTCTCTGTTGCCCAAGCTGGAGTGCAGTGGTGCGATCATAGCTCACTGCAGCCTTGATCTTCCCCGGTTCAAGCAGTCTTCCTGCCACGTCTCCCAAGTAGCTGGGATTACAGGCATGCCCCCCCCCCCTGGATTTTTTTTTTTTTTTTTTTTTTTAAGACAGCATCTCACTCTATCGCCTGGGCTGGAGTGCAGTGACACGATCTCAGCTCACTACAACCTCTGCCTCCCAGATTCAAGTGATTCTCTTGTCTCAGCCTCCCGAGTAACTGGGATTACAGGTGCCTGCCACCACTCCCAGCCAGTTTTTGTATTTTCAGTAGAGACGGGGTTTCACTATGTTAGCCAGGCTGGTCTCAAACTTCTCACCTCAAGTGATCCACCTGCCTTGGCCTCCCAAAGTGCTGAGATTACAGGCGTGAGCCACTGCGCCCAGCCTAATTAATTTATTTTTTATTTTTTTTTGTAGAGACAGGGGTCTCCCTATATTGCCCAGGTTGGTCTCAAACTCCTGGGCTCAAGCATTCCTCCTGCTCGTCCTTCCAAAGTGCTGGGATTACAGGTGTGGGACACTGCGCCCAGCCCCAAAGCTGAATATTGTATCTATTGTATGTGTCTAGCACATTTCGTTTATCCGTTTATCTATTAATAGACAGACATGTGGGCAGCTTCCACTTTTTGGCTATTGGGAATAATGCTGCTATAAAAATTGGCATACAGTATCTGTTTGAATTTCTGCTGTCTTGTTGGGGTGTATTGGTGTGATCACAGCTTACTGCAACCTCTGCTTCCTGGGCTCAAGTGATCCTCCTCAGCCTTGTTTATGCTGTCTTTTGACAAATAATAATAATAATAATAAAATAAAATAATATTAACACACTTACTTTTTCTACCCTTTCCTTGATGGTCTGTGCTTTTTATGTCCCATAAAACATCATTTTTAAATGTACTACGCTTGCTTGGATGGCCTGCCTGGTTTCTGGTTCCCACTGCCCCATAGTCATAATGCTGAGACTATTTACCCCCAACTCAGGATCTAGACCAATGCTGGCTGAATCACAGCATTGCTCTTACAGCCATGAGCCCATTGGCAAACACAGAGCTCATTAGCCACAGAGTGGCTAGTAACCCTCAAGCCTCATGTCCTGGGTCCACTAATCAGCCTCTTCTGTCAGCATTCCTTGGGTCCAGCCCCAGTCAAGTAACTCCGATGTCAGGCCTGGTTCCTCTTAGCTGAGCCTGTGTGTTCTCAGGGGTTCTTCTAATGAATGGAGTCTTGTACCTGAACTCAGTCCCAGGATTGAGTGTGGTTGTTTCCTGTGCCTGGACTCCCATAAGCCCTGTTCAGATCATAATTATTTGCATTCCACTCACCTACCAGGACTTTCTCCAACTGCTTGTGCCAGAAATCTTTCCTAGGCCTACTTCCTGGGTCAGTGAGGGTTAGGTGACCAGAGTCCTGGGGTCACAGCCTCCTCCCCATGCTGTTTAGACTATAACTAGAGGTGCCAACATTCCTCAGGTGCACAAAATTATCATAGTCATTCCACAATTTGTATACCATGTACTATGTGCCAAGCACTGCTTGGATGCAGACAGATAACACCCACACCCTCATGGTGCTTACAGCATGGTTGATGCTAAAATAATTCATTGGCAGGTCATTAGGCTGAGGACACTCCAGCACCCTGGGTTCCTACCTAGCAAACTGAAACCCAACTCCCTGTAAATGGTCATATTCTAGGCATCAGAAACTGCCAACTAACCTCTGACAAGACTTTACACAGAAATGATTTCTTTGCCTTGCTTCCATGTTCACCCTGTAAAAGCCTTCTGCTAGTACCTTTTTCAGGGAAGCCACAAATTACTTGTGGTCTTGGAACTGCCAGATTCATGAATTACTATTTGCCAAATAAACTCCTTTTTTTTTTTTTTTTTTTTTGAGACAGAATTTCGCTCTGTGCCAGGCTGGATTGCAGTGGCACGATCTCGGCTCACTGCAGGCTTTTCCTCCTGGTTCAAGTGATTCTCCTGCCTCAGCTTCCCCAGTAGCTGGGATTACCAGGCACCTGCCACTGCACCCAGCTAATTTTTGTATTTTTAGTAGAGACGGGGTTTCACCATGTTGACCAGGATGGCCTTGATCTCTTGATCTTGTGATCCACCTGCCTCAGCCTCTCAAAGTGCTGGGATTATATGCATAAGCCACCATGCCCGCCCCAAATAAACTCTTTAATATTTTAGTGTGCTTCAGTTTACCTTTTAACATGGAAGATCAGACAATAAATAAGTAAACAAAGGAAATTGTTGCAATATAGGCTAGACTCTAATGGTTCTAAACAGGGTGTTAGGCTAGAGAGTAACTTAGCTATGGAGATGCTGAGTCTAAGGTGTTTGGGGAATTCCTCTTTGAGGAGAAGATATGAGATCTGAGAGCTAAAGGTGGGGAAGGAGCTGGAGGATGCTAGGCAGAGGCTGACAGCAACTGCAAAGGCTTTCAAAGCCAGCTGGAGAGTCAATGTGCTGCTGCCTGGGCTGAACCACAGCTCCCAAACCTATGCCAAGGAGCCCCAGTTCACCAGCAGTGCAGCCAGCTTTGTGATCTCCATGGCACTGCCTCCTTGTTTGAAATCCCCTCCTCTCCACCTGGCCCTCCCAAGATCTCATCTCCAAGGTGGACCTCAGCCAAGCTGCTGTGACCATTGCTGTTTCCAAGAAACTAATTTGACAAGATTTTAGGAGCTAACAGAGGATCAGCCTTGAAGATGCAAATGTAAATAAGCAAAAGAATTGAAAGCAGGCCCAAGGCAGTTGCTCATGCCTTAACCCTAGCACTTTGGGAGGCCAAGGCAGGAGGATCGCTTGAAACCAAGAGTTGGAAACTAGCCTCGGCAACATAGTGAGACCCCATCCCTACAAAATAAGAAAAACTAGCTGAGCGTGGCAGTGTGCCCCTGTGATCCCAGCTACTCAGGAGGCTGAGGCGGGAGAATCACTTGAGCCCATGATCACACGACTGCACTCCAGCCTGGGCAACAGAGCAAGATGACCCTGTCTCAAAAAAAACAAAAAAGAAAATTAAAAGGAGAGTCTTGAAGAGATATTTGTCCACTGATGTTCACAGCAGCATTCTTCACAGTAGCCAAAAGATGAAAACAAGCCAAGTGTTACACATGGATAGTTACCATATTCAAAATGTAATATTGAAATGTTTCAGACTATAAAAGGAAGGAAATTCTTTTTTTTGTTTGTTTTTTTGAGACGGAGTCTCGCTCTGTTGCCAGGCTGGAGTGCAGTGGCACAATCTTGGCTCACTGCAACCTCCAACTCCCTGGTTCAAGCGATTCTCCTGCCTCAGTCTCCTACATAGCTGGGATTACAGGCACACACCACCACGCCCAGCTAATTTTTATATTTTTAGTAGAGACTGAGTTTCACCATGTTGGCCAGGATGGTCTCAATCTCCTGACTTCATGATCTGCCCACCTCGGCCTCCCAAAGTGCTGGGATTACAGGCATGAGCCACCGTGCCAGCGGGAAATTCTTATAGTCTACAACCTGGATGAATCTTGGAGAACATTATGCTCAGTGAAATAAGTCAATCACAAAAGGACAAATACTGCATGATTCTACTTATATGAAGTTCCTAGAATAGTCAGATTCATAGAGGGAGAAAGTAAAATTGGTATTTTCAGGGGCCAAGGGGAGGAGGAATGGGGAGCTATTGTTTAATGGGTACACAGTTTCACTTTTGGAAGATGAAAGAGTTCTGGCAATGGAGGGTTTTGACGGTTGTACGGCAGTGTGAACGTACTCAATGCCACTGTCTTGTGAGAACCGCAAAAACTCTCAGCCTGAAAAACTTTATCTAAACCTCTCTCGAGAGCCTTAACCAAACTTTCACATGGCTTCTAGCAGCCTACAGCCTGACCCCTGGGAAAATCCAGCCCCCCTTGAGTTCCTGTCTGGAAAAACTCAAGGCTGACAACTGATCTGACTGTTCCAGGCACCTGATGATAGACCTCTGACCTCCCTTTCTTAGTGCATTTACTTAGAAAAAAAAGAAAAGTTTACAATTGTAAATCTTTCCCCTCTCTCTCTTTTTTTTTTTTTCTGAGACAGTTTCTCTCTTGTTGCCCAGGCTGGAATGCAATGGCATGATCTCAGCTCACTGCAACCTCTGCCTCCCAGATTCAAACAATTCTCCTGGCTCAGCCTCCCAAGTAGCTGGGATTAGAGACGCCTGCCACCACACCCAGCCAATTTTGTACTTTTTGTAGCGATGGGGTTTCACCATGTTGGTCAGGCCGATCTTGAACTCTTGACCTCAGGTTATCCACCTGCCTTGGCCTCCCAAAGTTCTGGGATTACAGGCATGAGCCACCATGCCCAGCCTGACAGTACCCACTTTTAACATTGCGATCTGCAAATGGATGTCATAGGTGTTAACCAGCTCAGTGGACCTGCCGCCTTTTTGCAAGGACAGAGGGCCAGTGTGACAGCTTTCTGTATCCCAAGCTCTTGTTCAGTGTACTGGAAGAATCAGGTCACACATGGATTTGAAAGATGAATGCAGGGGTTTTATTGAGTGCTGGAGGTGGCTTTCAGTGGGATGGATGGGGAGTTGGAAGGGGGATGGGGTGGGAAGATGATCTTCCCCTGGAGTTTGGCCGCCCAGCAGCCAATCTCCTCTCCAACCATCCATAGCCGAACTCCTCTCGGCATTCAGATGTGCCTTCTCTTCTCTCTGCCACGCCATTCTGCCATTTGTCTGCTAGTCTCCTTGTCTGCTTCTGGAGCCTGGGGTCTGGGATTTATATAGGTACAGGATGGGGGTGTGGCAGGCCAAAAGAAAGCTTTTGGACACAAAAATGCTTGTCCTCATTTAGGGCAGCAGGTACCCAGGCTTCAGGATGGGACTTCCCACCTGTCACAGTGTGACAGAAAGCTGTCACACTGACCCTCTGTTCTTGCCAGGGAATCTCCCTCTTCTACCCAGTATTTCTCTGTCTCCTGTCTGTATCACTACTACTCAATTAGGTAGCATTTCAGAGCTATGAAATGAGGAGTGGCTGGATGCGGTGGCTCATACCTATAATCCCAGCACTTTGGGAAGCCAAGGAGGGTGGACTCCTTGAGCTCAGGAGTTGGAGACCAGCCTGGGGAACATGGTGAAACCTTGTCTCTACAAAAAATACAAAAATTAGCCAGGTGATGCATGCCTGTAGTGCCAGCTACTCGGGAGACTGAAGTGGGAGGATTACTTGAGCCTGGGAGGTTGAGGGAGGCTACACAGTGAGCCTGTCATCCAGCCTGGGTGACAGAGTGAGACCCTGCCACCAAAAAAAAAAAAAGGAAAGAAAACAATTTTTTTTTTTTTTTTTTTAGTGCAGTGGTGTGATCTTGGCTCACTGCAACCTCTACAACCTGGTTCAAGCGATTCTCCTGCCTCAGCCTACTGTGTAGCTGGGATTACAGGCACCCGCCACCACGCCCAGCTAATTTTTGTATTTTTAGTAGAGATGGGGTTTTTCCATGTTGGCCAGGCTAGCCTTGAACTCCTGACCCCTGGTGATCAGCCTGCCTCGGCCTCCCAAAGTGCTGGGATTACAGGCATGAGCCACCACGCCTGGCCAGCAAGAAAAGAAATTCGAGGTACTGCTATACTCCTGGTACATTTGCACCCAACCATGGGTGATGCCAGAGGCACAAGGGCTTTGGGTGATTGAGATTCATCCCAACTATAATTTCTACAGAGACTGTGTTGTCCTATTGCTGTATAACAAATTACCCCAAAACCGAACAGCTTGAAACAACAATAAACACTTATTAGCTCACACAATTCCTGTGGATCAGGAAGTTGGGAATGGCTTGTCTAAGCAATTCTCGCTTATGGTCGTTCGTGAGGTTGCAGTCAAGAATCAAGCAGGGCTGCTGTCATCTAAAAGCCTGGCTAGGGCTGGAGGACCTACTTCTGAGATGGCTCAGTGGTATGGCTACAGGCAGGAGGCCTCAGTTCCTCACATGTGAACCTCCTCATAAGGCTGCTTGAGTGTCCTCACAACATGGCCGCTGACTTATCCCAGAGCAAGTGGTTTGAGAGAGCAAGGAAGAAGCTGCGATGCCTTTGTGACCTGGTCTGGGAAGCCACACATCCTCACTTCTGCATACTCTACTACTCGTTGGCAGTGAGTTACCAAGCCCGAGCCAAACACAAGGGGAATTAAGCTCCACCTGTTAAAGAAAAGAGTATCAAAGAATATGCAGACACCACAGGGACCAGTTTCTTTCTCATGCTAAGAGAGAAGAGGGAGGGAAAACAGGGGAGGAGGAGGTGCTAACACTGACAGTGCTGAAGGTGGGAGGACAAACAGAGCCACCAGTGAGACTGGTGTCCAAACCACCAGCCTTGGAATTATGCCTTAGTCTGGTGAGATACTTAGATGCTTGATTTCAAGATCAGGAGGGAAGCAGAAAAAAATCAGTAGGTGGTAGTCTTCTTTGTAGAAGAAAATTGGGAACATATCAGAAGGTTTTATAGGATAAATCTATTCAATCAAACACCTAATGAAATGCTCCGAAGAAGACACCCAGAGAACCAGCGTCTGGGGATCATGAACACACAATTATTAAATACTGGTTAGTATCTGAAAATTAAAAAGCAAGGAATTTTTTTTTTTTTTTTTTTTTTTTGAGACAGTCTTGCTCTGTTGCCCAGGCTGGAGTGCAGTGGTGCAATCTCAGCTCATGGCTCACTGCAGCCTCCACCTCCTGGGTTCAAGCAATTCTCATGCCTTAGCCTCTTCAGTAGCTAGGATTACAGGTGTGTACCACCACACCCAGCTAATTTTTTGTAGAGATAGAGTCTCACCATGTTGCCCAAGCTTGTCTTGAACTCCTGGGCTCAAGTGATCCACCCACAGCAGCCTCCCACAGTGTTGCAATTACAGGTGTGAGCCACCACACCCAACCAAAATTATTTCTAAGTAAGATTCCTAGAAACCACAGAAGAAAAAAATATCAATCCAACCTCTTAAAAAAAATTTTTTTTTAAATCCTTGGAAAACTTATCTTCCCAACCCCTATCACAGACAAAGACATATAGGGGTACTTGAAAATTAATAAGAAACTGAACAAATTCAATAAAATAATGGACAAAGATAAGATAGCTCGTAGAAAAGGCTCTTCACATCAGAATCTCCGTCAATTTCTCTCATAACAAGAAAATGCCAAGTTAATGGCCAGGCATGGTGGCTCATGCCTGTAATCCCAGCACTTTGGGAGGCCAAGGTGGGTGGATCACTTAAGCTCAGGAGTTTGAGACCAGCCTGGCCAACATTGCAAAACCCCATCTCTACAAAAAATACAAAAATTAGTTGGTCATGATGGTGTGCACCTGTAGTCCCAGCTACCGGGAAACTGAGGCAGAGAATCACTAGAATCCGGGAGGTGGAGGTTGCAGGGAGCCAAGATCGCACCACTGCAGTCCAGCCTGGGTGACAGAGTGAGACTCTGTCAAGAAAAGAAAGAAAGAAGAAAAGAAAGAAAGAAAGAAAGAAAGAAAGAAAGAAAGAAAGAAAGAAAGAAAGAAAGAAAGAAAGAAAGAAAGA
>NW_016806990.1:1883947-1889274 GCF_001698545.2 Rhinopithecus bieti | reverse complement strand
AAAAAAAAAAAAAAAAAAAAAAAAAGAAAGCAAAGAGTCAAAGTTTCGCTTAAGGCAAATTTTTTCTTTTCTTTCCTGTTCCAAACACCTTTCACCCACCCTCCTCAGGTCTTCCCGTCTTTTCCTTTCTCCTTCTGCTGCTGCTGCTGCTGTCCTCAGATGCCCCTTCTCTCTCCCAGTCCTTCTCTCCTCTCCCTCCTACAGAACACCTTTCTTTCCTCCTTTACCATGCATTTTTTCATTCTCTCCTCTGTTTGCCAAGATGCACAATCATCATTGCCAAATTAAGTCATCCTGGAAAAAATTTAAAAACTGGCCCATCCAAGCTTTATTTAAACCATCATTTTTGCCATGAGCTCTTTGCCTGCAGGCCAAGAGGTTTGTTGAAACCCGTCCTGCCCCCAGTCTTGGGGAAGTGTGAAGCTGTGGTATTTTCAAGCCCTGGCTTACTGAGCCCCAAGAAACCAATCTCGCTTTTTTTTTTTTTTTTTTTTTTAAGACTAGTTGAAGCTGGTCAAGTGAAGCACTGGGAGTGGAGAACCAAGACTCTCTTAACAGAGATTAGGGTCAGCAGCAACTGGACAATGTTTAGCTCCAGATAAGTTCTGGAGAAGGTGCCGTGGCTCATGCCTGTAATCCCAGCGCTTTGAGAGGCTGAGGCAGGTGGATCACAAGGTCCGGAGTTCGAGACCAGCCTGACCAACATGGCTGATGGTCAGCCTGACCCCATCTCTACTAAAAATACAAAAATTAGCCGGGTGTGGTGGTGCATACCTGTAATCCCAACTACTCAGGAGACTGAGGCAGGAGAATCATTTGAACCTGGAAGGCAGAGGTTGCAGTGAGCGGAGATCGTATCACTACACTCCAGCCAGGCCAACAGAGGGAGACTGCATCTCAAAAAAAAAAAAAAAAAAAAAAAAAATCTGGAGGAGCAGATCTAGGAAAAGCCACACATATGTGCAGCCACACTACACACACAGACACCTGTACACACATGCGCCCTCCAGAGGAATCTCTGCTGGGAGTCTCTCCTGGGAGTCAGAGTAAACAAAACTAAATCATTCACACAAAAGATAAGGGCTCCCAGTCTTTCATTGCCATCTGATTTCCAGAGAGAATTCCACTCACAGCGGGAGAGAAGGCAGAATTTACAAGAAAGGCATCCTTAGGAGTGAAAGGTCAGTTTCAGACCAGTTCCTGTTCAGAATATGAGGCCATTCTACTATGGCCTGAATGAAACTCATGTGGGTTTTAAAATTATAGGCGGTAGCTGGGCGTGGTGGCTCATACTTGTAATTCCAACACTTTGGGAGGCCAAGGCAGGAGGATTGCTTGAGACCAGAAGTTGGAGACCAGCCTGGCCAACGTAGTGAAACCTTATCTCTATAAATAATTAAAAAGTTAGCTGAGCATGGTGGTGCGCACTTGTGATCCCATCTACTTAGCAGGCTAAGGTGGGAGGATCACACAGTTGAGGCTGCAGTAAGCCGTGATTGTGCCACTGCACTTCAGCCTGGGCAACAGAGCAAGATCCTGTCTCAAAAGAAAAAAAAACTAACAAAAAAAAATTATACATATCATTGCCCTATCAGTGGTTAAAACATTCTTTTTTTATTTTTTGTTTGATTTATTTTTATTTTATATATATTTTGAGACAGAGTATTGCTCTTGTCACCCAGGCTGGAGTGCAATGGCACAATATCGGCTCACTGAAACCTCCGCCTTGAGGGTTCAAGCAATTCTCCTGCCTCAGCTCCCGACTAGCTGGAATTACAGGTGCCCACCACCACGCCCAGCTAATTTTTGTATTTTTAGTAGAGACAGGGTTTCGCCATGTTGGCCAGGCTGGTCTCAAACTCCTGACCTCAAGTGATCCACCCGCCTTGGCCTCCCAAAGTGCTGGGATTACAGGTGTGTGTCACTGTGCCCAGCCAGTGGCTAAAACATCCTTTAATGGAAGATAGATACATTTTTTTAAACTGCATCTTTTGCTTTGGGAGTGGCAGTGTCATCTCCCCTGCATTATCGGGACAGTCCTAATTGGCCTCTGCTCTTCTCATCTAACCCAGTCCAGTCCACTCTACACAGCGGTGCAAGCTGACCTTCCCCCCACATTGCCCTGTCAATCCCCTGCTCCAGAACATTCTGTGACTCTCTGGTACCAACAGGACAAAGTCCCAATTCTCAGCCTAGTGTGTGGACAGACAGGACCCTGGTTGTCTTTTCACTCTCCTCCCACACACACCTGACTCCAACTCAACAGGCGGACTCACTTTCATCAGAACACTGCAAGCGCATGCTAGCCCCACACTCTACTCTGTCTAGAAGGCTCTTCATTTCCTCATTCAACAAACATTTATAACATCCTCACTATGTACCAGGAGGCAGACTTCACAATGAGACAGCTCATGAGGGCGGCCAACCAGGAATCAGGCAGCTGTGACCCCCATGAGAAGTGGTAAAGGGCTGGGGCCTGGAGAACAGAGTTGGGAATTGGACAGAGAAAGGTAACTTCAGCTACACTTGCCAAGCACTTGCTGACAACTCTGTTAGTTAGGAATAGATATTGGCAGTCTGAAAAGTAGACAGAGAGCCAGCGAGTGACCAAGGTCTGAGGCAGGAAAATAGGGTCTGGAGGCAGGGAACATAAGGCCGACTCACACTTCCGCTGTGACAGGGAATATCCTCTCTGTAGTAAATGACTTTGTAACATTACTTCAACCTGTTCATTTACACAGGGCATACCCCAAGTCCTCTAGAGGGTATTTAAACTCCCGACAATTCTGTAATGGGGCCTTTGAGTCCCTATGCTCGGGCCACTCCCACACTGTGGAGTGTACTTTCATTTTCAGTAAACCTCCTTCATTCCTTCCTTGCTTTGTTTGTGCATTTTGTCCAATTCTTTGTTCAAGATGCCAAGAACCTGGACACCCTCCACCGGTGACAGGTCTATATGCCATAGCGCACCTCACAAGGCCACCTCCACGCAGAACCTTCCCAGATCACGGCAACCCTAAGTAACCACTTCTGGGGAACAGTGGCTCTTCCGTTCTGTTTCCTTTGGCCAGGAACGGCAGGTTGCCTTGTTTGCAGTGTCTCTAAACCTTTGCATGCGTGTTCCATCTTGCTCCCCAGCTGGACATGTTCCTGTGGGCAGGGCATAGTTTCATCCACAGTAATTTGTACAGAGTAGGCAGTCAATAAAAATATCTGCTGAATGAATAGTCAATGAATGTACTCACAGCACCTGGCTATCCATCCAAAGCCATCCATCCAAGAAATAACTACAACCCAGGGTAATTAGTCTTTCTCACTTGCCAGGACTGCTGGTTAGATCAATTCATTTGTGTCCATAATAAGAATTGAGTTCTTCAGATGAAAAACACTAAATCTTGCTGGCTGAAGAAGAAAAGGCTTACAGCAGGGGTCCGCAGCCCCCAGACATGGACCAGTATCTGTGTGGCCTATTAGGAACTGGGCTGCACAGCAGGAGGTGAGCAGAGGGTGAACAAGCATTACCGCCGGGTGCTCCACCTCCTGTCAGAACAGCGGTGGCATTAGTCTTATAGGAGCCCAAGCCCTATTGTGAACTGCGCGTGTGAGGGATCTAGGTTGTGTGCTCCTTATGAGAGTCTAATTAATGCCTGATGATCTGAGGTGGTACAGTGTCATCCTGAAACCATCCCCACCCTCCCATCCATGGAAAAACTGCCTTCCACCAAACCACTCCCTGGTGCCCACAAAGGCTGGAGACAGCTAGCTTACAGAATGTATTTTACCCAGTAATAGGGGCCTCCATAAATCTTTTTAATGTGTGTATAATGTCTCCTTTAAACTCAAAATATAAGCAGTGGAGAGCCCAGAATGAGGGAGAAAACTCATTTTCCTCTTAAGGTATCTTTGTCTTCTTGCAGTGTCTAAAATGATCTCTGAGCACTGCATATGCTTCAAAACTCAGAAGAAAATCAGAAGAAATGTACAAAGTAATGCACAGCTCTGAGTTGGCCTCTTCCTGCAGGGTGGGGCGGGCGGCTCCCCCAACTCGTTCTCCAGGACACCAGAGGATGGAGGAGTGTCTCACTCAGCAATTAGGGCTCCCAGAGCCACACCCAGGCCCCCAGCACCCTCCCGCCTTTGTTTCTGGGAGAAAATGCTGCTGAGCACTGACAGAATCTGCAAAGAGATTAAAAATAATTGAGGGAGATCTTCAGTTTTGCTCCCCTCGCCTTTCCCTCGGGGCTGCAGCTGCCTGCTCCCAGCAGGTGCTGTGCAGGGTGGGAGGTGGCTTTCAGGAGGGGCAGTGGGCCTGGGTGACCACACCCTTCTTCTTTAAGGCTGTCCTCCTCCCCAGTCTGGGGACACCATGTTGTCCTTTTCCTCCCAACTCTCCTCCTTGCCAGTTTTCTGACCCTACCACTTTCTCCCACCCACCCCCAGGCTCACGGTCCTACCTACCTTGAAGGTTGACAACCTCGTTCTCTTCCTTCTGACTCCCCACCCTCCGTCTGGGTGACTCACTTATTCCTGTGATGTCCAGTAGCATCCCTGTAAGGGTGACCCCAAATCTTCACATCCATTCCCACATTTTCCTGCTGATAGCTCAGACTCATTGTTCCCCAAAGGATCTCATTCTGTCTCCAGTTCTGACCCTCCGCTGATTTCCCATCTTGATCACTGCCTACCCAGTTACTGTCCCAGTCGAAACCTGGGCGCCATGTGACCGCTCTGCTCCCCTCTCTTTTTTTTTTTTTTTTTTTTGAGACGGAGTCTCGCTCTGTCGCCCAGGCTGGAGTGCAGTGGCCGGATCTCAGCTCACTGCAAGCTCCGCCTCCCGGGTTTACGCCATTCTCCTGCCTCAGCCTCCCGAGTAGCTGGGACTACAGGCGCCCGCCAGGTCGCCCGGCTAGATTTTGTATTTTTTTTAGTAGAGACGGGGTTTCACCGTGTTAGCCAGGATGGTCTCGATCTCCTGACCTCGTGATCCGCCCGTCTCGGCCTCCCAAAGTGCTGGGATTACAGGCTTGAGCCACCGCGCCCGGCCTCTGCTCCCCTCTCTACAGCTACACAACTGCCCTGTGCTGTCGGGTCTTATTCTTTCGCCCCAGCTCCCACGGCCGTGGCTCCTGTCCCCACTTTCTCACAAGCTTCCCGTGGGGCTTCCCTGCCTCCAATCACTGTCTCAGTCCAATTTCCACATTTTGGTTAAAGGGATTATTTGTAAAATGACAGTCTGATTATGTTCTCCCCTACTGAAATCCTTCAGTTGAATCGCACTGCCCACAGCAGTGATTTCTAGGTCTGATTCATACATCTGGGAGCAAAAA
>NW_016806990.1:1877687-1882926 GCF_001698545.2 Rhinopithecus bieti | reverse complement strand
TGCTCTGTCACCTAGGTTAGAGTGTAGGGGTGTGATCTTGGCTCACTGCAAGCTCCGCCTCCCGGGTTCACACCATTCTCCTGCCTCAGCCTCCATAAGATCTGGGACTACAGGCACCCACCATCATGCCCGGCTCATTTTCTTGTTTTTTGTATTTTTAGTAGACATGGGGCTTCACCGTGTTAGCCAGGATAGTCTCGATCTCCTGACCTCGTGATCTGCCCACCTCAGCCTCCCAAAGTGCTGGGATTACAGGCGTGAGCCACCACACCTGGCTTTTTTTTTTTTTTTTTTTTTGACAGTGTTTCACTCTTGTTGCCCAGGCTGGAGTGCAATGGCAAAATCTCGGCTCACTGCAACCTCTGCCTCCCAGATTCAAGAGATTCTCCTGCCTCAGCCTTCCAGGTAGCTGGGATTACAGGCATGTGCCACCACACCCAGCTAATTTTTTGTATTTAGTGGAGATGGGGTTTCACCATGTTGGTCAGCCTCGTCTTGAACTCCTGACCTCAAGTGATCCACCCGCCTTGGCCTCCCAAAGTGCTGGGATTACAGGCGTGCACCACTGTGCCCGGCCGGGAAGTCTTAAATATCTTTGTGTCCTTCCCCTGTTCAGCAACGCTGGCATATAATTGGTCCTCAATGAATATGTATTAAACGCATGACTGGATGGAGTTAAATATGAGAACACACATTATTTCCACATATGGAATTTTATAAAGACGGAATAATATAAAGAGCTAGAAACAACCGTTACAGTTTCTGAAGTATGAAAATTTCTGAAGTCCCAGAAACTTTCCATTTTCTGCCTAAAGTCTAAAATCTCCCTATCATTGCTATAAGCCTCTTTGTCCCAAGATTCTCAACTAAAACCACCAGACAGATGCAGACAAGGAAGATTTTAAAGACAATAATAAACTGAGCCAGGTGCAGTGACTCATGCCTGTAATCCCAACACTTTGGGAGACCAAGACAGGAGGATTACTTGAGCCCAGGTGTTCGAGACCAGCCTGGGTAACATAGGGAAACCTCGTCTCTAAAAAACATTTAAAAACAATTATCCAGGCATAGTAGCACATGCCTACAGTCCCAGCTACTCGGGAGGCTGAGGTGGGAGAATCGGTTGAGTCTGGGAGGCTGAGGCTGCAGTGAGTCGAGATCTCACCACTGCACTCTAGTCTGGGTGACAGAGTGAGAACCTGTCTCAAAATCAATCAATCGATTGATCAAAACTCTCTCTGCTTTTTATTATCATCATGGGTTGGAAATCCTAAACAATGTTAGAGATAAAATGCTTTCAGTCCTTCTGCTCACCAAGTAAACCTGTCCTCTTGTGATTCCTTTTATCATTGTCATGAAGTGAGGACCTGCACGATCTTTAAAGCTTTATCAATGAGAGAGAGAGATTGATTAGAAAAAGCTATCGATGACTGAATATACTTTCTCCTTTACCTTCCTTGGCCTGCCTGACAAGATTATTTCAAGAATATAGAGATAAAAGAATGAGGCATTTATATAAATACGTTTTTTTATTCCCTTTTTCTTAAGAGCACACACCAATGAAATAAGATTTCTAGTCAATTTTTAAGTGTCCGCATATCCTTAACAACAATAAACAATTCTGTTACTTTATAGTTCAGGGGAAAGACAGGTAACGTACACACACACATCTGTAGTTCAGGGGAAAGATAGGTAACGAACGCACACACACACACCTAATTTTCTCTCCTGAATTGCTAAAAACAAAACAAACAAAAGCCCACAGGGATAGGGAGAACTGGAGAGGAGATAACACTGCGGAAAAAGGTGAAAGGCGGATGGACCAGTGGCAGGGGACATAGTTGACCTGAGAAAAGCTGAATGCCAAACACAAGGGGAAAGCTGAGACTTACACCCCAGAATCCTCAAAGCCTTTGGGGAAATGGTAGCACCAGGTATCCCTGGAACTAGGGGGGAAGGAAGTGTGACTGGGTTCCTGAGGAGGAGCTGTTAAAGATGCTTTGAAATCCCAGGATCCCTTCCGGACTCCCCGACCGGCCCTTTCCCACTGCAGCACAAGCCTGGGGATGGATGTATTCTCAGGGGAGGGGAAAGGAGAAGGTCTCTGCATTGGCGACCAGGGGCGCAGCTGCGGGGGAGGAGCCGAGACTCAATGGGGAGGGTGGTGTGAATGTTTACACCCTAAACAATGGAGCAGTAAAAGCCCCTGCACGCAGCAGCCAGGTTCGCATCTCCAAGCACTACACCATGAATACCCAGCCTGTCTTGCCCAAAAGAAAGACCTAGAAAGGTGGACTTTGAGGGTTCCCCATCAGAGAGCTCATCCCGATCACCCTACAATGGAGCCCTCGGTCAACACGCCGCGCTGTGCTCTGAGAGCTCCCGATCGGGCACTTAGTCCCAATTCTTAATCATGACTGTGCCACCAAGGATTAAGAGACATTCCACCGAAGTCTCTAACATCAAGGAGACCCAAAGAAGGGGGAAAAGAAACTTGGGGAAACAGGACCCTGCAGGGAAAAGATAACTTCCAGAACCCCGTTGAGTATCATCAATAAGGGAAACTGATCTGTCTCTAGCTGGAAACTCAAAACCGAGTCAGGACAGCATGTTTTTAAAGCCATATGACAGGAATATAGAGAAAAGAGAGTGTATTCATCAAAGAAGAATGCAGTGAGGTTTTTTTGTTTTGGTTTGGTTTGAGACGGATTCTCTCCCTGTCCCTAGGCTGGAGTGCTGTGGCCCAATCTCGGCTCACTGCAACCTCTGCCTCCCGGGTTCAAGCGATTCTCCTGCCTCAGCCTCCCAAGTAGCTGGGATTACAGGCACGCGCCACCACGCCCAACTAATTTTTGTATTTTTAGTAGGGACGGAGTTTCACCATGTTGCCCAGGATGGTCTCGATCTCCTGACCTCGTGATCTGCCCGCCTCAGCCTCCCAAAGTGCCCGGATGACAGGCGTGAGCCACTGCCGCCCGGCCCGCAATGAGTTTTTTTAAAGTAGCATTCACGAAAACAAAGAAAGATCTATTGGACAGTAAAAATTTTCAGAAATGGAAAGTTCAAGGTAAAATTGGAAATCTCCCAGAGTAAAATGACAAGGAGATGAAAAATAAGTCAAGGAACTGGAGACCTGATGGAGATGAAGAGAATCCCCCTGTGATGGGGAAGGGAGCCCCCCAGTGATTGCTGGACACTGGCGTGGGAGCAATGAGCCCAGAGGGTCTGCACGGAGACCAAACTGGGAGGATATAAGATGAAAATGAACCTATTGGGACAGGACCCAGACAATGAGCAGACAGTTTGGAATTGAATTAGCCACAGTCACACAGAAAAGTAAGCAATTATTTTTAAAAAAGGACAGTTGTTGATTTGGGGAAAAACTAATAGCTAAGCACAAAAGAAAAAAGTAGTTGCAATATTACAAGATTGGCTCTGAACACCGATAGTCACACTGACACAAATATTGGAAATTGATGTGAAAACTCCAAGCTACCCGGGAGACTGAGGCAGAAGGATGGCTTGAACTCCGGAGTTCAAATCCACTCTGGGCAACATAGTGAGACTCCATCTCTAACAAAAAGTAATAAAAATTAAAACATAAGTGTTTGGGGATGACAGGCAAGAGGACAGAAGTGAAAATATGTGGAGAATGAAGAACTAAATCTTCAACTTTCATAGAAGAAAATAACTAATGTTTTAAACTGAAAAATAAAGCAATACAAGCTTGTTAATTAAAGTTATCCAGGTAAATACCAAAAGAATCAGTCAAAAGAACATAAGTGACACTAACAAAGGAGAAATTGGGGAAGTGGGTATAGAGGAAGTGGTCTTCCACTCGGGAAAAAATGACTTTTTTTTTTTTTCTTAATAATTTGATTGACTTTGAAAACGAAGGGCTTGGCATGGTGGCTCACGTCTGTAATCCTAGCACTTGGGAGGCCAAGGCAGGCAGATGACTTGAGCCCAGAAGTTTGAGACCAGCCTGAGCAACACAGTGAGACCCCATCTCTACAAAAAATACAAAAATTAAGTGGAGGTGGTGGTGTGCACCTGTAGTCCCAGCTACCTGGGAGGCTGATGTGGGAAGATTGAGCCCAGGAGGCAGAGATTGCAGTGAGCTGAGATCGAGCCACTGTACTCCAGTCTGGGTAACAGAGGGAGACCCTATCTCAAACTTTTAAAACAAAAAATAAGTACATACATATACATTTGACAAAAGTGAAACAAAGCAATATTGGATGTTTTGCAAGTGGAAAAAATGTTTATTCTAAACTAAAGTAACTTACTAATATAAAGTTTAGACCTTTTTATCACAATAAAGGAATAGAATCCCCTGGCTATCATTATAGTAGGCTAACATTAAAATGAATGAAATTTCTCATCCAAAACAGATAGAGTTATTTAATTTCCGTAAGAAATTCACAACTCATCTTTGAAGCAATATTAATTACATGAAACATAGGAAGTTTAAATCATGCAAGTATACATCCTTTCTACCAATGCTTTCTATAGAAGTGAAAAACAAGACCGGGCATGGTGGCTCATGCCTGTAATACTAGCACTTTGGGAGGCCGAGGTGGGTGGATCATGAGGTCAGGAGTTCAAGACCAGCCTGGCCAATATGGTGAAACCCTGTCTCTACTAAAAATAAAATAAAATAAAATAAAATAAAATAAAATAAAATAAAATAAAATAAAAAATTAGCCAGGCATGGTGGCACACACCTCTAATCCCAGCTACTCTGGAGGCTGAGGCAGGAGAATTGCTTAAACGCAGGAGGTGGAGGTTGTGGTGAGCCAAGATCATGCCACTGCACTCCAGCCTGAGCGACAGAGCAAGACTCTGTCTTGGAAAAACAAAAGAAGTGAAAAACGTCTTTACAAAGGCCAGTTTCCCATATTTCAATATAGATGTAAAATTCAAATGGCTTTTAGAAGTTTTCAAATTTGTAGGAAAACTCTCCCCACCTAAAAAATCTTCTTGTCCAAATCAAGGTAAAAACTAATTTTCAGAATCTGAGAGTCAGAAGGGCCAGGCCCTCTGACTTGTGAAAGTTTCTCATCTAGGATTTGGGGCATGATGAGTCCTCGGCCAGGCCTTTATTGTGGGAACCCATAGCACATTCACCAGCTAGGCCACAACACATATGGAACTAAAGCCTACTCCCTCCCCTTTTCTTTTTTCTTTAAATGAGCAGATTGTTCTCAAGACTTCCATCTTTCTTTTTTTTTTTTTT
>NW_016806990.1:1858244-1877452 GCF_001698545.2 Rhinopithecus bieti | reverse complement strand
TTTTTTTTTAAGACGGAGTTTTGCTCTTGTTGCCCAGGCTGGAGTACAATGGCGCGATCTCAGCTCACCGCAGCTTCTGCCTCCCAGGTTCAAGTAATTCTCCTGCCTCAGTCTCCCAAGTGGCTGGGATTGCAGGCATGTACCACCATGCCCGGCTAATTTTGTATTTTCAGTAGAGACAGGGTTTCTCCATGTTAGTCAGGCTGGTCTCGAACTCCTGACCTCAGGTTATCCACACACCTCAACCTCCCAAAATGCTGGGATTACAGGCGTGAGCCACCGCGCCCAGTCAGACTTCCATCTTAAACTGGGTTTGGAGTTTATTGTCTCCTCTCCTCACAGTTTTTCCTAGCTCAGACATCTGGTCAAAATATACCCTCTCTCAGTCATATTGTGGCTGTCTGTCCTTTGCTTTTCTTTTCTTTTTTCCTTTCTTTCTTTCTTTCTTTTTCTTTCTTTCCTTTCTTTCCTTCTTTCCTTCCTTCCTTCCTTTCTTCTTCTTCCTCCTCCTCCTCCTTCTTCTTTTCTTTCTCTGTCTTTTCTTTCTTTCTTTTTCTTTCTTTTTCTTTTTTTCTTTCTTTCTTTCTTTCTTTTTTTCTTTCCTTTATTTTCTTCTTTTTTTTTTTCTTTTTGAGGCAGAATCTCACTTTGTCTCCCACGCTGGAGTGCAGTGATGTGACCTCGGCTCATGGTAACCTGTATCTCCCCGGCTCAAGCAGGTCTTTCCTCCTCATCTTCACTAGTAGCTGGAACTGTAAGCTTGTGCCACCATGCCAGCTAATTTAAAAAAATGTTTCTAGAGATGGGGGTCACGCTATGTTTTGAACTCCTAGGCTGGTCTCAAACACCTAGGCTCAAGTGACCCTCCCGCCTTGGCCTCCCAAAGTGCTGGGATTACATGCATGACCCACACTCAGCCCCAAGCCCTGTCATTTCTTTACCTCATAGTCACCCTTATCTGAGTGGCCCACCCCCTTTCTGTTCATGCAGTTGCCCATCTCAACAGCTCACAGACACACACCTGTAGCTCAAGTTGTTTCTCAAAGAAGTAGCTCACAGAACAAGATTGAGAAACTCTATAGAAAAAGACCCTTCTTTCTCCTCTGAACCAGAGGCTGCCTCTAGAATTGTAAGAACACAGCACCATAGGCCGGGTCCAGTGGCTCATGCCTATAATCCCAGCACTTTGGGAGGCCGAGGCAGGTGGATCACCTGAGGTCAGGAGTTTGAGACCAGCCTGACCAACATGGTGAAACCCCATCTCTACTAAAAATGCAAAAAATTAGTCAGGTGTGGTGGTGGGCACCTGTAATCCCAGCTACTTGGGAGGTTGTGGCTGGAGAATCACTTGAACCTGGGAGGCAGAGGTGAGCCTCTGTGAGGCGGTGAGCCGAGATCATGCCACTACACTCCAGCCTGGGCAACAAGAGAGAAACTCTGTCTCAAAACAAAACAAAACAAAACAACAGAAAAAAAAAACCACAACACTACTTCTGGGCTTCATCTGCCTCCTATATCAGAGCTGATAATGTTCTAATTTCTTAAGACTTCAAGCCCCCTCTGCTAATTTATAAGGTAAACGGCATGTCCGAAATGTTAGCATTCAATACGGGAGCCCAAGGGCTGAGTACTCTTGCTATTTTCAGAAAATGTCATTATTCGATGACAAGATCTGTTTCCCCTACATGCATAAGCGAGTGGTAAATTCTTATACAGTAAAAGAATACCCACCAGACATAGGAGGGAGCTGACCAAATAACTCTAATCCTTTTAGTATTGAAAAGGAGGGAGGAACCAGGTACAGTGACTCACACCTGTAATCCCAGAACTTTGGGAGGCTGAGGTGGGCAGATCACGTGGTCTGGAGTTCGAGACCAGCCTGGCCAACATAGTGAAACCCTATCTCTACTAAAAATACAAAAATTAGCCAGGCATGGTGGCACCTGCCTGTAATCTCAGCTACTCGGGAGGCTGAGGCAGGAGAATTGCTTGAACCCAGGAGGCAGAGGTTATGATGAGCCAAGATCACTCCACTGCACTCCAGACTGAGTAACAGCGTGAGACCTGTCTCAAAAAAAAAAAAAAAAAAATAGAGAGAGGAAATGATGGGCATGGTGTGGGAAAAGCTATCAAACATACTCTTTAATTAGGATAGGAAGGAATTTGTACTTTGAAAGAGAGTGGAGATAATGCAGAAGGCAGAGGAGTCAGATGATGGGAGCTGTCTGTCCAAATACCCTGGAGTCTTTTCTTTTCTTTTTTTTTTTTGAGTCAGAGTCTCACTCTGTCACCCAGGCTGGAGTGCAGTGGCACAATCTCGGCTCACTGCAACCTCTGCCTCCTAGGTTCAAGCGATTCTTCTGCCTCAGCCTCCTGAGTAACTGGAACTATAGGCACGTGCCACCATGCCCAGATAATTGTTTTTGCATTTTTAGTAGAGACAGGGTTTCACCATGTTAACCAGGATGGTCTCGATCTCCTGACCTTGTGATCTGCCTGCCTCTCAGCCTCCCAAAGTGCTGAGATTACAGGTGTGAGTCACCATACCTGGCCTACCCCGGAGTCTTAGAAAGAAACTCATTCCTTCCTGGCTGTCAGAGGCAGAAATGGACATGAGGGTCAGGGGCTGACCTCTGGGTTAAGCCACAGGGCCTGCTGGCTTCTGCTGTGTCCTGGGTTGGATTAATCATGGACTCAGCCAAAACCAGGCAGCTCCAAGAAGTGAACAGACAGCTATACCCAGCCTGCTTGAAGGTTTCTTGGCAATGCTGAGCCAAGTGTGTTACTAGAGACTACTTGTCTTAGTCCATTTTGTGCTGCTATAACAAAATACTTGAGACTGGGTAATTTATAAAGAACAGAAATTTATTTCCTCACAGTTCTGGAGGCTGAGAAGTCCAAGATCAAGCAACATACTAGTGTCTTGTGAGGACCTTCTTGCTGCATCATCACATAGCAAATGTCATCACATAGAGGACAGTGAGAGGGAGAAAGAAGGAAGGAAGGAAGGAAGGAAGGAAGGAAGGAAGGAAGGAAGGAAGGAGAAAGAGAGAAAGAAAGAGAGAAAGAGAGGAAGAAAGGAAGGAAGGAAAGAGATTAACACCTCTTTCCCAGAACCTTCTAACACTTCCACATTGGAGATCAAGTTTCCAACACATCAACACATAAACTCTGGGGGACACATTCAAACCACAGCACTACTTCTCTTTTCCCAAGCAACCAAGTCACTGTGTGTCTTGGTATAGGTAAGAGTTAAAGGCAAGGCACGTTTGACAAAAACATAGAAATAATTTTATCTGGAAACTGAATACTAACAGAAACAACACCATTATTACTTTAGTGGTTTTACTAATTAAGTCCAAGTTTCTCCACTTATCAATAAAAGCCTTTTATACAATGGTTCCATCTTCATGTCACCTAGCTAGGCAGACACTTTTGGTTGCCTGAACAACCCCATTTTCTCTCTCCCCCTGAGGGAAACCCAAGTTTGTCCAAGAATGCATCTTCCTCTGGGTGCTATGTACTTCAGAGGAAGTGGCCCATTCCTAGTCCCAAGGGGAGAGCCATGATTAATCCTAGACATGTCTGGACCAGTGACTGCAATGCAATGCAATTCTCATGGAAATCTGCAAGGATATACATATTCTTGGCTGATAAAAAGAAAATGGGAAGAAGGAGTCCTTTTTCCCACCTCTGTGTATTGTCACGAGAATGTGATACACTGAGGAGGCAGGAGAGAGCAATAAAAGGAACCAGATCCTTGATAAAGACCAATAATTCTTAGATTTTCTTTTAAATAACTTTCTAAATTTCCTGTAATGCAGTGCTGAATTAGCCTACCTCTATTCTAACTACCAGAATTGTACTGCCCCTAAACTTCCAGTGTGTAAGGTATGTTTGCTTTGTTCAGGGCTCATATTCAGCAGGTATACACTGGCCCAACCAAATTGACTGTAAGCATATTGAAATATTTCTGTGCTGCTCTGCCCTCCTGAGCCCCCTGCATGCCTCTCAAAAAAAAAAAAAATCTTACAGATATAACAAGGTATTCTAAGAGATGACAACTTAGATCATGAAGAATAGAAATAAAGAAAAAAACAACAAAAATAAAATGTCTGCTCTGTAACTCCAGCCTCCCTTACATTTTGACTTTTAGTTATCTCAATTTACATTTCTTTCTTTCTTTTTTATTTTTATTTTTTGAGATGGGGTCTTGCTTTGTTGCTCAGGCTGGAGTGCAGTAGCATGATCTTAGCTCACTACAGCCTCAAATTCCTGGGCTCAAAAAATCCTCCTGCCTTTGCCTCCCAAGTAGCTGAGACTGCAGGCACATGCCACTATGCCAGGCTAATCTTTGTATTTTTTTGTAGAGATGGGGGTCTCACTATGTTGCCCAGGCAGGTCTTGAACTCGTGACCTCAAGTGATCCTTCTGCTTGGCCTCCTAAAGTGCTGAGATTATCAGTGTGAGCTGCCATGCCCAGCCAATTTACTTTGGGTTTTTTGTTTGTTTGTTTGTTTGTTTTTTGAGACAAGGTCTTGCTCTGTTGCCTGGGCTGGAGTGCAGTGGCACAATCAAGGCTAATTGCAGCCTCAGACTCCTGGGCTCAAGTGATCCTCTCACCTCAGCCTTCCAAGTAGCTGAGACTACAGGCATGTGCCACTATGCCTGGCTAACTTTTTAATTTTTTTGTAGAGACAGAGTCTCACTATGTTGCCCAGGCTGGTCTCAAACTCCTAGGCTTAAGTGATCCTCCTGCCTCAGCCTCCAAAAGTGCTGGAATTACAGATGTGTCATTGCACCCAGTACATATCTTTATATTACTTATCTCTTAAAAGGTTGCTGTAGCTATTATTATTTTTGATAGATATGTCTTTCGGGCTTCATACTAGTTATGGGTGGTTTGCATGCCAAAATTACAGCATTAGAATATTCTAGGTTTTTCTATGTACTTAATTCTACCAGTGGATTTTATACCTTCATTTTTTCTTTTTCTTTCTTTTTTTTTTTTTGAGATCGAGTCTAGCTCTGTCACCTAGGCTAGAGTACACTGGCGCAATCTCGGCTCACTGCAACCTCTGCCTCCTGGGTTCAAGTGATTCTCCTGCCTCAGCTTCCTGAGTAGCTGGGATTATGGGTGCCCACCACCACGCCCAGCTAATTTTTGTATTTTTAGTAGAGACGGGTTTCACTGTGTTGGCCAGGCTGGTCTTGAACTCCTGACCTCATGATTCTCCCACCTTGGCCTCCCAAAGTGCTGGGATTACAAGCGTGAGCCACTGTGACCGCTCTCATTTTTTCTTTTTTGTATGTTAGTTTTTCATATTGAAGAACTCCATTTGTATTTCCTGTAAGATGGGCCTGGTATGGTTAATTCTCTCAAATTTTTCGTTTTAGTAAAATGTTATCTCTCCTTCATACTTAAAGGATAACTTTGCTGGATACAGTATTCTTGGATGGCAGGGTTTTTTTTGTTCTGTTTTTTGCTTTTTTTAGCACTTTGAAAATATTCCACTCTGTCTTGGCCTGTATGCTTTCTGTTGGGTCTGTTGCCAGATAAATTAAAGCTCTTTTATATGTTATTTACTTGTTCTGTCTTGCTGCTTTTAGAATTCTCTCTTTGTCCTTGACCCCTGAGAGTTTGATTATTACATGCCCTGAGGAGTCTTATTTGGATCAAATCTGTTTGCTGTTCTCTGATCTTCCTATACCTGGATTTTTTTTCTTTTCTTTTCTTTTTTCTTTTCTTTTTTTTTTTTTTTTGAGGTGGAGTTTTGCTCTTGTTGCTCAGGTTGGAGTACAATGGTGCAATCTTGGCTCACCGCAACCTCTGCCTCCCAGGTTCAAGCAATTCTCCTGCCTCCCAAGTAGCTAAGATTACAGGCATGCACCACTACACCCAGTTAATTTTGTATTTTTTGTAGAGACGAGGTTTCTTCATGTTGGTCAGGCTGGTCTTGAACTCCCAACCTCAGACGATCCACCTTCCTTGGCCTCCCAAAGTGCTGGGATTGCAGGTGTGAGCCACCATGCCCAGCCCCTATACCTGGATATTTATATCTCCCTCAAGTTTTAGAAAACATTCTGTGATTATTTCTTTAAATAAGCATTCTACCCCTTGCTCCTGCTCAGTTCTTTTTTTAAGACCAACAATTCTTAGATTTGTTTTTTTAGGTAATTTTCTAAATCTTTTTTTTTTTTTTGAGGTGGAGTTTTGCTCTTGTTGCCCAGGTTGGAATGCAATGGCGCAATCTTGGCTCACCACAACCTCCGCCTCCTGGGTTCAAGCAATTCTCCTGCCTCAGCCTCCTGAGTAGCTGGGATTACAGGCATGTGCCACCACACTTGGCTAATTGTTGTATTTTTAGTACAGACGGGGTTTCTCCATGTTGGTCAGGCTGGTCTTGAACTCCCAACCTCAGGTGATCCACCTGCTTTGGCCTCCCAAAGTTCTAGGATTACAGGCATGAGCCACCATGCCCGGCCTTCTAAATCTGTTAAGCTATCTTTCTTTTCTTTTTCGAGATGGAGTCTCGCTCAGCTGCCCACATTGGAGTGCAGTGATACAATCTTGGCTCACCGCAACCACCATCTCCAGGGTTCAAGCTATTCTCCTGTCTCAGCCTCCCAAGTAGCTGGGATTACAGACTCCTGCCATCATGCCCGGCTAATTTTTGTATTTTTGTAGAGACAGGGTTTCACCATGCTGGCCAGGCTGGTCTTGAACTTCTGATCTCAGGTGATCTGCCCACCTTGGCATCCCAAAGTGCCCGGATTACAGCATGAGCCACTGTGCCCTGCCTCTTTATTGCTTTTTATTCTATTTTCTCCTCCAATTGTGTGTTTTCAAATATCCTGTCTTTAGCTCACTGATTCTTTGCTCAACTTGATCCATTCTGCTGTTGAGAGCCTCTAATGAATTTTTTAATTCAGCAAATGTATTTCTTAGTTCCAATATTTCTGTTTGATTTTGTCTGTTGTTGTTATTTCAATCTCTTTGTTAAACTTCTCTGATGAATTTCTGAATTGCTTTTCTGTATTATCTTGGAGATCACTGAGTTTCCTTAAAACTACTATTTGACTTATTGGTCAGAGAGCTCACATGTGACCATCCTGTTGGGGTCAATTACCGGTTCTTTGGTTTGTCCATTTGGGAGGATCATTGTTCCCTGTGTGCCATTGTTTCTTCTGGATGTATGGCTGTCTTTGCATTGAAAGATAATGTATTCCAGTCTTCTCTAGTTTGTTTGGGTTTTTATTGAATATATTTGCTTAGAGGTTCTTCACTGCTAGGCCATTGCCTGCTTTTCGGCCCTGGGTAGCACCTTAAAGCCCAGGTTCACTTTGACTCTAGTAACTGATCAGTATGCTGCCCTTCCTAGCTAGGAGTTTGTGCCCAGGGGACCTATAAGCTGAACCCCATACAGTGTGGTGCTGCTAAATAGTCACTCTGATTTGGTGCCCCCTTTGGTTGAATTACAGAACAGAATTTCCAGGGTGAGGATGGTAGTCCTGCCTCTTCCCTTTGTCTCTGCCTGTTCTCAGAGCTATTTCTCCCTTTAGGTACTCACTATGCTTCCTGTTGGTTAAGGAAGGAACGGATCTCCTGCCAGGGAACCCAAGATGGTAGGGGAGCTGTTTGTTGACCTTGATCTTCCTTACTCCAGTGTAGAAATAGTGAGTTGGGGGGAAATTTTCCACACACTTGCTGCCAGGTAGAATGAGGGGAGGGGTGTCACAGATGTGGAAATCTGATTATCTTACTATCCTCTCAGGTTTTTTTTTTACCTCTTTGTGGCCCAGATAACTGTCTTATCTTCATATTTCAGTTCTGGGATATTTCTGGTGATAATCTCAGTGCAAGTCAGGGTTTACCGTTACTTGCAACCAGAAGCACAGCAATTGATGCACTCTTCCAACCACGCAGAGCAGGTTCTCTATGATCCACCTCTGGCATGTAGCTCAGCTTTTCACCCTCCCACTCCCCACCCAAACCTATCCATCCCTCAGTCTGGCTCTGGTCCTACCAGTTCCACCCAACCACTCCAATCCAGGCAATTTGCTCCTTTCTCTGTACATCTATGGCATGTACCTCTGGGCCACACAATTTAGCACTTAAACCTCACATTCTTTCCAAATCATTTGTCTGTGTGTGAACATGTGAGTGTGTGTGTATGTGTGTGTGCGCATGTGTGTTATTGCATCAGAAACAGCAACATTAAGGATAGGAGATAACCTATAACCCTTGTATGTTGCCCAATAGCATTCTTTTGATAGGCTTAGAATAATATTCAGTTTAGATAAATAATACAGTGAATGAACTATATGGTTACTTTTGATTTTCATCAACTTTCTATTTGCTAGGGAAGAAGTTTTATTTTATTTTGATAGGAAGATGGATGTTGGGAAAAGAATCTAAGCCACGTAAGTCTATGTTTAACGTAAACATTTACTCCTACCTTTCAAACCTCTGTTGCAACCTTCAACCAGCCTCCATGTGGTAAAAGTCTCTTTATGAATGCAGCATGAGGCCAGGCGCAGTGGCTTGCGCCTGTAATCCCAGCACTTTGGAAGGCTGAGGTGGGCAAATCGATTGAGCTCTGGAGTCTGAGACCAGCCTGGGCAATGTGACAAAACCCCATCTCTACCAAAAAAAAAAATTAGCCAGGTGTGGTGGTGTGCACCTGTAGTCCTGCTACTTAGAGGGCTGAAGTCAGAAGATCCCTTGTGCCTGGGATGTTGAGGCTGCAGTAAGCCATGTTTGCACTACTGCGTTCCAGCTTGAGTGACAAAGTAAGACTGTCTCAAAAAAACAAAAAAATGCGACTGTTTCAAAAAAAAACCAAAAATTGCAGCATAGAAGCTACATAAAAAGAGCCCAAGGAAGGAAAGAGATCATTAGCCCATTTATGCCTAGTGTTCCATTATTGGAATGCTAAGCTTGTGGAGTTATTTATATTCTACTGCTCAAGGTCATCGCTAAGACCTGATTTTTCACACACAAAAATTTGCAACAACTTCTGGCATAAATGGGTTAAGTGGGTGGCATTTCATTCTGCTGTTCACATTTTCTACTTAAAAAAAAAAAAAAAAATCAGGCTAGGTGCAGTGGCTCATGCCTGTAATCCTATCACTTTGGGAGACCAAGGCAGGTGAATTGCTTGAGCTCAGGAGTTCCAGACCAGCCTGGGCAACGTGGTGGAACCCCATCTCTACTAAAAATACAAAAAATTAGCCGGGCATGGTGGCATGTGCCTGTAATCTCAGCTACTCGGGAGACTGAGGCACGAGAATTGCTTGAACCCGGGAGGCAGAGGTTGCAGTAAGCCAAGATAGCACCATTGCACTCAAGCCTAAGCGACAGAACGAGACTGTCTCTAACAAAACAAACAAACAAACAAATAAGTAAATAAATAAACAAATCAGAGCAGATTCATGGGAGGCTGAGAGGCTTTGCAGTTCTGTGGCTTGTGGGTGCAGGAAGCAGCCCCAGAGCAGCACTGGCCACTCCCGGGGAAGGACAGACTGTTGACCTCCAAACTAGCGCAGGATGCTGACAGTCAAGGCTACCACTTTTCAATTTCCCCTCCTCTTCTTGAAATTGTGTGTGACAGAGAAAGGCCCTAATAGGCCACCAGAAAGTGGATCCCATTTCCACATCTAGGGCACAGATCAGATGACAGTCCTGCCCCTAAGCTGGGAAACCACCAAAGGAGCTCCTCTGGGCCTTCCTCGTCCTGCTTCCAGGTGTTAACTGAGGAAGAGACACGAACGTTAAGAGCAGCCCTTCAAGGGTACGGGTCATCAAACCCAAGAGCTGCCTGATTCTCAGCTGCCCTCCCAGGGGCAACCCAAGCTGTGAGGTCTGGCCTCTTGGTCCATCCACAGTTTCCACTCTGTGAACATCTGCAAGCACTGGCCATCCACATTCCTAAAAGCCACAGGGTTCCGATGGCTCCAGCATCCACCCCTGTTTCCACACGCTGCGCGGCCTTTCCTATCTGTTAGTATTTGCAGACCCTTCCTTTTCCATCTAGCACAGTCGATGCGGGCGTTGCCTCCACACCCCTGCAGCTCCAGTGGGCAGGAGTTGGGCCTCCCACAGCACAGCCAGCCCTACCCGCACCCAGCCTCCACCCGCAGGATCCAAAGCCCCCATAATGTGCCGAATATAATCTTTCTTCCCTTCAAAACAACATAGTTCTAGGAAACAAATGCTGTGCTTGCTGGGATGCTGACAGTGGCTGGCACAAAGCCCATACCAAAAGGGGTGAGGCCCCTTTGATGTGACCCTGCGACCAGGGAGAGCCCGCCGAGGCTGGGGGTGGGGCTCCCTTTGGCTTGAAGATAGAAGCAGCTGAAATTTCAAACCCAAAATACAATCATGCCGCGATCTTTTCTGGACCTGCCTTCTCGTAGGGGCTTGTTTTTTCTTCAACGCAAAAATATTTTCCCATTGTTAACCTATTTGAAATTTTGTGTTTGTTTGTTTCCAGAACTGCCTTGTCTGCAGCAAGCCCACCTAGTCAGAGGCCTGGATTTTTGTCTCTGTGACACCTCTGGAAACTTAACCTCTCTGGAAAGCCGTCCCCAGAGATTCTTCTCTTTGTTCCCCACCCCCTGCCTCCAGAGGCAGGAGAATGTAAGCCCTCTCGGCCATCCCAGGACTCAGAACCGCTCCCAAGGTCACGGTATTTTAGGGAGATGCTGGGAGAGCAATCCAGCAAATGCCTCAGGATTCCCGGCTGATTCTGTGGTCAAGATACTTTCTTCTCCGGCCACAGACTGACGGCAGCAAACACGGGTGTACCTGTTCAGAAACCACCGCCGCAATGACGCTGCTGGAGTTCCTAACCCGAGCCGGTTTTCCAGCAAAGCCGCAGCTCCGGACTTTCCACACTGCAGCAAGCTGGGCAACTAGATGCTCCACGAGGCTGCCACGAACAGAAAACAAACAGAACAAAACAAACATAAGCACCCAAAACAACAACCTGGCTCTCCTCCAGAATCCAAATGACCACTTGGCTACAAGCCAGAGGAAATCTGGGTTCTCAAGTGGCGCGGGGTCGGGAGCTCGGCTGGTGCCACAGACCCCGCCCTGCTGTCCCGCTCTCTGGGACTCAGGCTGCCAGGTGTGGGCCGCAGCTCCGTTCCCAGCTCCACCTGAGCCCACAAGCTGTGTCGTGTGGTCCCATGTCCCAAACAGGGCGTGGCTTCCTGACGCGATGAGGAGGCCCTGAAAGCGAACCAGTTCCCCCCTGGCCCAGGTAAAACTGTGAAGTCAGCACCTTTGGCTTTTGGACTTCTCCACCCTCTCTTTTCTGGACTTCTCTCTGGACTTCCCACCACGCCCCTTCCACTGCCCTCCACCCATCACCGTTTGCTCCACGCAGATGAGCCATTTACAATGTAGTGTGAACTGATCTGCCATTGGGGTCAAGGCCCTCGTCTGCTCTGGAGACATATTCCCAGGAGCCGCGTGGGAGGTGAGGACCATTTCCACAGTGATCCCCCTTCCTTCTCCATAGGCTGTGCTAAGGATGGAAACGCCACTTTGCCCTGGAGTGCTGTTTTTAAACCCAAAGGAGCCTGTTCGTCCAAGAACACTCACTTCCTCATTTGTATTAGACTCCGAGAATTCGCAGGGGAAGCCAGCATTAATTGAGCGCTTCCTAGTGTCAAACTTTGAGCTTTCACTGGCAGCACATTCACCTTCCTCACCGTCCTCATTTCAGATGAGGGAGTATATTCAGAAAGTTGGATTTGCCCACGTTCACCCAGTTAGTCAATACTGCAGGAAGCAGCATCCAACCTCCGCACTGTGGAGGTGAGCGGACCCAGGCCGGGTGGGAAATGTCAAATGACTTCCCCAAGCTCACTGACCCTGCGCTCAGCAACTCAGGAAATTCAGCTAAGCACCAACTACGGCAGCCTATTTGGTTTTGGCTATAGCACCTTCTAGGGAGAAATTTAGAAAAGCCTTTAAATGGCTTTGATCTTTTTACTGATAGCATTGAGAATGTTACTTAATGAAGACTAGTTAAAATTCTGTTTTTTGGTATTTGGGTTGTGTTGTTTTCTTTTCTTTCTTTCTTTTCTTTTTTTCTTTTCTTTTTTTGAAACAGCATCTCACTCACCCAGGCTGGAGCACCATTACGGCTCACTGCAGCCTCAACCTCCCAGACTCAAGAGATCCTCCCACCAAAATCCCTGAATAGCTGAGACCACAGTCGTGTGCCACCACAGCTGGCTAATTTTTTTTTAGTTTTATTTTAATAGAGATGAGGCATTCTGTGTTGCCCAGGCTGGTTTCCAACTCCTGAACTCAAGCAATCCTCTTGCCTCAGCCTCCCAAAGTGCTGGGATTACAGGTGTAAGCCACCGTACCTGGCCTTAAAAATTATTAATAGGCAAGGTATACATTATTTTTAAAAAATTAAAAAGAAGTAGCAGATCCTGGGCTAGAATCAGGTTCTTTTAACTCAAATCTGGGACTTTTCAATTACAGCACATGACTGCCTACTAACACCTGCATAAGTATTAACAAAACTGTAGGCTGGGTGCGGTGACTCACACCTGCAACCCCAGCACTTTGGGAGGCTGAGGCAGGTGGATCACCTGAGATCAGGAGTTTGAGACCAGCCTGGCTAACATGGTGAAATCCCGTCTCTACTAAAAATAGAAAAAAATTAGCTAGGTGTGGTGGCACATGCCTGTAATCCCAGTTACTTGGGAGGCTGAGGCAGGAGGATTGCTTGAACCTGGGAGGCAGAGGTTGCCATGAGCCGAGATTGCACCTTTGCACTCCAGCCTGGATGACAAGATTGAGACTCCGTCTCAAGAAAAACAAAAACAAACAACAACAACAACAACACTGTAAATGAATGGGTACCTATATGGTCGCATAGCAGCCTCCATGCGCTATTACACCTTAAAATATGCTTCTCTGGTACATTCAACATTGTCCAAGTCTGACAAAAAGTGCTGTAGCCCTTATCCTTCATTTTATATGGAATGGCACCTATTAGGAACCAAATGAGAAAAGTAAACAGTATTTATTTTTATTAACGTGTATTGTGTGCTAAATGACACGCCTGCATTATATCTCATTTAATCCTAACTGCAATATAATGGATACCATTGTCCTCCAATTGACAAAAATCTTGCCATACTCTTTTTAGGAGCAACAAAATATACAATACAATTATGATCATCCTGATGTGCCTCAGGAAAACTACAGGTTAAATGTGGGGAACTACTTTCTGGAGCATCATTACTTGATGGGAGTTTAAAACTTCAAAAATAACAGAAATTTATTATGAACTGGAGTGAAAAATTCACATGAATTTTGTTTTAAGCTGATAGAAGAGATAAGATGTGGTGTTGATAGATCAGTAGGGTGACTATAGTTAATATTAATTGATTGTGTATTTCAAAATTAGCTAGAATAATGCAAATGTTCCTAGGGTAAAGAAAATAAAATTTTTTTGCCTCAGCCTCCCGAGTAGCTAGGATTACAGGTGTGCACCACTGTGCCCGGCCAATTTTTTTTTTCTTTTTCTATTTTTAGTAGAGATGGGGTTTCACCATGTTAGCTAGGCTGGTCTTGAACTCCTGACCTCTAGTGAGCTGCCCGCCTCAGCCTCCCAAAGTGCTGGGATTACAGGCGTGAGCCACTGCACCTGGCCTAAGATAAAGATAAAGATTTAAGGTGATAAATATCCCAATTGCCTTGATTTGACTATATGAATATATCAAACTATCACATGTACCAAAAAAAGTGCATCTAATATGTATCAATTTTAAAAATAAATTAAAACAATTTAACAGGAATTTAGTATGAAGTGGAATGAAAACTCACATGGACTTTTTTTAAAGCTGAAACAAGAGATTTGAAAGAAATGTCATGCCTCGAGGTGGAGTAGAAGCAGCTCAGTGATGTTCTTCCATCTTTGGCAGAAAAGTTTGAGGAACAAACTAATAAGCTAACAAAACATTGTTGGGGAAAAAAAACAGGTATTTTATGTCTCCTTTTACGTATTCTCAAGAAGTCTCATTTTCCCCCCTACTCTGTATATCATCTGTATTTAAACCAATTGGAATGGCAATTTTAACTTTTTGTTGTTTTTGTTCTTCAGGATTAATATTCCTGAATATGAAATTTTAAAGAATCTTTGTGTGTGAGACCGGGTCTCACTCTGTCACCCACTGCAACCGAAGCTTCGACCTCCTGGGCTCAAATGATCCTCCCACCTCAGCCTCCTAAGTAGCCGGGACTACAGGAATTCACTACCACACCCAGCTAATTTGTAAATTTTTGGTAGAGGTGGTATGTCTCTGTTACCCAGTCTGGTCTTGAACTCTTTGCCTCAAGAGATCCTCAGCCTCCCAAAGTGCTGGGATTACAGGTGTAAACCACAGCATCCAGCCTAAAAAAGTATCTTATATAAGTTTAACTTGGACAGATTCTGGGGGGAAGTTCCTTCCTCTGTATGTTGTTTTATCCTGTATGTCACATATCCACTAACGGAATTTGAATTTCCTATCTCACCAAAAGGTAGGTGAAATTAATGTAAATATTTATTTGACCCAATATATGCAAAATATTACCATTTCAACATGTACCCAATATTTAAAAATTATTCTATACATGTTTCTTTCATACTCTCTTCATAACCCACTGTGTATTTTACACTTACAATCCAAACTAGCCACATGCAAATGCTCAGTGGTCACATGTGACTCTTGACTCCCTACTGAAGAGGGCAGCTCTGGACATGTCAGAGGCTTTATCCGTTCAATATCTTCATTTTACAGATGAGAAAGCTGAGGCCCAGAAAGATGACGTGAGCCTCAGCAAGTTCATTAGCATGCACACTCCCAGTCTAAGGCCCTTTAGACATCTATTTTTGTTATTGTTATTCTTTTGTTAAAGCATGTGTTTCATTTTATTTTATTTATTATTATTATTTTTTTTTGAGATGGAGTTTCACTCTTGTTGCCCAGGCTGGAGTGCAGTGGTGCGATCTTGGCTCACTGCAACCTCTGCCTCCTGGGTTCAAGTGATTCTCCTGCCTCAGCCTCCTAAGTAGCTGGGATTATAGGCATGTGCCACCACACCTGGCTAATTTTGTATTTTTAGTAAAGAAGGGATTACACCATGTTGGTTAGGCTGGTCTCAAACTCCTGACCTCAGGTGATCCGCCCGCCTCAACCTCCCAAAGTGCTGGGATTGCAGGTGTGAATCACTGCACCCAGCTTATTTTAAAGTAAACCAAATCCTGATTGGATGAACGACAACTTCTGAAAAATGTTACTGAGGAGTTAGTTCCTCAGGAGTTCTTTAATGAGGATTAATTATAAAATCAGCCACCAAACAGGCCAGGTGTGCCTGCTGTCCTGCACAGTCTACAGTTCTGGCCCTCAGCAGCCTCTCCGCTTGCTTGAGTACAAGCTAGTAATCGGAACCCAAGAGCACACCTCCCTCTAGAGGAGCAAACATTATTGCAAGGCCAATGAACAATGCCTATCGCAAAATTAAAATAGCACAGAGTAAAAGTTGCCTTATGAGATTATGATTCATAGAAAAAGCATACCTGATCTGTGTGATCATTGGCATTTTCAACCCTTTATTTATTTATGTATTTATTTATGTATTTATTGATTTATTTATTTATTTAGAGATGGAGTCTCGCTCTGTCACCCAGGCTGGAGCACAGTGGCGCGATCTCGGCTCACTGCAAGCTCCACCTCCCGGGTTCACGCCATTCCTCTGCCTCAGCCTCCGGAGTAGCTGCGACTACAGGCGCCCACCCCAACGCCCGGCTAATTTTTTGTATTTTTAGTAGAGACAGGGTTTCACCGTGTTAGCCAGGATGGTCTTGATTTTCTGACCTCGTGATCCACCTGCCTCGGCCTCCCAAAGTGCTGGGGTTACAGGCATGAGCCACCGCACCTGGCTATTATATTTTTAATGAACAAGTCCTTTCAGGAGTTGTAATTCCAACCTGGCTGTTCCAAATCTTTTTTTTTTTTTTAATAACAGAATTTTAAAGACGAAATGTTATGACCGTCTAGACCAAGTTGGACTAGATAACCCAATTCCCTCAATTTACAGATGAGCAATTTCACCCGAAAGGAAAGAGGTTTGCCCAGTTCCATGGCAGGTTACCAGTAACAGCCAAGAGGGACCTTGGACTAAAGCCGGCAACCCCATTTCCCTTGAGCAAGGCTGACAATGTCTACATGCAGAGGCAGCAGGAGACAACCTCCCAACATTGCTGTCATATTGGTACTATTTAAGGAAAAATTAGATTCGGCAAGACTAAGTACCCACTAGCAATCACACCAGTCCCGTGGGGCTGGAGCACTATTTCACGCCCTGTTGGAGGAAAGGATCATGGCAATGTCACTGTGGGAATTTGTCAGGCTGTCAAGTAGGCAGAGGTCTTGTTTAAACTCAGGGCCATCTCTTGGAATCAATAGCTCTTTAAATTTTTCAGCTATAACGTTTGGGAAGAGATGACGACGTGTGAACACGTGTCTTGATTTCATAAAGCCTCCGGGCCGGGCGCGGGGGGGGCTCATGCCTGTAACCTCAGCACTTTGGGAGGCCGAGGCGGGCAGATCACGAGGTCAGGAGATGGAGACCATCCCGGCTCACACAGTGAAACCCCGTCTCTACTAAAAATACAAAAAAAACTAGCCGGGCGTGGTGGCGGGCACCTGTAGTCCCAGCTGCTCGGGAGGCTGAGGCAGGAGAATGGCGTGAACCCGGGAGGCGGAGCTTGCAGTGAGCCGAGATCGCGCCACTGCACTCCAGCCAGGGGGACAGAGCGAGACTCTGTCTCAACAACAACAACAAAAAAAAGGCCTCCCATTTTCCTTTTTTTTTTTCTTCTTCTTTTCTTTTGCTCACTGCAACCTCTGCCTCCTGGGTTCAAGTGATTCTCCCCCCTCAGCCTCCTGAGTAGCTGAGATTACAGGCACCCGCCATCATGTCAGGCTAATTTTTGTATTTTTGTAGAGACGGGGTTTCACCATGTTGGCCAGGCTGGTCTTGAACTCCTGACCTCAGATGATCCACCTGCCTCGGCCTCCCAAAGTACTGGGATTACAAACTTGAGCCACCTTGCCCAGCCCCATTTTCTCATATATTGTGGTGAGTTAGGATTAACTCATTAGGCAATCTTTTTTTGGCTGAGCCCTTTGGATGATAGTCAAATGGTCTCACATGGTCAAAATTAAAACAGCACCATTCCCCGATTATCTTAGTCTAATTGAATCGTAGTCTAATCAGTTCCATTGGCTTGAGTGCCTCCCGCACCAAGGGTCAATGACAAAACAGGCTCTGCTGCAGGGTGTAGCACTTGAACCCACAGACCCGACTCCAGCTGCCATTGGAAAACATGGCCGCTGGTCACAGGGATGGTGTGATTAGAAGGTGCAGATCAACCCACATCGACTCCTAATTTTCATTTTTATGAATGTGAGGGGTGTGATCCATGGCTCGAATAGCCTGATCTTTGTTTAGGAAACACAACATATTACTCAGTTAAGTCTTTATTGGGCATTGACTGTGTTTCAGGCACCATTCTAGGAGCAGGGATACAAAAGAAAACAAAGAGGGAAATCCCTGCCCTTGTGGAGCTTACACTGTAGACAGAGGTGGAAGGTGAGGAAAGAGACAGGGTATATATAAGGAAATTCAACATGTGAGTTTAGTTTGTTAGAAGAGCTGTAGAAAAATAATGCCAGTGATCTGACAAGGCCTGTGGGGCCTTCGGGAAGCAGGCAGGATGGCGATTGCGAAGAGTGGTTAGGACAGGTCTCACGGAAGTGGTATAGTTTTTTTTTTTGAGATAGAGTCTTGCTCTGTCGCCCACGCTGGAGTGCAGTGGTGCGATCTCAGTTCACTGCAAGCTCTGCCTCCCGGGTTCACGCCATTCTCTTGCCTCAGCCTCCCGAGTAGCTGGGACTACAGGTGCCCGCCACCACGCCCGGCTAATTTTTTTTTTTTTGTATTTTTAGTAGAGATGGAGTTTCACCATGTTAGCCAGGATGGTCTCAATCTCCTGACCTCGTGATCTGCCTGCCTCGGCCTCCCAAAGTGCTGGGATTACAGGCGTGAGCCACTGCTCCCGGCCTTCTTTTATTTAATTTTTTTGAGACAGAGTCTCACTCTATCGCCCGGGCTGGAGTGCAGTGGTACGATGTCGGCTCACTGCAACCTCTGCCTCCCAGGTTCAAGCGATTCTCCTGCCTCAGCCTCCCCAGTAGCTGGGATTACAGGCACACACCACCACGCCTGACTAATTTTTGTATTTTTAGTAGAGACAGGGTTTTGCCATGTTGGCCAGGCTGGTCTCGAACTCCTGACCTCAGGTGATTCACCCTCCTTGGCCTCCCAAAGTGCTGGGATTACAGGCATGAGCCACCGTGCCTGGCTGATACTGTCTTTTAAAACAAGGATCAGGTTGGCAAAATGAATTATATCTGCATTTGTTCAATATACAAGTTCTCTTACTGTACCCACTAATAGGATATAAATTTCAGAACCAAAAGGGCATTTCATGACACGAAGCTAGGTCATTACTGGCATTATAATTCTGCCTAGACCTATCTTCTTAGCCCACATGGTTAAACCTGATGCCTAGGCAAAAGAAGTTACCTAAAAGTAGTAAGTAAAATAACAAATATGTAGACACTTGTATAATATAGCACTACTATGTGATAAGCCATATTGAGTGCTCAATATACTTTAACACATTTTTAGAAAACGTTTTATTGGCTGGGTGTGGTGGATGTAATCCCAGCACTTTGGGAGGCCGAGACAGGAGGATTGCTTGAGCCCAGACACTCGAGGGAGGCTGAGGCAGGAAGATCACTTGAGCCCAGGAGGTTGAGGGTGCAGTGAGCTAAGAAGGTGCCACTGCACTCCAGCCAGGGCAAGAGAGTGAGACACTCTTAAAATTTGTTTTTAGGCCGGGCACGGTGGCTCAAGCCTGTAATCCCAGCACTTTGGGAGGCCGAGGTGGGCGGATCACAAGGTCAGGAGATTGAGACCATCCTGGCTAACACGGTGAAACCCCGTCTCTACTAAAAAACACAAAAAACTAGCCGGGCGAGGTGGCGGGCGCCTGTAGTCCCAGCTACTCGGGAGGCTGAGGCAGGAGAATGGTGTGAACCCGGGAGGCGGAGCTTGCACT
>NW_016806990.1:1835043-1854408 GCF_001698545.2 Rhinopithecus bieti | reverse complement strand
TATATCTACAACCACCAAAATACTGCCCCAGCTTTGGGCCAACAGACCACATGAAATCAGATATATCTACAACCACCAAAATACTGCCCCAGCTTTGGGCCAACAGACCACATGAAATCAGATATATCTACAACCACCAAAATACTGTCCCAGCTTTGGGCCAACAGACCCAAACTTCACCTTTCCAAATAGAAAGTAACCGTACAACCAATAATCCATTAACCTTAAACCTGCCAAACAATCAAAACTCAATTGTTATCAAAGTCAGCAAGCAGCCCTGCTAGTTGTTTGCCTAAGATTAGGCTCCTTCTAAGCCTTCTGATGAGGACGGTAATTTCAGACAACGTTGGCAAGAACACGATGAGTGGCTATTTAAACCAGCCACAGCCTTATGACCCAGAATCCAAACAAGGATACAGCCGTATCAGCAAGAGGGGTATCAAAAAAGCTTTTCTCAGGTTAGTATCTTCATTACCAACTCTTGATGTTTTACAAGTCACTTCCTCCCAGTAGCAATGTAAGAGAATGAACTGCCCCACAATCCTGCTATCGCTACATCTGGTCAAGTGGCACCGATTCCAAGCTTGGAAACTGCGTGAGATTCAGCAAAAGATAGCGCTGAGGAGCTTGACCTCCTGAGGCAAACATACCATGTCAGAGAGTAAGACCGAAACAAACGCAAGAATTGGAAGATCCTGAAGATAAACTCCCCAGATGTGTGCAGGATTGATGTCTGCTTTTGCTTTTTCTTTCGTTGAGCTAACTGTAGACTATTTCACAGGGATTATTTCTGTGTTTCATTGAAATTATATTTCACATGTTGAACTTTGAAGTCAAAATAAACACAATAAAGAGCTCAAATGATTTCCCCCAATAACCCAGTCAAATAAGCAGGACTGAACCTCAGTTTCAGTGAAAATAGGGGTTGGTTTTGGAAATTATTTCTAAATGTAATGACTACAATAGTCACTTTCTAACATAAAATGTACCATTAAAAAAACTATATTGGTAATTTCTTTTAGTATCTGTGCTATGTTGCAATGTAAGATTTTATCTCACCCTCCTACCCTCCCCAAACCTGCTCCTACCCACAGTCTTTCCCATCACAGTAAGTGACAACTCCAGTCATCTCACTTGCTGCTCAGGTCAGAATCCCTGAAGTCACCCTTCACTCCTCGCAATCTCATCTCTTCCCTTAGAGAGTGCAACCGCTTCTCTCACGTCAGCCACCATCCTATACCAAGCCATCAGTGTCTCTTGCTTGGGTTTACTTCAGTGAACATACCCACTGGTCTCCTACCCTTCCTTCCTGGTCGATTCTCCACAGAGGCCAGAGTAATCCTTTTAAAACAGAAGTCAGATCATATCACTCCCCTGCCAAAACCCTCCCACAGCCGTACACTATCTGATTGCATCGACTGCTTTCTCCCTTGATGATGATGTTCAGCTCTGTTTCTGGAAGACGTCACGTACACTCCTGCCTCAGGGCTTTGCAACTGCTGGTTGCTCTGCCTGGCATGTTCTTCCTTCCTGTTATGCACACGATTCACCTTCTTCAAGTATTTGCTCAAATACCAGCCCTCAGTAAGGCCTTTCCAGGAACCCTATTTTAAACTGCAAACTCCTGCATCTATAGGTGCCCTCTCATCTCTGCATTATTTCTCTCCACAGAATTTATCATCTGCTGATACACCACTTTTTACTTATTTTGGTTAATGTCTTATCTTCCTATCAAAATGTAAACTACTCAAAGGTAGTAATTTTTGCCTAGTTTGTTTTCTGCTGTATCCCTAGCAACTAAAATACTCAAATGTTTGATGAATGAATGAATATGCCAAATGACTGAATGTAAAAAACTTGATGAACTGAGAGGTCCTAGCTCCCAAAAGAACATTAAAGATGAAGTGTAGTGCTCGCTTCGGCAGCACATATACTAAAATTGGAACGATACAGAGAAGATTAGCATGGCCCCTGCGCAAGGATGACACGCAAATCCGTGAAGCGTTCCATATTTTTCAATTAAAGGTTCTGTATAAAACCAAAAAAAAAAAAAAAGATGAAGTGTAAGAGCATTACAAATGATCACCAATACACACAAGGCCAGAGGTGCAGTGAGTGATTAAATCAACAGCCAGCTGAATTGTGAGTGAAATTCCCTTTACATAAACATGGCCTTATAATCAGATGACCTCAGATGGGTCTCTGGTGTGTACAAAGAAAGCAAAACCAATTTTCCCATGAGTGCCTCTGGACACTCATGTAAGAGTTATTGATATTGACTACATTTAAATATTTATCATGCTTCCAAAAACATATTTGTAAGAGAAAAACATATAAAATAAAATGTACAAAGTTCTTTATTCAAATAATAGCTTAAATAAATCCTCCGTCAACACCAGAGTCAGTGACTGGATCTAGACTCTAGAGCTTAGAGCTTTTTACATAATTACATGAAAACACTGAATCCGTCTTCACAGACAGACATGATGACAATTTGGTTAAAATCAATGAGCCATCTTCCAGACGCAGCTTAGAGTTCAGGCGAGAAAAGTAACTGATGACAATGACTGTACAGAAATGGTTCTCGTTCTATTTGCCTTTTCTCGTCTTGGCTGTCTTCTCCTTTCTTTTTTTCACATGTTTAGGAATTTTGTTTTTTCTTTTCTCTCTCTGGGCTTCCTTGACCATCTTTTTTCTTTCCTGTAAAAAGCAAACAAAAAAGGCAAATTTCATTCATTTGGAGTATGCATTTTTTTGTTTTTTGTTTTTTTGTTTTTTAGACAGGGTCTTGCTCTGTCGCCCAGGCTGGAGTGCAATGGTATGATCACGGTTCACTTCAGCCTCCACCTCCTGGGCTCAAGCAATACTCCCACCTCAGCCTCCTGGGAAGCTGGGACAACAGGCGCACACCACCACACCTGGCTAGGTTTTCTGGGTATTTTTTGGTAGAGATGGGGCTTCACCAGATTGCTCAGGCTGGTTTCGAACTCCTGGGCTCAAGTGATCCATCCACCTCAATCTCCAAAAATGCTGAGATTACAGGCATGAACCACTGCACCCACCTGCAGTATTCTTATTATTATAACTAAATGAAATATACACACAGAAGAATAAAAGTGAGTGTAATGTAAAACAAAGACAAGAAAATGATTATGGGTTGGTGGAGAACTTGGAGTGAAAATTGTCTTTGAGCTTGTTCTTTTTAGAGACAGGGACTCACTCTGTCACCTAAGCGGGAGGGCAGTAGCAGCATCATTGTGCACTGCAGCCTCAAGCTCCTGGGCTCAAGCAATCCTCTTGCCTCAACCTCCCTAGTAGCTGAGACTACAGGCATGAGCCACCATAACTGGCCTTGAGCTTCCTTAATAGAAATGTGAAGACAGCCAAACAGAAATATCCCTAAGAATGTTAGTAAATGTTTGCAAATACTTTTCTTTACAAGTTCCATATTCTAACAGAAACAGACATTGGAAAGAGACAAAATATGTGTTTCCAGTAGACATACGAGAAAATATGCTAGCAGCTGAGTATGTCCCTCAGAAGTCTTGGGACCCACATTGTACACGGTTTAAAGGATTAGACTAAGATGGAATAATAATAGTTACATAGCATTCAGTCAACAGTGTCTCTTATGTCTATGGCTAGGAATTAAAGAAATACAAGAGTCCCTTCTTATCCATGGGGGATATATGTTCCAAGACCCCCAGTGGATGCTTAAAACAGTGGATAGTGCCAAACCCTATATGCACTATGTTTCTTCCTATATATACATACCTATGATGAGGTTTAATTTATAAATTAGGCACAGTAAGAGATAATAACTAATAATAGAATAGTAACAATATACTATAATAAAAGTTATTTGAATGTGGTCTTTCTCACTCTCAAAATATCCCACAGTATCATACTCATATGACAGTAGCTTATTCATTGGCAGATGCAGCCTCTCTGGTAATTTTTCTGTTTAGTCCAAACCTATTCCTGAACCTGTTTATTCCTTACAGTAAATGGCCTGGTGTCACTCATTTCAGGGGAACTCTTGCTGAAACCTCTGAAACCTTCGTATAGGCTCAATGCTTTCTGGTGCAACATGGTGCCGTCAACTGGAAGATGTTTTTGTTTACATCTTTCACCCTTAAATTTAATGCCTTTTCCATCTTAACTAAGCACTTATCACATACTGTGGCCCTAACTTTTGCAGTTTGGGATGAGATAGCAAAACCAGCACAAACATCTTTTTCCTTCTCCACAATGTCACGGATAAAAGATTCTCATCATAGATCTCAGCAACTTCAGCATATGATTCTTTTCCTTTTCTTATTTATTTTTTTGAGACAGAATCTCACTCTGTCACCCAGGCTGGCATGCAGTGGCATGATCAGCTCACTAGAACCTCAAACTTCTGGGCTCAAGGGATCCTCTTGCCTTAGCCTCCCAAGTATCTGGGACCACAGGTGCTCATCATCAATGTTTTAACAGACAGGGTATCACTCTGTTGCCCAGACTGGTCTGGAGTGATCTGCCCTCTTTGGCCTCTGAAAGTGCTAGGATTACAGGCATGAGTTCCTTGCTAAGTCAAGAATGGTCACCTTTCCACTTAAAGGAAGAACTTTATGGCTTCTCTAAAGCACACCTGAAATTCCAACATCACTACTCTTGTAATTTACGGACATTATTAAGCAAAGTAAGGGTTACTTGCACACAAGCACCACAACATCACAGCAGCTGAACTGATAGCCAAGAAGGCTACTAAGTGACTAATGGGTGGGGAGTGTCGACAGTGTGAAGACGCTGGACCACGTGGTGATTCACATCCCAGGCAGGATGGAAGAGGACGGCATGAATTTCATCACACTACTTAGGACAGTGAGCAATTCAAAACTTATAAATTGTTTATTTCTGGAATTTTCCATTTAGTATTTGCAAACCAAGGCTGACTGCTGGGAACTGAAACAGTAGAAAGTGAAAGCACGGAAGCGGGGACTATTATACAGTCTTTCAGATTCCAGAGACATCAAGCTGGGCTGTAAGTCCCCCTGAAATGGTTCTTCAGTATTTACCCTGAGTCAACTCTAACATCACTTGTACTTCATATGAAATGTACTGAATTTAGTGCGTGCTCTCTCTAGGCAATGCCCAAGGTGCTCTGATGAGCAGCCCAATCTTGAGATAACGTTACCACCAAAAGTCAAGTTCACACCTAGGTATTAAAACTGTAATTAGAGGTACTTATCAATAATGTTTTCAGCCATCACAATCTAGCTAGATCCTTGAGCAAAGAGAAACAAGAGTGGCTGTGCTCCCACACTAAAGAAAAGGGGAATGTATCTCATTGCTTACTTTTTTATCAACGTCAGGGCCCGTGGTGTGTTTCTTGGGGCGGGCATGGTCTCCCTGCTCTTCAGAGTCTGTGTCAGAGCACTCAGAGCTTCCAATATCTTCTGAATCAGAACAAGTCCTTTCCTCCACTTGATTTTCTAGGAGTGCAGGGACCTTGAAATTATTAAAGAACCATGTTATTCTAAACCATGTAATTCTAAACAACACATAAGCCAAGTTATGTGTTGTTGTTAAATGTGTTAAGGCCAGAATTCAGATTTTAGGCTCGCAAATATATGTTAAAAACTAACATCTCGTACTGAAACATTAAAACACCAGAATGAACATCAGGAGGGAAACATGAAAGTAGCCACTCCAAGTAAGGCTCAAGAACATACCCAGACGAAGGAACCAGGGCTTTACTGCGTGACCTAGACCAACGACAAAACTGTTCTGCTTCTTTCAGCTAATCAGGGTCATTTAGTTGGGATTGGGAAAGAGGCGAAATATACATAGAGGTAGAAAATAAAGATTTATACGGATAACTTCACAGCTGTTTTCCTGTGAACCACATTTCTAGCAATAAACTAATCCAAATGAGAGGGAAAACAATATTCAAAGAAGAGAAATTTTCATTACTTCCTGAAATTTAGCAGTTGTTTAATACAGTGCTTCCCAGCAGTTTTAAGAGTGAGGTTTCCTTTTATAAGGAAAAAAACAGATCTGTAGAAGTCAATTGTACAAGATTTTCTAGCTTGCTGCAATAAAATCTTCATGCTCTGGAATCCAAAGCATAACTTCCTTATGACACCTGTTATTATAACTCAGAAATGCAAAATACCAGAATTCCCCTAATTCAATTCTTTCCACAGAAAAGACATGATTTTAAGAAAGCAAAGTGTGATCCTTTAAGTCTTCAAGTAGGAAGATTTGAAGAAATAAAGACTGCTTTTATGACTGCCTAAGTTAGAATTATTTAATCCCTGCCCTTCTAAAATGCAAAACAAAACAAGATTGTTTTAAGAAAAAAGAACATTACAGGAATCCAGCACAGCAGGATTGCTGAACTCATGAGACTGTTCTTTAACAAGTAATATCCTGGTAGGAGACCACATTCCACAGTTTTCCTAAGCTGGTTGTAAAAACCATCAAGAAGCACAATGGCTATCATTAACAACTCCACAAATGACAACTAGAATACAAAAAGATAAATACCTCACCTGCAATCACAGAACAATTGAGAGACAAAGAAAAACAATTTCCAAATTTCAGTGCTATGTTTAGAAAGAACACAAAACGGCATTTCTGAAGATGCCCGCAGACCTTGAAAGCAATCATAAAATTTTAACAATATAAAACAGCATTAATTTAGTTCTCATAATATTAAATAATAAAAACAAACAATATGACTAGAGTTTTATATCCTTTGTAAGTGTTTTCGCATAAACAAACAGTAACACATGTGCTTCATACCTTCTGAACTCCTGACAAATCTTTCTTCAATCCGGTGACAGTTTGGTATAGAATCTTATAACCAAAAGGAAAAAAAAATAAGGATCAACATAAAACTAGAAAATGAAATATGCATATTGTACTACTAAGAACAATGTGGGTTAAATAACATCTCCTATGATTTTATAAAAAGGTATCTAAAATTAATCTCACTGTAACACAGAAAGTTTATAATATTATTTCTGTCTACCAGATCTACTGGCCAAATCCAAATCCAACCAGCCACCTCATAACCTCATAGTTGTTTTCTTTTTTTTTTTTTTTGGAGACAGAGTCTTGCTTTGTCGCCCAGGCTGGAGTGTAGCGACATGATCTTGGCTCACTGCAACCTCTGCCACCAGGGTTCAGGAGATTCTCCTGTCTCAGCCTCCTGAGCAGCTGGGATTACAGGTGCCTGCCACGATGCCCAGCTAATTTTTGTAGTTTTAGTAGAGACGAGGTTTTACCATGTTGGCCAGGCTGGTCTCGAACTCCTGACTTCAGCTGATCCACCCACATCGGCCTCCCAAAGTGCTGGGATTACAGGCATGAGCCTCCGTACCCAGTCTTTTTTTTTTTTTTGAGAGACAGTCCTGCTCTATAGCCCAGGCTAAAGTTCAATGGTGCAATCTCAGCTCACTGCAGCCTCCGCCTCCCGCGTTCAAGTGATTCTTGTGCCTCAGCCTCCCCAGTAGCTGGGATTACAGGAGCACGCCACCATGCCTGGCTAATTTTTGTATTTTTAGTAGAGACGGGGTTTCACCATATTGGCCAGGTTGGTCTCGAACTCCTGATCTCAAGTGATCAGCCTACCTCGGCCTCCCAAAGGGCTGGGATTACAGGTGTAAGCCACTGCGCCCAGCCTACCTGGTAGTTTTTACAGATAAACATTTGCAATCAATTTGAAGATAGCAAACACAAAATTTGAGCCCCAATTAAGCGAAATATTATCTGCCCCACATCGAATAATTCCACTGTTCTTTAGTATACTTGTATTACATAAAAGTGTATTCAATTATTATTAAAGTATTTCTAATTTCACGAATACAAATTGAGGGTGAAGTTTTTTCTCTCTTGTTACATAAGGACCTACGTAATCACCTTAATTCTATTTCTTGGCTTACAAAGCTGAAAATATTTACTATCTGGCCCTTTACCAAAAGAAATTTTCCTGAATGATGTATGTTAAAGAAATATATGTTAATGGACCTCATATAATAACCATTAATAGCCTAAACTTCTATCCAAATCTTGTTTCTACAATTATAACTTGTTGGACTCATTCAAATGTGTTACCTCCTCTCATAAATTCCAATGAATTCCCTTTACATTCAATGTGCACACAAGTTAACACAGTTAGTCATCTTGCTAGCTCAGAAGCCAACATCCAAGATTAGGGGAACTTAAAAGGCCCAAATAGGTTTGGGACAGTCCCCTACTACTTTTGAAGAGCTTCTTGCTATACACCAACCAATCTACTTACATTATCTTGTTGGGCATTCACGGCCATGTCCTCTTCCTTCAATTTCATAATTAGGTCCATATCCCTCTCATAATGTTTTACTTCATTTAAGGTTCTAGGAATATATGCTCGCTTAAACACCTAACAGAGAGGAAAAGCAAAATCAAAACTGTTATTCATATACTTCTCACATTCACACAGCATACTCCTCCATCAGGTTACAGGGGAATCTATATATTCATTCATCCCCAACACTGATGCTTGGCCAAGCTGTCTGCACACACTGGTGTCCCATCTGCGATGTGGTGTCCCAAAAGTAACACTGCTAATGACAGAACACTAAATTTTGCATATGACTTATTTTAAGGAGGGGAAAAAACAACAACATTAGAGCTGATTCAAGGTTATCCTTAGAATAACACTTCTCCTTCATTTGTGTTCCAAAAAGCTTTTCTGAGCAGGAGGGAAAGGGGTGGAATTACAGTTGGCAAGCGCTGAGTGGCGGTACCTTACAAAACACACCCAGCTGCTACAGTGAAGAAGGTGGAGAGCTGCCGACAAACACAGGGCACCTCATAGTCAACCATGAAGAGTTGTGAGAATTTTTTAAAAAGGCTACTATGGCTCCCTCAAAAAAAACACCCTGACTCATTTTTATCAAAGCATAATATTTAAAATCTACAACATTTCTAGAATCAATACTTAAGTCATTTAAAACTCACATTTGCAAACTAAAAACAGGCTTTTCCTTCTTGACTCCTATAACCTAACAGGCTCTTTAAAAATTTTCTCCATCTAGGACAATGGGCTAACAGGTTGCTGAGTGGACCAATACAGTGAAATGGAAACTATCCAACTTGGCTCACTTATATCATTTACCATAATACATCTCAAGGAAATATTACCATCATTTGAAAAAGCTGCTTATGTATTTAAATCACGTTTATGCTCTAGCAACATAAAACAAACAAACAAAAAAACCTCAAAACACAAGTGTTTCCAAAGGCTGTGAACAGATAATAAATTCTACCTCTTCATCCACATGATCTTGGCTAGACCTTTCTTCCTTGGTCCTTTGAGATGCTATTTCCATGGCCTTGGAAAGAAAATAAAAATGACTTTCTTTTACATTCCAACTGCAGAAAACACATCCATGTTCCAGTTTTGGTATAAACTTGTTCTAGTCTTTGTAAGTATCACCTCCTCACACTTATGAAAGCATTTAGTGAGTTCTAATGGTATAAGTTACCTTTCTAGCACAGACCTCACCAAAAAGGCTGCCATCAACCCAAAGGTAACAATAAATCAAACTCTTCTAGTCTGGGGATCCCTAGCTTCCCCTTTTCAAAAGTTATGCTACTTTTACTAAATTTAAATAATTAGCTTTTGCATTTAGTAAATACTTTAGCATTTACTAAAGGAATACAGAGACCTAAAGAATGAAAGAACCATTCCTTAAATCCTGAGCAGTGGGCGAAGGGAATTGCAAAGGCAGCTGGCTGGCTGTAAATCCTGAATATACGACTCTATTGCTGCTGCAGTATAAACCACCAAAGAAAGCTCTCTGAGCAAACAATGACTGAAACGAGGGTGACAAAGATTCCAAAGGGTTCTTTTGGTTTGTAAAACTGAGTGTCTGTTCTCTTCTCTATATAGAAGAAAGGAAAAAATAGTAGGAGCAGAGTTTTTCTTTTTTTTAAGTTTAGACATGAAAATCAGTGCTGACCTGTGCGTGGTGGCTCATGCCTCTAATCCCAGCACTCTGGGAGGCTGAGGCCGGTGGATCACCTGAGATCAGGAGTTTATGACTAGCCTGGGCAATATGGTGAAACCCCATCTCCACTAAAAATACAAAAATTGGGCCAGGTACAGTGGCTCACGCCTGTAATCCCAGCACTTTGGGGAAGCTGAGGCGGGCAGACCATGAGGTCAGGAGTTCGAGACCAGCCTGGCTAACATGGTGAAACCCGTCTCTACTAAAAATACAAAAATTAGCCAGGCATGCTGGCACGCACCGGTAATCCCAGTTACTCGGGAGGCTGAGGCAGGAGAATCGCTTGAACCCGGGAAGTGGAGGTTGTGGTGAGCCAAGATCGTGCCACTGCACTCCAGCCTGGGTTACAGAGTGAGACTCCATCTCAAAACACACACACACACACACACAATTAGCCAGGAGTGGTGGTGGGCTCCTGTAATCCCAGCTACTGGGGAGGCGGAGGCAGGAGAACTGCTTTAACCCAGGAGATGGAGATCGCAGTGAGCCGAAATTGCACACTGCACTCCAGCCTGGGTGACAAGAGTGAAACTTCGTTGAAAAAAAGAAAAAAAAAAGAGGCCAGGCACGGCGGCTCACACTTATGATCCTGGCACTTTGGGAGGCCGAGGTGGGTGGATCACCTGAGGTCGGGAGTTCAAGACCAGCCTGACCAACATGGAGAAACCCCATCTCTACAGAAAATACAAAATTAGCTGGGCATGGTGGCGCATGCCTGTAATCCCAGCTACTCGGAAGGCTGAGGCAGGAAAATCGCTTGAACCCAGGAGGCGGAGGTTGTGGTGAGCGGAGATTGCCCCATTGCACTCCAGCCTGGGCAACAAGAGGAAACTCCATTTCCAAAAAAAAAGAAAAAAAAGTTGAGGAATAAAAATGACACTTATTTATTCCATTTAAGATGTGATTGCCTACTATGGGCCAGATATTGGGTACTTGGCAATACATAAAACTCCTGTTTCATAAAAGTTCACAATTGAGGGTGACAGAATTAAGAACTTAGTATAATAAGTGACACAATGTGACTACTTCTATTATAGTTATATGAGACTATACCTATGAAGACAATTTCTGCTGAAATCCCCCTCCAAAGAGCTTTCTAACCGGAGCTTTAAAGTTCATAAGGCAGAGCAAAGTTGAGCAAAGGCAGAAATGGGAAGGTATTACAAGGAAATGGAAAAAGAGGAAAAGACACGATAAAACCTGAAAACCTGGCCAGACACGGCGACTTACGCCTGTAATCCCAGCACTTTGGGAGGCCGAGGCAGGCGGATCACCTGAGGTCAGGAGTTCGAGACTGGCCATGGCCAACATGGTGAAACCCTGTCTCTACAAAAATACAAAAATTAGGTGGGCATGATGGCATGTGCCTGTAATCCCAGCTACTCAGGAGGCTGAGGTGGGAGAATCACTTGAATCCAGGAGGTGGAGGTTGCAGTGAGCTGAGATTGCGCCCCTGCACTCCAGCCTGGGCAACAGAATGAGACACCGTCTCAAAAACAAACCAACCTGAAAACCTATGTAGGGGCATACATGCCATGTATTCAAAACTGTGATTCAGAGACAAAAATAAAAATAGATAAACTGGATCGCATCAAAATTTAAAACTTCTGTGCATCAAAGTTTGCAATCCACAGAGTGAAAAGACAAGTCAAAGAATGGGAATAAATATTTGCAAATCACGTATCTGACATATCCAGAAAATACAACTACAACTCAACAAAAAAAACCCAGACCCGATTAAAAAAAGACATGGGGCTGGACACTGTGGCTCATGCTTGTAACCCCAGAACTTTGAGAAGCCGAGAGAGGAGAAAGTACTTAAGCCCAGGAGTTTAAGACCAGACTGAACACAGTGAGACCCTGTCCCAGCAAAATGAAAAGAAAAGAAAACTGGCTGGGTGTCATGGTGTGCGCCTATAGTCTCAGCAGGCTGAGGCAGCTGAGGCAGCTGAGGCAGGGGAACTGCTTGAGTCTAGAAGGTTGAGGCTGCAGTGAGCCAGGATTGTACCACTGTACTACAGATTGGGTGACAGAGAGACCTTGTCTCTTAAAAAAAAAAAAAAAAAAGACATTTCTCCAAAGAAAATATATAAATGGCCAAGAAGCACAGGAAAAGATGCTCAACATCACTGGTAATCAGGAAAACACAAACCAAAACCATAACAACATACACCCGACACTCATTAGGGGGTCTCTCATTGTCAAAACAAAACAAGAAACAAAATAATAGGTGTTGGTGAGGATGTGGAGATCAATAAGTGCTGGTGAGGATGTGGAGCGATTAACACCCTTGAGCACTGCTGGTGGTAATGTAAAATGGTGCAGCCGCTATAGTAAACAGTATGGTGGGTTCCTCAGAAACTTGAAAATAGAAATACCATTTGATCTAGCAACTCTACTTCTGGGTGTATATTCAAAAGAACTGAAAGCAGGGTCTTGAAGAGATATTTATACATCCATGTTCATAGCAGCATTATTCAGAATAGCCAGAAGGTATAAGCAACCTGTATGTCCATCCACAGATGAAAGGATAAACAAAATGTAGTATATACATACACTGGACTATTATTCAGCCTTAAAAGAAGAAATCCTAGGCTGGGCACGGTAGGCTCATGTCTGTAATCCCAGCACTTCGGGAGGCCGAGGCAGGCAGATCACTAGAGCCCGGGAGTTCAAGACCAGCCTGGCCAACATGGTGAAACCCCATCTCTACCAAAAGTACACAAATCAGCTGGGTGTAGTGGCTCGCACCTGTAGTCCCAGCTACTCGGGGAGGCCAAGGTGGCAGAATGGCTTGAACCCGAAGGTGGAGGTTGCAGTGAGCTAAGATCGCGCCACTGCACTCCATCCTGGGTAACAGAGTGAGACCCTGTCTCAAACAAAAAAAGAAGAAGAAATCCTGTCACATGCTACAACATAACATGGATGAACCTTGAAGACATCATACTAAGTGATATAAGCCAAACACAAAAAGACAAATACTATATGATTCCACTTATAAGAGGTACCTAGAGTAGGTGAATTCACAAAGACAGAAAGTAGAATGGTGATTGCTGGAGGATGGGAAGTTGTTATTTAATGGGTACAGAGTATCCCTCTGGGATGATGCAACAGGTGTGGAGACAGACTGTGGTGATAGTTTATACAACAATGTGAATGTACTTAATGCCACTGAACCATACATTCAGATGGTTAAAGCAATAAATTTTATATTATGTCTTTTACCAGAATTCTAAAAAATTATATATTCAGAAAGGCCTCTGAGGCCGGAAGTTGTGGCTCACACCTGTAATCCCAGCACTTTGGGAGGCTGAGGCAGGTGGATCACTTGAGGCCAAGATTTCAAAACTAGCCTGGGCAACATGATGAAACCCTGTCTCTACAAAAAATACAAAAATTAGCTGGATATGGTGGTACGTGTCCGTAGTCCCAGGTACTCGGAGGCTGAGCTGGGAGGATCACTTGACCCTGGGGGGCAGAGGTTGCAGTGAGCCAAGATTGTGCCACCATGCTCCAGCCTGCGTGACAGAGCGGGATCCTGTCTCAAAAAAAAAAAAAAAAAAAAGGAAAAAAAGAAAAAAGAAAAAGAAAGAAAGGCCCCCCTGAGAAACAAGGGAAAAGAATTAATGACCAAAAAACTGACAGTTTTCTTACCAAACTTTCACAGACTTTGACAGTCTATGTAATCTTGCCAGATAATTAAAGTAAAAAAATCTTGGCTATCAAGTTGACTCAGAGAGGAAAGGAAAAAAAAAAACCTGGCTTTACCATTGGCTGTTGGCTGTTTTGCTATATTTTTGATTCTTCATCTGTTAAGTAAGAAGGAAAAGGTGTCAGGAAGCTGTCAAAATGAATAAACTACACTATGCAATCTGGGTCCCTCAGAAGTGTCAAGCAAATGCAATTACTGGTTAGCATCCCAAATCCAAAAATCTGAAGTACTCCAAAATCCAAAACTTTTTTTTTTTTTTTTTTTTTTTTTTTTTTTTTTTTTTTTGAGATGGAGTCTCGCTCTGTCGCCCAGGCTGGAGTGCAGTGGCCGGATCTCAGCTCACTGCAAGCTCCGCCTCCCGGGTTGACGCCATTCTCCTGCCTCAGCCTCCCGAGTAGCTGGGACTACAGGCGCCCGCCACCTCGCCCGGCTAGTTTTTTTGTATTTTTTAGTAGAGACGGGGTTTCACGGTGTTAGCCAGGATGGTCTCGATCTCCTGACCTCGTGATCCACCCGTCTCGGCCTCCCAAAGTGCTGGGATTACAGGCTTGAGCCACCGCGCCCGGCCCAAAATCCAAAACTTTTTGAGCACCAACACGATGTTCAAATGAAATGCCAAATGGAGCAGTGACAATTTTGGATTTTGATATTTCAGATGCTCAACTAGGGTAAATACAAGGCAAATATTTCAAAATTGGAAAAAATCCAAAATCTCAAACACTTCTGGTCCCAAGCACTTGAGATAAGAGATATTGAACCTGTACTGCTATTTTCTATTCCTCCTTCCCCTCCCTGTCTTACCTTTGAGAGATAAGCATCCATGTTCTCATGTGTAATGGATGGATCTGTGACAAATTCAAAGAGCTCCCGCACAGTCATGACGGCAACACTGTGCTTCAGAAAGAAATCTGTCAGAAGGAAAAACGTTGATAGCTTTTATGAGGAAAAAGGTTAGTATTCCAACTACCTTATAAAGAAACAAGGGGATAAAACTACATACCACCTCCCCGCAAATGGTTTAAGCGTCACTGCACCAAACAATTTAGTGAGAACGTTTTATGCCAACAGCTTAACTGAGTACAAAACCAAAACAGACCAACGAGTTGTTTAGAAAATTCCCGTTTCTACTCACCATTGACGTTGGCGCAATCTTTTCTCAAGAACTCCAAGGCATGTGGGTGGTCGTGCTCCACGGACTGAGAAACGTCAATGATATACACGCCTCCACTGTGGTACCTATGGGCCAGAGACACAGAAGCTGTGGAATGGTACTACTTTACTGTTTTCTGTTTAAAATAAATTCTACTCTTAAGAGCAAGGGAAGTAATTCACAAAATGACCAAGGTAGATAAGATGAGGCCATCCTGACTAACAGACGGAAGCTGGGAGAATTTCCAAAGTCCATTCACTGTTAATGATCCAAGCGGTCAATTCTGTGACTAAGGTCACTGAAAAAAGGAATCCTATCTTATGCCATTTGGAAGCCAACAATAAAACTTCAGATGTTAGTGTGACTTCTTGGAGTGGGATTTTGTTTATCATTTATCATTTTAAAGGACACAAAACAACTTATAGGCAGTTCTTAAGAGACAAAATACACTCACAGCATGTTAAATTCACTGAGATCTGCATGGACGAGTCTGGCATCCTGATACATTCTTCTCATGTATTGAATGACCTGCAGGTACAACTCCCGAGCCTTGGATTCTGATAACTGGACATTTTTCAAGAGTGGTGCAGGCCTTGAATGAAAAGAAAATGAACTAAGATAAAATGACCAAGAACAAGTTTTCTTGCTTCTTACTATACTGTTACATGCCTGTCTCTTCTACAACTCATCACGTGAGCTGTATGTGGGACAATCTGTCTCACTGCAGATAAACCAAGAAGGTACCAGCAAATAGATGCTTTCCCAACACACTGTGTAAGCCCACCCTCCAACACAGGACTAACTTGCTCCTCATTCGGAAGCATTTTCAGACTTGAAAAGGTAGAATACATTGATAACACGTATTCACTAATATAGCGGGAAAGATTCATAAAAGAAGTTATTCAAATGGGAAATATTCACAGTGTGGATAAGCTCAAAGAACTTAAAAATACAGTTCTCAGAATGCAATTATTAGGGCTTCCACATACTTACACGTCATCTTTACCGATGAAACTCATGACAAGAACATGACTTCTTAGCATTATTGGTTCTGGACATGGTATCTCTGCTGTGTTTAGCCTGTGACATTATAACAAATAAAAGGACAGCTGAAAAGGCATCTAAATAAATTACAACTGCAGGTCACAAAATTAATATTGCTGTTAAGATATAGCACCAAGACCTCTCAACTGTATTAAAATATTTCAGAAACTCTAAGATAATTTTAAGTGGTACCATTATGTACCACCGAGAATGAGAAAACACTAGCGATTCGACTATTACATCCCATAACCTTTAATAGCCAAAGCAATTCCAGAGATGTTAAACTGAAAAGAAATGTGCATCTTACAATGGAGGAAATAAAGGAGATATGTCCACAAGTATCTTTTGAGTTGATTAGCCTGAAATATGCTTAATAAAAATAGTTGGACTCACACCTAATAGCTCGTTGAACACAAAAGACTTTCAAAACAAGTGGCACTTACTCAATACTACACTATCCAATGTGTCACCTGTGTACAGCATATAAAAAGTTGTAAGACATTTTTAAAAACTCCATAATTTTCAGAAAACTTGATCTCAACTAGATGAGGCCTTTACCTGATAAAAAGGTGTTAGTGCAAACAAAGAATATATAAAAGTGTCCAAAACTGGACTGAAATAAGAAAAGGAAGCCACGATAAACGAAGAGTTCACGACCTAACAAGATTAGCCCAAAACTGCAATACCTATGAAACATGACAGAGCATTCTAACCACCTGATTGTGTCACTTTCCTGCTAAAATCCTTTAACAGTTCCTTATTGTCCTCAGTATAAATTCCAAATGTTTTCAATGGCTTACGAGGCCTTCCAAATGACCTAGCTTTGTGGAATAAATATGAATGGTGGCCGTATTCTTCTGTAATGGATTCTCGGAATAGAAAACAACAGAATAGGAAACAATCTCGATTTGTCCAGAAATGTGTTTCTTCTGCTTACTTCAGCAGATGTAATAGAAACGAAGGCCCTAACAAGTCCCTGCATTTGGGCAGAACCACACTGGGATCTACTGGGAGGAAGGGCTGATGTTCACGTGCAGGGCACAGGACAGACATAGGCACATCCCAGACAGTCACCTGATTAAGTTCCTCATTTCTTTTTCTGCCCAAGTTTTCACCATTTTCCTAGGGTTTCCTTTACAATAGCCATGACGAAATCTTGAATAAGAAAAATATTTATTATTTCAATTATTCCATTATTGTTTTAATGTTTTAGGAAATAGAAATTAAACCAACTGGAGGGAAAAAATCTGAACTTACCTGAATTCCCCACTTACATATTTATCCCGATCTTTGAACACCAAAATAGAAGTTTTATAAATTTTGATTGCTCTGCTCTCTCCATTTGCTGTGCTAGCATGGTATACATTAGCCTATTTTAAGTCAAAAACAAAGAAAATGAAGTTTATGTTAAATAACTACTTTTTCAATATATTTGATTCTAACCTCAAAAGTCAAGTGAACTGAAATAACATGCATAAGGAATACCACTGTCTTCTGAAGATGTGAATTAAAATATAAAACATCAAAAGGACAGTAAATATAGCTCCAATATACAAATACAGTCATGTGCCACATAACATCTTAGTCACTGACAGGTGACAGACTGCATATATGAGATGATCCCATAAGATTATAACAGGTATTTTTACTGTACTTTTTGTATGTCTAGATATTTACCATTGTGCTACAATTACTACAGTATTCAGTACAGAAAACTGTTATACAGGTTGGGAACTACCATATAGCCCGAGAGTGCAACAGGCTATACCATCTAGGTTTGTGTAAGTACACTCTATAATGTTCTTCACATAATGACAAATTTGCCTAATGATGGATTTCTCAGAAAGAATTCTCTTCGTTAAGCAATGCAAGACTGTACAGTAAAATCCAATTTAAATATAGGTGAGATGTGGTTTCAAACTTTTTTGTATCTCAAGTATATGCAAAATAATTAAAGACTTTTTTTTATCATACTTTAAGTTCTAGGGTACATGTGCACAACGTGCAGGTTCGTTACATATGTATCCATGTGCTATGTTGGTGTGCTGCACCCATTAACTCGTCATCTACATTAGGTATATCTCCTAATGCTATCCCTCCCCCCTCCCCCCATCCCACGACAGGCCCCAGTGTGTGATGTTCCCCTTCCTGTGTCCAAGTGATCTCATTGTTCAGTTCCCACCTATGAGTGAGAACATGCGGTGTTTGGTTTTCTGTCCTTGCGATAGTCTGCTGAGAATGATGGCTTCCGGCTTCATCCATGTCCCTACAAAGGACATGAACTCATCCTTTTTTATGGCTGCATAGTATTTCATGGTGTATATGTGCCACATTTTCTTAATCCAGTCTATCACTGATGGACATGTGGGTTGGTTCCAAGTCTTTGCTATTGTGAATAGTGCCACAATAAACATACGGGGGCATGTATCTTTATAGCAGCATGATTTATAACCCTTTGGGTATATATCCAGTAATGGGATGGCTGGGTCAAATGGTATTTCTAGTTCTAGATCCTTGAGGAATCGCCGCACTGTCTTCCACAATGGTTGAACTAGTTTACACTCCCACCAACAGTGTAAGAGTGTTCCTATTTCTCTACATCCTCTCCAGCACCTGTTGTTTCCTGACTTTTTAATGATCGCCATTCTAACTGGTGTGAGATGGTATCTCATTGTGGTTTTGATTTGTATTCATCTGATGGCCAGTGATGATGAGCATTTTTTAATGTGTCTGTTGACTATATAAATGTCTTCTTTTGAGAAGTGTCTGTTCATATCCTTCGCCCACTTTTTGATGGGGTTGTTTGACTTTTTCTTGTAAATTTGTTTAAGTTCTTTGTAGATTCTGGATATTAGCCCTTTGTCAGACGGGTAGATTGCAAAAATTTTCTCCCATTCTGTAGGTTGCCTGTTCACTCTGATGGTAGTTTCTTTTGCTGTGCAGAAGCTCTTTAGTTTAATTAGGTCCCATTTGTCAATTTTGGCTTTTATTGCCATAAAGACATTCTTAAATCCAGTGATTCAGGCCAGGTACGGAGGCTCATGCCTGTAATACCAGCACTTTAGGACGCCAAGGTGGGTGAAATTTTCAGGCCAAAAATTTGAGACCAGCCTGGTCAACATGGCAAAACCCTGTCTCTACTACAAATACAAAAATTAGCTGGGTGTGGTGGTGCATGCCGGTAGTCCCAGCTACTCGGGAGGCTGAGGCAGGAAAATTGCTTGTACCTGAGAGGCAGAGGTTGCAGTGAGCTGAGAACATGCCACTACACTCTAGCCTGCACTCAATTTTTCTTGAGATGGAGAGCGAGACTCCATCTCAAGAAAAATAATAGTTTTTTTTGTTTGTTTTTTGTTTTTTTTGAGACGGAGTCTCGCTCTGTCGCCCAGGCTGGAGTGCAGTGGCACGATCTC
>NW_016806990.1:1802884-1832306 GCF_001698545.2 Rhinopithecus bieti | reverse complement strand
AAAAAAAAAAAAAAAAAAGACTCTGTTAAGGCTATGTTTAAAAAAAAATTTTAAATCCAGTGATTTATAAGTTGAATTTTACTGAGAATTGCTTCCAGCAGAATGGGTTTTACACTTTCAAGGGTCTGCAGACCCCTGCCATTATAGATGAGTAAATCACAGTAAGAGTTTCCTTCAAGCCAGAGTACTCAATTTTGAGTCAAAAGGATTTCAAAGTCTTCTCTAACAAACAGAAGGCAGTATATCCATATGCAAAGAAAAAAAATAAGACTTGCTGACTCATAGAAACATAACCATAAACCCCTGGCCCCACGAGTAATTTATTTTATTAGAACTCAAGCCTGTAATAATCTGACCATCTCCCTTACTACTGGGCACAACTAGTTAGGCTCCATGATACAATGCAGCAGTGGTAGTGAAAGGGCATAGTTACATGTACAATTTCCTCTCTAACCATAAATATTAATGTGTATGACTTTGTTTTTCTTTCTTCTTAAAGGCATAATGTAGTACTAAGTGCCATAGTTTCATTTGGTATCTGAAATAAGAAAACTAAATATTCAATCATCCAAAGAAGAGCTCACTTCTTTTCCTGTGCTAATGCAGCCATTTATCTCTGTTATGATTCCTCTAGTCAACATCTTGAATAAAATCATTCTTGTTCTGGGATCCAACACCTAAAAGAAATGCAAAATTAAAAGCTCCGAAAGACAGTACCAAATTTTCCACATTAAAACCTGTGACAATTAATAAACAGCAGAGCTTAACTGTATTATGCTATCCTGGTTGACTAAATGAGAGTCACTATTTGGTGCTTTCTTTCACTCTAATTGTTAATTAGTAAAATGTCAGGTAAAGGCCAAAGGAACCAAAGGTAACCAACTAACAGGTTCATCTAGTCATGGAATTCAAAGGCTACCAAGTCCAAGGGAAACAGAAATGAACTCTAGGCTATTAGCTTATAGAAATATAACGCAAACTACATAAATAGTATTACATGTTCTAGTCACTACACTGAAAGTAAAAAGAATCAGGTGAAATTATCTTAATATATTTTATTTAACTCAAAATATCTAAAACACTATCATTTCAACCTGTATCAATATAAAAAGTCATCAGTGAGATAGTCCTTGTTTCTGACAGTAAGTCTGCAAACTCTGGTGTATCTTTTGCATTTACAGCACATTCAATTCACACTAGCCACTTCTCAAGTGCCCAGTGGCTACTGCCATGGACAGGCAGCTTTAAATCAAGGGTCAGCATTCTCCGGCCCAGGGACCAAATCAGGCCACAGCTTGTTTTTCCTTAGCCTGCAAGCTAAGAATGGGTTTTACACTTTTAAAGGATTGCTTTGAAAAAAAAAAAACAAAAAACAAAAAGCAGAAATTCTATGTGAGCCACAATGCTGGCATCTATTTACTAGCTAGCCCTTTTAAGAATCTGCAGACCCCTGCCATTATAGATGAGTAAATCACTGCAAGAGTCTCCTTCAAGCCAGAGTAATCAATCTTGAGTAAAAGGGATTTCAAAGCCTTCTCTAACAAACAGAATGCAGTGAATTTAAAGGCTGTTCTTGTTCATCTCTGAAACTAGAGCAGCCAAATATTTGTATGCAATTTCTAAGGATACCAACCAATAACTCCTTGTGGCGCAGGCAGGCCCTCTAGCCCCCATGGGGTGAGACAGTATTATAAACTAGCCAAACTCAACTATACTTTAGGGTCCACCTTCAATGAAGTGGCTGGGGTCACACTAGAAACCTAAGGTTAATATAAACAAAACCACCTGGAAAGACTACAGGACTAAAAGCCAAATCACAACCGTTGCAACTACAGAAGAATGAAAAGGCACTAGTTTCCATTCCTTCTCTACTGCACAGGTAAGCAAAGAGGGGAAGTCAGCTGGCTGAGTATGGGCCTCTAGGTACAGAACTGCGCTTCTGCAAAGCTGGAGTCAGACAAATAAGGGGCATAGGAAGAAGTAACAAACTAAATGGCTTAAGAACAAAACAAGGAAAGAGAAATGATAAATGTATACACAAGCATATATTTTACACAGACAGCTGAAGACTCAAGCTGTGTACTCTATCATTCAAAATTAATTTTGAAAGAGAAAAGAATGTCCTGCCAAAATAACCCTAAACTTATTCAGGGTCTTTGAAACTTAAGGTTATCTCATTTTTCTGAGGTGAACCATACTTTGTTTTCAATTACAGAAATAAATCACAAAATAAACTAGAGGACAATGAAGACACAGACCCCAGACCCGGCTTCTGTCTAATGGTGGAATTCAGAACATGTGTTTGTGTATATGGGGCGGGGTTGGGGTGGAGAGGAGTGGTAGGTGGCAGAGGCAAATGTTTTGACTCTTTTATCACTTTCTTCACATCAAAATCTGGGCCAAGGCTAATATTCAATCACATTCTTCTGAATGTGGGAAAATCAGGGGCCAATTTTCCCCATTCTTGAATAGAAAGAATAAAACAAGCATAATTTCTAAACAAAGGATTCCTAATTGGAAATTTGAAGACATGATCTGCCCCTCTCTCTTTTACACCCACACTTTCTGCTTTGTGGCAGATACCCTACCTATCTTCTGGGAAAGCTCACAAAATTCCTGCGGACCTTTCCTAAAAGATTGCTGGTCTGAGAATCTCTCCAAGAAGGGAAAGCATTGCTTGGTGGCTCTGCAAGGCCACTGAAGGACTATGACTCTAATTCATCCAATAGTCCTATAAAAGCAAAATATATGTCTCTAAACTCAAAACTATAAAAAGGAGTAATTGTATATAGGACCAATTTTAGGTAACATTAGCATTAAGCAAAAAGGATAAAAGCCAACTACAATTCAAAGAGAAAAGAAATGCTAATTAAAAAGAAGAGTTTGCAACACATTTAAATTGTACCTGTTCTACAGTTGCTCTGTCTGCCTTATCTTTGATGCGATACCTAACCAAAAACAAAAACATATAGTTGACACATTCAAAATTCAGTGAGAAGCCAAAATAAAAAGCTTCTAAATGTAGATAATTTCATGAAAATTCCTAAGTCGTTTCTTTAAATAACAGATTTTACGATACGATTATATATTTTTCACTACTCAGTGAAACATTCTTCATTTCCCCTGAACATGCAAAATTCAATTCTGTATTTTGGCAAAAGGAGTACGTATGCAGTAAAAGAAAATCTATTCCTATTTCAGAAGCATCAAAGAGCCGCCAGGGTAAAGTGAACAATGCTGAAAAAGAGAAAACACTGAGTATATTTATACTGTCCTTCAAATCTTTAATGATTCTATTAGCACGAATTAAAGTCTTGTCTTCTTTTTTTTAAGAGACAGCATCTCACTATGTTGCCCAGGCTAGACAAAGACTCCTTGGCTCAAGTATTCTTCCTGCCTCAGCCTCCACATAGAGTTAGCCATTTAAAAGGCTTTCTCTTTAGAGTCATTTTCTAAGAAGACACAAGTTTTTTTTGTTTGTTTGTTTTGAGATGGAGTCTTGCTCTGTTGCCCAGGCTGAAGTGCACTGGTGCAATCTTGGCTCGCTGCTAGCTCCGCCTCCCGGGTTCACGCCATTCTCCTGCCCCAGCCTCCCGAGCAGCTGGGACTACAGGCGCCCACCACCACGCCCGGCTAATTTTTCATATTTTTAGTAGAGATGGGGTTTCACGTTGTTAGCCAGGATGGTCTCGATCTCCTGACCTTGTGATCCGCCCACCTCGGCCTCCCAAAGCGCTAGGATTACAGGCGTGAGCTACTGCACCCGAGAGTTTTTTTGTTTTTTAAAATCATTTCAAGACAGTCTTCAAATGCAGACTCTGATTTGCTTCTGCTCATACACTGAGTGACTCCACCTAGCACACTAACCTAAACTAATAAAGATTTAAACACAAAGATTCAAACAGACACCAGTGAAATAACAAATGACTATGGTGTATCTCAAAAAGCTGATACCTCTTGGACATAGCAATAAATCGGAAGAAAGTTGGCTTTTAAGTTCAATTCTCACAGTTAGTTGTATGATCTTAGTGTCTTTTCTATAAACTTAGAGTTAGCAGTATAGAGAGTGAAGCCCAATCTTAACCAATTGGCTTTGGACAGAAGCTGCTAACAGAAACAGTTCTCAGTTTATATATAATGAGTTCATGTCTTCCCTTAATTTTTTTTTTTTTTTTTTTTTTTTTTTTTTTTGGACGGGGCTGGGGAGTGCAGTGCCCGATCTCAGCTCCCTGAAGCCCGGCTCAGCCTCCGGAGCAGCTGGGACTACGGGCCCGCCAATCTCGCCCGTCGGCTAGATTCTTTTTTGTATTTTTAGTAGAGACGGGGTTTCACATGTTATGTTGTGTACCCCCCCTGGATGGTCTCGATCTCCTGACCTCGTGATCCGGCCCCATCTCGGCCTCCCAACGTGCTGGGATTCAGGCTTGAGCCCACCGGCCCCCGCGGCCCGGCCTACCTGGCTTCCCTTAAATTTTTAAAAATACTTCATGGGAAAGAATAATTCTTAATAAATTTTAAGGGAACATTTTTGCACATTTTAGTTTAAACTGAAATCTACAAACACCGTTCCCCTCATGAGAACACATTTGTAAATGTCATGAGATTATAGTTTTACTATGTATTTCTTAAAATTCATTAATTTTTATTTTATGTATTTATTTTTGAGATGGAGTCTCACTCTGTGGCCCATGCTGGAATGCAATGGCACAATCTTGGCTCAATGCAACCTCCACCTCCCAGGTTCAAGCGATTCTCACGCCTCAGCCTCCCGAGTAGCTGGGATTACAGGCGTGCACTATCACGTCTGACTAATTTTTGTAGAGACATGGTTTCACCATGTTGGCCAGGCTGGTCTCAAACTCCTGGCCTCAAGTGATTCCCCCAGCTCGGCCTTCTGAAGTGATGGGATTACAGGCATGAGCCAACAAACCTAGCCAAGATTCATCAATATTTTTAATTCACAAAGGCATAGGCTATCCTCATTTAAGCTAAGGAAAACACACACACACACCCCCCAAAATAATGATTGGTTTAATTATACAAATGAACAACTTCTGTAAACGAATTATGATCAAGGTGCTGCTTAATCTAGACTAGTCCCTATCACCCATGCTTATTATTAAAATATTACTTACATATCTGCTTCCTTTTGTCTAGACTTTTCGGTGACTTTATTTATGACAGAATCAGTAACATTTAGCTTATCTAAAATACAAGAAACCCACAATGTAAACAATACGTAAGACAAAAAGACATTAACAGAGTTGCTGAACTGGGTATTTCTCCCCCTTCCTTCTTTTCTATACTTTCTAAATATTTTATTGTAGACAAAATACAGTTTGGTAATGAAAACAATGTCATGTTTTTAAAAGTAGGCACTAAACTGTGTTTCCTTGATAAGTGCTGTCAGTTTCATCACTACAGCTGTAATATTTGAGCCACAGAATTCTAGATGCAGAAATTCTTCAAAAATGCTAATTTGCATAATAAATTTTAGACACTTGCTAGTATTTCACATGACTAATATAACTCCTGAATTTCAAGTTTAATTCCAAAAACTCGTTTCACTTCAAGTTATAAGTCTATGATAGGCAAAGAAGGCCCTAAAACACTTATATTAATTTAGCATGTATTGACAGCTTATATGAAACACTGTGCTGGGTTTAGAGTGAAGATCCACAAGAATAGAAAGATGGCCTTCCTTCCTTCCCTCCAACCCTCTCTTGCATTTTCTAAGAGGTGGTGATTCAACTCAACATTCTGATGCCTGGCATTGAACAGGTCACTAAATAATTAACACCTACATAAAAAACCTCTAGTGAAACAAAATGTAACTATATTCAATACCCCAGTATTTTTAACATCCTACTATGAGATAACCCTATTACAAAATCTCAAACAGGCTGGGCGCAGTGGCTCACACCTGTAATCCCAACACTTTGAGAAGCCGAGGCAGGCAGATCACTTGAGCTGCTCAGGAGTTCAAAACCAGCCTGATCAACATGGAGAAATCCCGTCTCTACAGAACACAGAAATTAGCCAGGTGTGGTGGTGTGCACCTGCGGTCCTAGCTACTTGGGAGGCTAAAGTGGGAGGACTGCCTGAACCCCAGAAATCGAGGTTGCAGTGAGCCAAGATAGTGCCACTGCACTCTAGCCTGGGTGACAGAGTGAGACCCTGTCTCAAAAAAAACACCTAAAACAGAACAAACAACAACTTAAATGGGTTTTTGTAACATTACATTCCTATGGCAAGGGGAAAACAACCAAAATAGCATAAATTTAAGTCTTTTCCTAAGGTTATGTTTTTAAATTACTAAGATTTTAATGTTCTGTAAACACTATTGAGTCAGTAACACTTGAATACATTCATTTCTTTTTTCTTTTCTTTTTTTTTGAGATGGAGTTTTGCTCTTATTGTCCAGGCTGGAGTGCAATGGCGCATCTTGGCTCATCTCAACCTCCACCTCCCAGGTTCAAGTGATTCTCCTGCCTCAGCCTCCCAAGTAGCTGGGATTATAGGCATGTGCCACCACGCCCAGCTAATTTTGTATTTTTAGTAGAGATAGGGTTTCACTATGTTGGTCAGGCTGGTCTCAAACTCCTGACCTCAGGTGATCCACCCACCTCAGCCTCCCAAAGTGGTGGGATTACAGGCGTGAGCCACCATGGTAAGCCTTCATTTCTTAATCTAATAAAATTATACAACACTTCATGGTTTTAGAAAAATGTCCTCTTAGCCCAGTGATGTATTTTGCAAACTCACCTAAATTAATTTTATTCTCAAATTTCCGTAAGACCTTGTCTGCTGGAGTAGACATTTTGGCTGAACTGCTGTCGGAGGTCTGTTGATTTGCCTAGAAGAGAATTCCAGAGTCTAAGGCACTAGTTGAAATACAAACCTAAGATTCATCATCCCATTTCCTTAGTTCATAATTAGTTACTAAAGCATCAATACTTAGAGGAGTATCTTAAGGAAAGGTAAGAGTCAATCAAATTGGCTCAAAAAAATTTTTAGAGAGTTTTTGAAACAGGTTAAAATTAATGACTAAAGGAGTCTGCATAATCCATTTTTTAAACTTCTCTATGATTCCTCTTATTGTAAGTAACAGATTAAAATTAAATGTAGTTTTCTAATTTGACTGGTTTATCGACTTAAAATTTGAGAATGTTCATTTACCCCTAAAGTTTATAATAAAGAGCTAAGACCAACATTAAGCTGGTTCAGAATTTCATTTTGGGCCCAATGTCTCAAGAGAGGGAAATATTAAGTATGGGGCTTAGCACTTAAACTGGTGCCATGCACAAACTTAAATAATGAAATTGCTCAAAGCTGCATTACGAATCAACAAGGGAGTCACCAAAACAAGACGATATGACAATGTGAAATCTCTTGTTACTCACAATGTGGTTATTTTAAAATGCATACATTCTGGTCCATGATACAGCCATTTTATTGTTGCTGTTTTTTAGAGACAGAGTCTCACTCTGTTGCCCAGGCTGGAGTGCCGTGGCATGATCTTGGCTCACTGCAACCTCTGCCTCCTGGGTTCAGGCGATTCTCCACCCTCAGCCTCCCAAGTAGCTGGGATTACAGGTGCCCGCCACCATGCCTGGCTGATTTTTGTGTTTTTAGTGGAGACAGGGTTTCACCATGTTGGCCAGACTGGTCTCAAACTCCTGACCTCAGGTGATCCCCGCCACTTGGCCTCCCAAAGTGCTGGGATTATAGGTGTGAGCCACTGCACCCAGCCAATACAGCTGTTTCAATAGTCAAAGGAAGACTGTTGGATTAACCTTTATGCTCCAGGAAGATGTACCATGTTAATCCTATGGCCTTACAAACTCTGAACACACTTGGTACTTCCAGTATGAGAAGCAGCTGTACGTGGTTTGGTAACTTGTTTTTTGTACATGGTAAATAATCATAAACATATTCCTATCTCATTAATACAGTCTTCCATTACGACATCTTTTATGGCTGTATAATGCCTCATTGTGCGAATCATTCCCATAGCAGGTTTAATCCAGTTTAAGGTTGTTTCCAACGTTCCTCTACCATAAACAATCCTGGAGGAGCATTCTTGTAACTAAGTCTTGGCACACTCACAGAATTGCTAAGTCAAAGTATTTTGAAGCTTTAAAAGTTTTTATCACATACCAGCTTATCCTACAAGTAAGTGTACCTATTTACTCGACCATCAATGATAGGTTTTGTCTTTAACAGTTTCATAGGTGAAAAAATGGCATCTCTACAAATTTAATCCGCATTTCTTTAGTTACTAATGAGGCTGAACTTTTTTTTACCATGTTTCTTAACTATTTGTAGTAAACTGCCAATTCGTGCCCTTTCCCATGAAGATTTTAAGCTCACAGTCTTATGAAACCTTAAATAACTCTTCTTAAATTTACAGATTTTGGAACGAATCCACACCCAGGAAATTAACAGAAATGTAAAAAGGATGAAAAGTGAAAACCAGTAAAGGCTGAGGCTACAGGACAGCATAACATGAAGAAAAGCTTTTAGTTATTCAATTTCAGAATCACAAAACAGCCTTTTAAAAAAGAAGACCTAAGCAGACTACATAAAGATGTGCAGGATCCTTTATAAAATACCTGCGGGTTGCTTCCTCCATTCCAGACATAACCCTTAGTGAATTTTCCAACTCCTTCATCCCAGTCCCAACCGTCATCATCATCATAACCCTGCTCCTCCTCATCTTCTATTTCACCTTCACCATTCTCATTCACATTGTCTTGAAGGTTTTCAAACAGAATGTCATCCTTCTCTTTGACTGTCTTCAAGTCTCTGTTTTCACTAGAAATAACAATGTTTTATTATTTCATAACAATATTTCCACATACCCTAACTGATCTCACATATTTATGATGTCAGATATTAAAATATTGATAAATCTAAAATAGATTATATATTTATATACAATACACCTTCTGATAAGCTCCATCTCCCTAAAACCATGTTCTCCTGTTTTCCAGTTCTGTTGCAGTTGTTTACTCATTCTCCATGCCCAAATCCTACTATTGAAGAAGCACATCAAGTGTTAAATCTGCTTCTGCTTTGGTGAACTTAGAAATTACATTGTTATCTTCTCTGTTGAACACACAACTCAGACCAGTATACCAGACTTGACTCTAGGAAAATGATTCACAGAGCTGCTTTCAGAGAGAGAGGAAAATCTTTCTGTAAAAGAAGAAAAAAGAGAGAGGGGCAAAAAAGGCTGGTGCAATGGCTCATACCTTTGATCCCAGCTACTTGGGAGGCTGAGGCCATAGGATTGCTTGAGCCCAGGGGTTCACGGCTGCAGTGAGCCATGATTGTGCCACTGTACTCCAGCTTGGGCAACCCTGTCTCTAAAAAAAAATTGTAATTAAAAAAAAAAAAAGCTTTCTGACAAAAAATTTGGGAATAAGGCTAAGGCAGCCTTACTTTGAACTCGATAACACTTTGCAACAAAAGAAAGTTACATCAAGATTTTTGTCCCACAAAGAAATCCAAATCAACCCTGTTCACGATGGGAAGACATGGTGAATACAGGGGCCAGGCACTACAAATGAGTGAAGCAGGCTGCATGATAGAAGCGGGGACTGGCAAACTGGGAGAAAAGATCCAAGGTAAAGGGAGCACAACTAGTAAGGGCTTTTTGTTTTTGTTTTTTTTCTTTTTTGCCATATTAGAATTCAGGCCTAGTGTTACCAGATCTTAATTTTTCAAGAGAAGCTATAAGTCTGGATTTCTGTGTAAAATCTATCCCTTCATTGGCATAGTCAATTTTTACAAATAACTGTGCATACCAACAAAACATATCTGCAGGCCAAATTCAACAGAGGCCAAATTCAGTTTTTACCTCTCACGTACAGAATAAGGACAGAAACCATAAAAAGCAGCTGGTAATATGAGATACCACCTGAAAAACATACATAACTTTAAGTAAAGTCAGATTATTAATCCAATTTATTAATTAGCCATGGCTGAGGGCTCCCCATGGACATGTGGAGGGAGAGAACAGATAATCATCAAACACTTGCTATTTACCAGGACTTCACACATATGCTCCATAGATTGATATATAATTGCCTAGAGTGGCATATTAAAGTTATAACTTTGCCAGATAGCTCTTCATTGTGGGGGAGTGTCTTCTGCATTGTAAGATGTTTAGCAGCATCTCTCTGGCCTCTACCTACCAGATGCCACTAATGCACCACCACCCCGAGTTGTGACAAATAAAAACGTCTCCAGAAATTGCCAAAAGTCCCCTGGGTAGAAGTTGGGATGGCAACATGTTCCCTGATGGAAAATCACTGGTGTATCCTTACAATACCCTGGGGTGGATGGTAAATTAGTGCCCTCTCATTACCATTAACTACCCACCAGCTGTGCTGGCTGTGTTTCTTCTGCTGCTTAACTTCTTCCCTAAGGCTTTTTGTACACTTCTCTGTAACTATAAAACCAGAATGCCCTTCCTCTTTCTCTGGCTAACCCCCACTCATCCATCAGGTATCAGCTCACTATCACTTGTTCAAGGAAGTCTTCCCTATTTTTCACCCACTTCTCCTTTGCACTACTTACCCAATTCGAATACAAATAGTCTAATTATTTAATAATATCGGTATCCCCTGCTAGGGTGCAAGCTCTGTGTCATTCAGGAGGGTGTTTACCAATGCCTCCCTACCACCTAAGACTAGATCGGACACACAGAAAGCAGTTACCATACATATATTTATTTAAAACATCCCCAATAATTAATAAAATCTACATGTAATGAATCCTGACTGTAAACATAAAGTACAAACTGTTTTCTTGGAATTCCAAAATAACTCCAATATGTTTCATTTTGCTTTTAGGCAGGAGTTATCCTTCATTCCTCCTTCCCCAGACCCCACGTCCAATCTACCAACAAACCCTGCCACTTCTACCTCCAAGACATATCTTCAGGATCTGAGCTCTAGTCCCCACCATCTTTGAATCTGATTACCTTATTACTTTTAAACTGTTCTCTCTGTTCCACTCCCACCCTCCATGAACATCATCTACATAGAAGAATGATTCCTTTAAATCACTAAATAATGTCATTCTTCTGCTAAAATCCCTCCTATGGCTTTCCGTAAGACCCAGATTAATATCTGAACTTTTCGCCATCACTTGTAAGGGTCTCCATGATCTGGCCCCCCTTCTTACTTCTCTATCATCACCCTACCAATCTTCTCAACTACCTCCACTGTGCTCTAGGCACTCTGGCCTCGGGGCCTTTGCTCTTGCTGTCCCTTCTGTGTGAAATGCTGTTCCCTCTGCTCTTGCCAAGATTAGCTCCTTGTCATTCAAATCTGGACTTAACCTTTCCCTACCCATTCAGTCAGCACTTGGTATATTAAACGATTTGCATAGTCTACATCATTATTTGGTTTTTAAATGGTATGCCCTCTCTTTCACGTAGAAGGTAAAGTTCCATGACAGCGCCGGAAGCTGGTTCGTCTTGTTCATCATCATCTCCAGTGCCCAGGACAGAACGTGGTACATATTAAGTGCTTAGTATTTGTTGAACGCTAAATGTGGTTAAAGCGCAAAAACCCATGTTTCCAAATCGCTATCCCAACTCTGCCTTCCAGTGACGCTAACTGACCTGAAAACCGCAGACTCCCTTGACAAGCGGCTTTCACTAACTGCCGCGTGAACTGCGAGAAAGACCCGGCTGGGATGCAGAAACAGGCAAAAGGTTGTCAAGAGAGACGCTGAGTGATGAACCACTAGTCTCCCTCTAAACTACAAACAAGAATCCACGCCCCAAGGGGGCGGACAAGGTGAGAGCAGTAACCAGAGCCAGGGCACACTGTACAGCCGCCTACCTGTCAGAGGAGTCCGCGTCGTCGAACTGCCCGGGGACCACCCGGCTCATAAGAAAACGCCGGTAGTCCATGGCTGGAGGGCGCCGCCGGAGGCCGCCGCTCTGCGCTGGGACAGGAACGGCTCAGACGGATGTACCCACGGCCGATCCAACGGCCTCGGCGTGGATCTCCGCCTTGCAAAGCATTCAGAAGCCAACAGTGGCCACCACGTGCTACGGGAAAACGGGACCAACAGATCCACCACCCTGCCACCCCAACCGGAAGCCCAGCGCCGCCTCGCCCGGAAGTCTGGCTTTAGCGGAAGTCCTGCCCCTGCGCCGGGCTGAGAGTCCGGAGCTCGCTCTGAATGGCGGGGTGTATCGGCTTGTGGGTGTTCCGTGCTCTCGGGCAGGCGTGTTGAGTAGCTGGCCCGGCGAGGCCCGTGCTGGCCGTTTCTTCTCCGAGTTTTCGTTTCTTTTCCCTACTTTGTGTTTACTGCGGCAGGAGGCGCCAGCTAGCCCACAGGCTGTTCGGCCTAGGGGGTCGTACCCTCCTAACTTCACCACTCTTTGGGAAGACAGACCCGAGGCCGTTCCCCGCGGCACCCACAGTGGTTCGGGCCTTGCGGGCTGCGCCCGTCCCCGCGGAGATCCCCCGGCGCGGGCGGACGTCACACAGGGGCGTTCGAGCACTCCGGGAGCTCCATTGCGAGTTTGTGAGAGTCCTCGGTGGAGGAGGTTGGAAAGCGTTCTCCCTGCCACAAAACCCGGTGCAGAGGGAGGGAGCGCCAGGTCCGTAGCGTGGGTCCAAGAAACTCTATGGATCCTGGAAGTGAGCACACTTTTGTGTCTTAAAAAGTTTGGTGTCTCGTTTTGAGGTGAAAATGAATGAGATAAGTGCTTTTAAAAGGTAAAGTTTGTCGTACAACTGAAAAGCTTTTAAACAAAATTATAGTTTTGCCAGTGACGCCCGTGACACCTCTTTTAACTCCTATCCTAAAACAGCTTTAGAATGTCTGGAACATCTATTCAAACATTTGATAAATATGTTAAAAATCCAACATAAACCTGTAAGGACAAATGAAAGATGGAAAAAATAGCCTAACTTTAAATTAAAAAGGGAAACTGGCAGATTGTGCAGTGCCATATGAGGGATGAACAAAGTTGTAGAAATGTAATCGGAAGTGCTGGGTTCACAAACAAGAAAACTTAAGAAACAAGTCCTTTGCGCTTTTTTGCATTGAGAAAACAAAGCAAGAATTTTTCAGATCTCACCACAATCCAGGTGGCATTATTTGAAAGACAAGGGAAAGGTGAGCATGAAGTTGGGCCTTTCACTGATCCTGACTAGTCTGCTTGGCTTACTTTTTTGTCTTTTACGGAGTGATGCATAGGTTTGAAAACAACTAATTTTCAATAAACTATTCATTCAGACATTCAATAAAAGAATCCAGGCAGATGAGTAATGACTATAAATTGAGAGAGCTTGATAGAAATAAATCATTAGAATGCAGGTTTTATTCAATCAATGTTTGCTGTGTAGACAGCACCGGTCCATTTGCAGTAGGGGATATTGGAAAGCCGTAAGTCTACTCCTCTTAAGACATTTGTGATCTGTAAATACAAACACTAATACCCTTGAAACAGTGGTGAAGCTCTAAAACAGTAAACGAAATCACCAAGTACTGAATTGTAAGATAGAGATTTAGAGGCTGAAGACATTGTAGGAATTTTGAAAATAGATAAATGGGTAGACCGGAAGGTTTTCGGACAGAAGCACGTGCCAGGGCAGATGACTGAAGCTTAATTCGTAAGGAACATTATCTGTTTGCGGGGAAATTAGCCTGATCTGAGTAGAGCAGGGGAGTACTGGGTAGGTAATGTCACTCCAGGCTATGGATGGCATGGAAGGACAAGAAGAATTTATAGACTCAATGTGAGTGGCCATCCTTTCCACTCAGCCCCGGACAGGCCTGAGGAAGTCAGGAGAATGTGGACCAGTGTGGCAACACGGGATGGAAAGAAAGTACAGGTTACTGAAAGACTTTTTTCTTTTTTTGAGACGGAGTCTCGCTCTGTCACCCAGGCTGGAGTGCATTGGCTTCATCTCGACTCACTGCAAGCTCCGCCTCCCGGGTTCACACCATTCTCCTGCCTCAGCCTCCTGAGTAGCTGGGACTACAGGCGCCTGCTACCATGCCCAGCTAATTTTTTGTATTTTTAGTAGAGACAGGGTTAGCCAGGATGGTCTCGATCTCCTGACCTTGTGATCCGCCCGCCTTGGTCTCCCAAAGTACTGGGATTACAGGCGTGAGCCACCACACCTGGCCCTGAAAGCCTTTTTTAAAGGAGACATGGATGAGACTTGGTATCTGAATAGCCATGGATGATGAGGTAGAGGGATGCCACGACAACTCCAATTTGCAAACACAGGTACCTGAGGGAATAGGCGCAGTATAGGAAAGTGAGGAGGGAAAACTGAGTTACAATGCTGTATTTGACTTGGTAGTGAGGTGTTCAAGTGACAGGTATCAAGTAAATAGAAATCCAGCATTTTGTGGAAACTAATAGGTCTCTGATAATATTTTGTAAATATCCTTTGATTAAATAACATAGCGATCCCTTTGCCTTCTAGGTCCAAAGCCGCCTAGGGAATTATTGGATAGTAGCCAATACTATTTGTTTTTCTCCAAATCAGTATTTACTACTATATCAAATTATGGTAGACTAAAATTTTTAATTTTTCTAATAACTTGACAAATGACATTTCAAACAAGGGCAGTGAACTTTGCTACTTAATGAGAAGAGGAATAGGGAAAAGCTTTTGGTTTGCACCTACTAATAGACCCAATTTTTTTTTTTTTGAAGAAGCCTTCCATTATTCAACAGTTATGAGCAAGGACTATCACATATTTTGGCCATCACCTTCAGATCCTGTGTTTTGAAGTGGATACTTCTCATAAAAAAGTAGAAAGCATGTCAGAATCGGATACCATGAATGTCAGCAATCTTTCTCAAGGCATAATGCTTTCAGATTCTCCCATCTGTATGGAAACCACCAGTACCACTTGTGACTTGCCTCAGGTGTGCATTGCTTATAAGTTCCGGGAGGCTCAGATGTATTCAGAATTCACATTGTCTTCCATATGAAAATTTCTTCAAAAATATAAGGAACAATAAAACAATCTTAAGTGGACACAGAAAGGAAGGGAACACAGGGTATGGTTTTCCCAGTTTCACTAGCGTAAGATACATTTTGACCAGCCTGGGCAACATGGTGAGACCCCATCTCTGCTAAAACTATAAAAATTAGCCAGGCATGGAAGCGAACACCTGTAATCCCGGTTACTCTGGAGGCTGAGACAGGAGAATCACTTGAACCCGGGAGGTGGAGGTTACAGTGAGCCAAGATCACGCCACTGCACTCCAGCCTGGGCGAGAGAGCAAGGTACATTTTTACACAGCGTTAAAACTGATCCTTTCTGGCCTCATGAAGTCCCAGGAGTGCAGCCAGGGGACATGACCACAACAATTCAGGCACAGAGGCAGGACAAGAGCCCAAGGAACCTGACTTGTCGTCTAATGCATCTTCCACTTAATGTCAGTATGCAAATCAGTTGTCATTCATAATGTCATTGACAGCACCCTGCATGTAAATGACAACTTTCCTGTCTTCATGAAAATGCCTAGCTCCCTTTATTACAAAATAAAAGATTGTAATGTCCCAATATCTTCATGAATGTTGTTCTAAACATTTGATAGTCAGTGACATCTGATTCCTCTAAACAGGAATTCATAAAAATACATCACAGATATATGCCTGTTTCATATATCTTCAGTGTTGAAAGACTAGAATAACAACCATCTTAATGCTGTTTAGACTAGATTTAATAAACGTCAAAGAATTATCAATATATAAATATGCTATCATGTATCCCTAAGTTTATAGTCATATGATTTGACTTACCAAAAAACCAAAATATTAAAATAGCAAGCTTTTGTTATTTAATATTGGGACTCTGTTAGCATAGTTTTACTAAAAGGGAGCCAAATATATGCTGGGGAAAGATACTAGAAAGCACATTCTACCTGGGTAATGAAATATTCTAATAGCAGAATTACATAACAATGTGCAAATACCTTTAGAAGAAGCTTATGATGTTTGCTTGAAGTATTAATGCCTTTTTTATTAATACAGAATGAAATAAAGAATTTTGAAAGGGAAAATGAGTATGAATCCACACTTGGTGAAGATGCTTATGGCACACTAGACAATTTGTTAAATGGCAAGTATCTACTTGTTAGCAATTTGCAAAAGAGAGAAACATTTTTTTTGTGTTCTGTGATAATAACAATAGCCAGGTATTGTGCTAAGCACTTTGTATATATCATCACACTTAATCCACAATCTTATTGAAATAAGGATTTAAAAAAATTGAAATAATGGCTGTTTTTACCTTCATTTTACAGATAAGGAAAATAAGACTCAGAGAGTAACTTGCCCAGGATTGTGTAGCTTTAAATGAATGAGCCGTGATCAAGTCCCAGTCTCAGACACAAAAATTTTCTACTATACAAGTATCTTTAAATGTGTATTGAGGTTGGCTGTGGTAGATCATACCTATAATCCCAGTGCTTTGGAAGGCCAAGGTGGGAGGATTGCTTGAGCCAGGAAGTCCACGGCTGTTATGAGCTATTATCATATCATTGCACTCCAGTGGGCAACAGAAGGAGAACCTGTCTCTTAAGAAAAAAAAGAAAAAAGGGCCAGGCACAGTGGCTCATGCCTGTAATCCCAGCACTTTGGGAGGCCTAGGCAAGTGGATCACCTGAGGTCGGGAGTTCAAGACCAGCCTGACCAACATGGAGAAACCCCGTCTCTACTAAAAATACAAAATTAGCTGGGCATAGTGGTGCATGCCTGTAATCCCAGCTACTCGGGAGGCTGATGCAGGAGACTCCCTTGAACCCAGGAGGTGGAGGTTGCAGTGAGCTGAGATTGCACCATTGCGCTCCAGCCTGGGCAACAAGAACGAAACTCCGTCTCAAACAAAACAAAACAAAAAGCAACAGGTACAGTGGCTCATACCTGTAATCCCAGCTCTTTGGGGGATCAAGGCAGAAGGATTGCTTGAGTTCACTAGTTTGAGATCAGATTGGGCAACATGACCCCACCTGTACTAAAAATACAAAAACTTAGCCAGGCATCGTAGTCCTAGCCACTTTGGAGGCCTAGATGGGAGAATTACCTGAGCCCAGGAGGCTGAGACTGCAGTGAGCTGAGATCACGCCACTGTACTGCAGCATGGACAACCACAGTGAGACCCTCTCTCAAAAAAAAAAAAAAAAAAAAAGAGAACTGTGTGTTTATGTAACCCCAAATCTGTTATTCTAATCCTAAATTGATACATGAAAGCTATTTAGGATTTAATTAATCATATAATGAGATACTTTGATCATGTTTTTGGTTTTGTTTTTGAAATGGATCTCACTATGCTACCCAGGCTGGTCTCAAATTCCTGGGCTCAAGCGAGTCTCCTGCCTCGGTGTCCCAAAGTGTTGGGATTACAGGTGTGAGCCACCACACCGGGCCCTACATTGATCATGTTTATTAAAGCAAATCTAAATGCTGTATACAAATGTCTTTATTTTTAATACTTGTAAGTAATGCTAAAATGAAAAGGTTTGACAAGGCTTATTGAAATTATGGAATTTAACACATGCAGGTATAAGAAATATAAGTACTGCCGAGGCGGGCGGATCACGAGGTCAGGAGATCGAGACCATCCTGACTAACGTGGTGAAACCCTGTCTCTACTAAAAATACAAAAAATTAGCTGAGCATGGTGGTCTGTAGTCCCAGCTACTAGGGAGGCTGAGGCAGGAGAATGGCGTGAACCCAGGAGGCAGAGTTTGCAGTGAGCCAAGATGGCGCCACTGCACTCCAGCCTGGGCGACAGAGCAAGACCCCGTCTCAAAAAAAAAAAAAAAGAAAGAAAGAAAAATAAGTGCTATAAGAATTAGAAAGGAAGAGAAGTAATGAAGTAATTATCATTATTTGCACATATGTACTTTTCTATATAGAAAAGTCATAAGCACCTACAGATGAGCTATTAAAACTAATAAAGTTTAGAAGAAAGCTAGATATAAAATTAATATTAGAAAACCAATAGCATTCCAATGTACTAGCAACAACAGATGTAAAACAGTAATTCATAAAACTTACTATTATCAGTAGCAGCACAAACTAAGTTACCTAAGAATAAATCTAACAAAAGTGTAAGATTTCCATTAAAAAATATTATAAAACTTTCCTGGAGGCCATAATAAATAATTAAATGTTTCATGTTCAGATTGTAAAGATGTCAGTTTTCCTGAAGTCTATTAATTAATGCAATTTCGTGTATCCTACCTTAATCCTAACATTCCCATTCAGAAGTGAAAAAGTTAAAAAAAATACCCAATACAATTTTGAAAAAGAATGTGGAGACTTATCCTGCTAGATTACAAGAGTTATTAGTTATAGTAATTATAATGATAATGATGTATTATAGGCAGAAGGGTAACAAACCACTGGAATAAATAAAAGACAAAGTAGACCCATTTATGTATGAGGACACGTGGTATTTGATAGAGGTGTCATTATAAACCAGTGGGGGAGTTCATTTGGTTGTGCTGGAACAGTTGGCTCTCTCAATGTAGGAAATGATTAGAACCTTAACCTCACACCAAATACAGAATAAAGTCCATGTGGATAAAGACCTACATGTGAACTGCAAAGTTCTAACTTATAAAAGAAGTGTAGAAAATGCTGTATTAGTCTGTTTTCACCCTGCCGTAAAGAACTACCCAAGACTGGGTAATTTATAAAGAAAAGAAGTTTAATTGGATCACAGTTCCACATGCCTTGGGAGGCCTCAGGAAACAGAATCACGGCAGAAGACAAACAGGAAGCAAGGCACGTCTTAAATGATGACAGGAGGGGTAGGGGAACTGCCAAACACTTTAAAACCATCAGATCTTGTGAGAACTCACTATCACAGGAACGGCATGGGGAAAACCGTCCCCATGATTTAATTGCCTCCCACCAGGTCCCTCCCTCAATACATGGGGATTACAATTGGAGATGCGATTTGGATGGGAACACAGAGCCAAACCATATCAAATGCCTTTATGACAACAGAAAAGATTTCTTTTCTTTTCTTTTCTTTTCTTTTTTGAGATGGGGTCTTGCTCTGTCACCCAGGCTGGAGTACAGTGGAGGGATCTCGGCTCACTGCAACCTCCACCTTCCGGGTTCAAACTATTCTCCTGCCTCAGCCTCCTGAGTAATGAGACTACAGGCGCCTGCCACTATGTCTGGCTAATTTTTGTTTTGTATTTTTGTAGAAACAGGGTTTCACCATGTTGGCCAGGCTGGTCTTGAACCCCTGACCTTGTGATCCACCCGCCCCGGCCTCCCAAGGTGCTGGGATTACAGGCATGAGCCACCACGCTCAGCCTAAGATTTCTTGAGACACGATAAATGCAGAGTGAGGCACAGTAGCTTATGCCTGTAATCCCAGCACTCTGGGAGGCTGAGGCAAGCGGATCAGGAGGTCAGGAGTTCAAACCCAGCCTGGCCAATATGGTGAAACCCCGCTTCTACTAAAAATACAAAAATTAGCTGGGCATAGTGCACGTGCCAGTAGTCCCAGCTACTCGGAAGGGTGAAACAGGAGAATTGCTTGAATCCGGGAGGCGAAGTTTGCAGTGAACTGAGATTGCGCCACTGACTTCAACCTGGGTGATAGAGTGAGACTCCGTCTCACAAAAAAAGACAAGAGAATTGCAATCCATAGTCGATGCATTGACTACATTAAGAAAACGTCTGTATGGCCAAAGTATAATAAAGTAAAAAGCATGGACTGAAGATACATGCAATATATATAATTGACAAAAGATTTGGTATCTAAACTACAAGTCACTTAGAAAAAGGCACATAACAGCTGGGCGCGGTGGCTCACACCTGTAATCCCAGCACTTTGGGAGGCCACGATGGGCGGATCATGAGATCAGGAGATCAAGACCATCCTGGCTAACACGGTGAAACCCTGTCTCTACTAAAATACAAAATTAGCCGCGTGTGGTGGTGGGCACCTGTAGTCCCAGCTACTCGGGAGGCTGAGAAAGGAGAATGGCATGAACCCAGGAGGCAGAGCTTGCAGTGAGCCGAGATAGCGCCACTGCACTCCAGCCTGGGTGACAGAGCGAGACTCTGTCTCAAAAAAAAAAAAAAAGAAAAAGTCACATAACTCAGGCCAGCCATGGTGGCTCACACATGTAATCCCAGCACTTCGGGAGGCCGAGGTGGGCAGATCACATGAGGTCAGGAGTTCAAGACCAGCCTGGCCAACATGGTGGAATCCCATAAAATAAAAATAAAAAAATTAGCTGGGCATGATGGTGCATGCTTCTAATCCTAGCTACTTGGGAGGCTGAGGCATGAGGATCGCTTGAACCCAGGAGGTTGAGGTCGCAATGAGCCGAGATCGTGCCACAGCACTCCTGCCTGGGCGACAGAGACTCTGTCTCAAAAAAAAAAAAAAAAAAATCACATAATAGAAAAACAGGGAAAGTATATGTATTAGTAGTTTGCTAGGGCTGCCATAACAAAACACCACAAACTGGGTTGTGTAAACAACAGAAATTAATTTTCTCATTCTTAGAGGCTGGCAGTCCAGGATCAAGGTGCCAGCACGGTTGCTTTCTCCTGAGGCCTCTCTCCGTGGCTTGCAGATGGCCAGCTTCTTGCGGTGTCTCCCATGACCTTTTGTCTTTGTGTGTACGCCTTCCTGTTGTCTCTTCCTCCTCTTACAAGGACGTTGGTCATACTGGATTAGGGCCTACCCTTGTGACCTCTTTTAAGCTCAATTACTTTTTTAAAGGCCATATCTACAAGTAAGAGTCATATTTTAAGGTACTGGGGGTTAGAGCTTCAGCATATGAATTTTAGGGGCACACAATTGAGCCCATAACAGTATACAACAAGCAGATCACAGAAAAGGAAACGAAACATGTAAGACCATTAAATACATGAAAGGATGTACATTAAGAAGATCACAGTAAAATACCATTTCATACATATGAATTTGACATGTTTTGGAGGGATGCGTAGAGCAAAGGAACCCTGAGGCTACTGGTAGAAGCATAAGTTGGTACAAACACTTTGGAGAGTAACTTTGCAATATCTAGTAAAGTTGAAGATATGTATTTTCTATAATACAGCAATTTCACTTCGAGGTGTATCCTCAGAGCCTAGACAAAAATTTTTACATTGGCATAGAAGGAAACATGTTCACTGCAATGCTATTTTTAAGGGCAAAATTAGAAGCAACTTAAATAGCCAACAAGAAAGGAATAAAGCGTAATCTTTCAGTATAGTGAACTACATATATATGTATTTATATGGCTAAGCTTTGAAAGCAAAATTTTGTGTGAAATAAAGACTTTTTTTTTTTTTTTTTTGAGATGGAGTCTTGCACTGTCACCCAGGCTGGAGTGCAGTGACATGATCTCAGCTTAATGCAACCTCCGTCACCCAGGTTCAAGTGGTTCTCCTGCCTGAGCCTCCTGAGTAGCTGGGATTACAGGCGTGCACCACCACACCCCACTACTTTTTGTATTTTTAGTAGAGACGGGGTTTCACCATGTTGGCCAGGCTGATCTCAAACTCCTGACCTCAGGTGATCCACCCACCTCAGCCTCCCAAAGTGCTAGGATTACAGGTATAAACCATTGCGTCCAAGACTTTTATATGGATGTACATATAGTGATATGGTATTTATGTAAAATATAAAAGCACATAAAACAATACTATATATTAATCATTCACCTGAAGTGTTGGAGAGTATTTTGGAGTTTGAGGGAAACAGTGACACTGGACATCTATCAGACCCCCACAATCTGTTAGCTGTAGTTTTTACTATAAACCCATACTATAGTCCTTCCTATGATGTCTTATTTGTAAAGGTAGGTTTTTGGAGGTTGCTATAATAAAAAGCAAGTCCTGCATGAAAATCATTGTGGAATAGGAAGTGAGAGTGGTGGTCTCCAATCTGATTCCACAGTTTGAGGTGCTGTACGATGCCTCACAGTGTACATCCAAGTAGTAAAGTGTGGTTGTTTAAGAATAAAATATTATATTTTTCTTTTAGTTTATGTGTATTTTCAAACAGCTAATAACTTAGGACAAATACTAGTTTGAACTTAATTATTTACTAAATGGAACTTAAATATTCCTTTGGTCCAGAGGTACTGTGAAAAAAAGTACGAAGACATTAAGGGTGTCACAAAATGAGTAAATCTGGGAACTTTATTATTTGGGAATGATTATGTTGATAATGATTATGTTGATTGTTTTTTGCTTCTGATTTTAAAAAACATTGCACCTGCATAATTCGTCATATTGAAAAATAGTACAGCATAGCATTTAGAAGTAGTAGTCTAGAATCTCAGCAGCACTGCTTATCAGGTCTGTGACCTTAGACAAGTGACTTTAACATCTCTTATACTTCAGTTTCCTTATCTTTAAAATAGGGATAATAACAGTACTGACATCAAGGGATTTTTGTGAGATTAAGCAAGTTTATATGTGTTTTCTATTATACTATCCCTGTCCTTTTGAAACATTTTATAATTTAAAACATCTTAAAATTATAGTACAACAAAATAATTTTGAAGATATCTTGAAATTTATTGTAATTGTATTTGACCAGAATTAACATATAACAAACTTTTTTGTAGCAGTCATTTGGGGACTTCTTTCCCCATGTAAAAGTTTTGTTTTGTTTGCTAGCATAAAACCATGCTAAAATTCACACAGTAAATAAGGTTGAAATATTATATAATTTGTAAGTGGCTACAGCAGTTTATTTGATAAATATAAATATAACTGTTACTATCCAAGTTCATGGTGTACTCATTTTTATTTCCTTCTTTCTCTTTCTTATGAGACAACAACATTGAAAATTACTCAAAGAATGTACTAACTCAGCCAGTTGACACCATCAGCATATCTTCCTTGAAACAATTTGACACCGTTTGCAAATTTCACTGGGTAGAAGCATTTGATGATGAAATGACAGAGAAACCAGAATTTCAAAGTCAAGTTTATAATTATGCAAAAGACAACAATATAAAGCAAGACTCATTTAAGGAAGAAAATCCAGTGGAAACTAGTGTTTCTGCAAATACAGACCAACTTGGTAACGAGTATTTTAGACAGCCTCCTTCTAGAAGCCCGCCTCTAATCCACTGCAGTGGAGAGACCCTGAAATTTCCAGAAAAATCACTGGCTAAAAGTACTGCCAAGGAATCTGCCCTCAACCCTAGCCAACCTCCAAGCTTCTTGTGTAAGGAAAGTGTACACAATAATATTGTAAAACCATTTATAAAGAGAATAGTTCTAACCTAGTTCATCTGAGAGTTAATTATAAAGCAGAGGGAGGTACGATTGTGATAGTCAGTAAAGCCTGTGGAGTATTAAAGGATTCGTTAAAAAAAATTATATATATATAATCTGAGACTTTTCCAAGTAGTGCTAAATCACCCAGTTAGCATGAGGGACTTTGCTTCTCCGGGGAAAATGCATTCTGAGATCTTAGCCAATTCAGAAATAAATTTTTCTGGTAAAAAAAATAATCCTCAAGTCCATACTTGAGGATTAGCTCTACCAAATGGTAATTTCTCTAAGGCTCAGGACTCTTGTCTTACCCTCTCATGCACCACAGCGTCTATATGGTTCCTTGAATGTAATAAGCTTTTTTAACTATAATTTTTTTCATCGAAAGCAAGTGTATTAGAGAAGTAAAGAAACAAAAGAATGACTGCTGTGTAGACAGAGCAACCTGAATATAATAAGCTTTTATATTTGTTGAATCAAACTGGCTGGCAGTAGCAGAGTTCACAGTAATGGAAAGGTTAAGAAGAGGAAGGAGTACTGAAGCACTAATTAATTTTTCAAGAAAAACAAGATTTGTCTGTCCTATTGGATTTCTATTGACAAGCAAAAAATACTAATTTTTCTACTAAAGTGAAAATATTAGTTTATCATTTGGTTATTGATTCCGAGCACACATGTAGTATCCTCAGAGCACTGAAGATACCGACAGTATATATTCTCTGTACTTTCTGAACAAAAAAATTAAAAATACTAGGAATTGGTATGGGAAAATAGATAAAATTCAAGAATAGTATAAGTAATACCTTTTCTCTTTTTTTTGTTGTTTTGTTTTGTTTTTGATACGGAGTCTCACTCTGTTGCCCAGGCTGGAGTGCAGTGGCATGATCTTGGCTCACTGCAACCTCTGCTTCCTGGATTCAAACGATTCTCCTGCTGCAGCCTTCTGCATAGCTGGGATTACAGGCATGTGCCACCACACCTGGCTAATTTTTTTTTTGTATTTTTAGTAGAGACGGAGTTTCACCATGTTGGCCAGGCTGATCTTGAACTACTAACCTCAAATGATCCACCCGCCTTGGCTTCCCAAAGTGCTGGGATTACAGGTGTGAGCTACCACACCTGGCCAATAATACCTTTTCAATGTGAGTTTGATGGGAAACACTATGACTATAAAGCCTTATTTACAAGTATGAGCATTTTCATTTTTTTGAAAGTAGATGACAGCACTTGAAACTTATTTGCTTTGGGAGGCCGAGATGGGCGGATCGTGAGGTCAGGAGATCGAGACCATCCTGGCTAACACGTCTCTACTAAAAAAAAAAAAAAAAAAAATAGCCGGGCGTGTTGGCAGGTGCCTGTAGTCCCAGCTACTCGGGAGGCTGAGGCTGGAGAATGGCGCAAACTCGGGAGGTGGAGCTTGCAATGAGCTGAGATCCGGCCACTGCACTCCAGCCTGGGCGACAGAGCGAGACTCTGTCTCAAAAAAAAAAAAAAAAAGAACTTCATTTGTCCATGTTGATTTCTGGAAAACAACATTTAAAAAATCAGCCTAAATAGGGTTTCTCAAGATTGTTCTTTCCTCTTTCCATTGCATTTAGCCATTTTCCATTCAGTCAAAAGATACTTTTAGGCATCTATTACATGCCAGGTCTGTACTACGTATTAGGTAATGGTTAGAAAACAGACAAAAAGATGTAGTTCTTGTCCTCATGAAAACAACATCCTACTAGAGGAGGTAGTCATTAATCAAATAATCACACAAATAAATGTGAACTTGCAACTATGATAAGATCAGTAAGTTATGTGAATAAAGTTACATACAAAGTATATGTAGAGCATGTTATATAAAGTTACTACATATGCTATGATGCTATATAAAGTTAACGTATAAACTTGCAACTATGATAAGTGCTGCAAATATAAGTAGGATGGGCATCTATGATTAGGATACAACCCTGATCAGGGAGTCTGGGGAAGGCATCCCTGAAGAAATGATCATTGAGCTGAGCTGTAAAGGATGAGTAGGAGTGAATTAGGCAGCTAGGGGTAGGAGAACATGCCACACAGAAGGAATAATGTTTGCAAATCCTGTGGCCGCAGGAAGCATGGTACCTACTGGGACCTGAAGGAAGCCCTGAGTCCAGGAAGATCAGAGTTGGAGGAAGGAGGAGGGGCATAGCAGATGAAGACAGGTGGTGCGGGCCAGCTACTGCTTTAGTTCATTTCATACTGCTGCAACTATATCACAGACTGGGCAATTTATAATGAATAGAAATTTATCTGGCTCACGGTTCTGGAGGCTAGGTCCATGGTGCCAACATCACACGAGGGTCTCTGTGCTGTCATTTCATGATGGGAGGTGGAGGGGCAAAAGAGGGTGAGATCAAGGGAGCAAGTGGAGGCCGAACTCACTTTTATTTATTTATTTATGTATTTATGTATTTATTTATTTTGAGATGGATTCTCGCTGTGTTGCCCAGGATGGAGTGCAGTGGCGCCATCTTGGCTCACTGCCACCTCCACCTCCTGGGTTCGAGCGATTCTCCTGCTTCACCCTTCCGAGTAGCTGGGATTGCAGGCATGTGCCACCACGCCCAGCTAATTTTTTGTATTTTTAGTAGAGACAGCATTTCACAGTGTTAGCCAGGATGGTCTCAATCTCCTGACTTTGTGATCCACCCACCTCAGCCTCCCAAAGTGCTGAGATTACAGGTGTGAGCCACTGTGCAGCCCCCAACTCACTTTTGTAATAAATCCACTTGTAATAACTAACACACTCCTGTGATAACAACATTTAGTCATTTTTATTCACCTCTTACTAGGCCCCATCTTCCAACACTGTTGCATTGGGGATTAAGCTTCTGGCACATGAACTTTAGGGAATGCATTTAAACCATAGTAGATATCAAGAGCAAGATATTAGGGCCTTGTAGGTCTCAGTAATGATAGTTATCTTTATCCCAGAACAATGAAAAACCATTAAGATGCAAGGTTCTGCAGAAGGACGAACTCAAAAAACAAAATACAGAAGTCCTTGTCTCTAAATTCCACAGAATTATACAGCGCACCACTACCTGTTACTGGGTTTTTATTTATTTATTTTTTACATATGAGGTCTTGCTCTGTTACTCAGATTGGAGAGCAGCGTGATCATGGCCCACGAGAAATCCTCCTGCCTCAGCTTCCGAAAGAGCTAGGACTACAGGCACGTGCCCCGACACCTGACTAATTTTTAAAATATTTTTTTGTAGAGATAGGGTCTCACTATGTTACCCAGGCTGGTCTCGAACTCCTGGCCTCAAGGGATCCTCTCACCTTGGGCTCCCAAAGTGTTGGGATTACAGGTATGAGCCACTGTGCCTGGCCTGGGCTTCGCTTTTTGTTTGTTTGTTGTTTTTCTGAGTGGAGTCTCGCTCTGTTGCCCAGGCTGGAGTGCAGTGGCACCATCTCGGCTCACTGCGGCCTCTGCCTCCAGGGTTCAAGCAATTCTCCTGCCTCAGCCTCCTGAGTAGCTGGGACTACAGGCGTGCACTGCCAGAGCCGGCTAATTTTTGTATTTTTAGTAGAGATGGGGTTTCACCATGTTGGCCAGGATGGTCTTGATCTCCTGACCTCATGATCCGCCCACCTCAGCCTCCCAAAGTGCTGGGATTACAAGCATGAGCCACCGCACCTGGCCCTGGGTTTTTAATGTCATATTCATTTCACCATTTCTTGCCACAATGTACTGTCTTTTTTATTTTTGTTTATTTTATTATTACTATTTTTTGAGACAGAGTCTCGCTCTGTCGCCCGGGCTGGAGTGCAGTGGTGCAATCTCAGCTCACTGCAACTTCCACCTCCTATGTTCAAGTGATTCTTCTGCCTCACTCAGCTTCCTGAGTAGCTGGGATTACAGGCATGTGCCACCACGCTTGGCTAATTTTTGTATTTTGGGCAGAGATGGGTTTTACCATGTTGGCCAGGCTGGTCTCAAACTCCTGACCACAAGTGATCTACCCACCTCGGCCTCCCAAAGTGCTGGGATTACAGGCGTGAGCCGCCTTGCCCAGCCTGTTGTCCTTTTGTAACCTCCCTGAAACCTGTATCGTCAGCATAAAGTCAATCATGAGGCATGTTCTTCTGCCATTCTGATGTTCCTAAGAGTCACAGAATAATTAGAAAATAGTCTAAATGTGGAAAAAAAAATATTCAAAAGAGAAGAGACCTTCCCTAAAAATCCAAACTTTTGGCCCAATAATAAAATGTAAAAAAAAAAAAAAAAAAAAAAAGAGAGAGAGAGAGAGACCTTGCAGTCTATAAGGTAATTGATAGATTTATTTGTCTGAATTCATTTGAAGTCAAAGCATCTTATATGTGTGCAGGGAAGTTTGCATGATAGAAAATGGTAAGAGGATAAAAGTTTAATTTTCCTTTTGTCAAAGTAAATGGGATATATATCTGTCATATACCTACTGCCTGTGCTCTGCTGTGCTGTTAGGTGCTGTACAAACATTTAGCAATTAATACATAGGTATTAACTTTTGTTAATAGGCATTATTATTGGAAGTAGGTAGTATCGTTACTTTATAGTGGAGGAAACCAAATAGGGGATCTACTAACAGAATTCAAGGCCAGCCCTATGTGACTTGAAAGTTCATGATCTTTCTACTCATTCACACTTACTTTGTTTATTATAATTTACAGACTGCAGTTCCTTCGAAAGAAATACAGAATTATGGGGAGATTCCTGAGATGTCAGTCAGTTATGCAAAGGAAGTCACAGCAGAGGGTATGGAGAGGCCAGAAATTGTCTCAACTTGGTCTTCGGCAGGCATCTCCTGGAGGAGTAAAGCATCTCGGGAGAACTGTGAGATGCCTGACATGGAGCAAAGTGCTGAAAGCTTACAACCTGTTCAAGAGGACATGGCTTTAAATGAAATCTTGCAGAAATTAAAACATATGAACAGAAGGCAGGAGGCGCAAATCCAAGAACTCCAGTGTAGTAACCTGTATTTAGAGAAGAGGGTTAAAGAACTACAGATGAAGATTACCAAATAGCAAGTGTTCATTGATGTCATCAATAAGCTAAAGGAGAATGTTGAAGAATTAATTGAAGACAAATACAAAGTAATCCTAGAGAAAAGTGATACCAAAAAGACATTGCAGAATTTGCAAGAGATTTTAGCTAACACCCAAAAACATCTTCAGGAATCCAGGAATGAAAAGGAAATGTTACAGCTTCAATTTGAGAAGATCAAGGCTAATTATGTGCGTTTACAGGAAAGGTACATGACTGAAATGCAACAAAAAAATAAATCTATAAGTCAGTATTTAGAGATGGACAAAACCTTAAGCAAGAAAGAGGAAGAGGTAGAGAGACTACAACTCAAAAAAGAACAGGAAAAGGCCACAGCTTCTGCTTTGGACTTGTTGAAACGGGAAAAAGAGACCCAAGAGCAAGAGTTCTTGTCTTTACAGGAGGAATTCCAGAAACGTAACAAGGAAAACCTGGAAGAAAGACAGAAACTGAAATCTAGACTTGAGAAATTGCTCACTCAGGTTAAAAATTTGCAATTTATGTCTGAAAATGAAAGAGCTAAGAATATAAAACTTCAGCAGCAAATCAACGAAGTAAAAAATGAGAATAAAAAACTTAAACAGCAGGTTGCAAGGAGTGAAGAGCAAAATTATGTCCCTAAATCTGAGACAGCTCAGTTAAAGGAGCAATTAGAGGAAGTCATGAAGTCAGATATTACCAAGGTATTGATACACATTCTAAATCTCTAATGCGGACTTTCAAGAGTTTCTAGTGGTCTGGTGATGCATATTTAGATGTGGCACTTACTTGTATTTGTTTGCAGAAATAATTCTTAAAGAAAGAAACAGATCTCAGCACTTTGGGAGGCTGAGGCGGGAGGATCTCTTGAGGCTCGGAGCTTGACACCAGCCTAGGCAACATAGTGAGACCCCATCTCTACAAAACATTTTTTATATCAGCCAATCTGCCATGCATGGTGGTGTGCGCCTGTAGTCCTATCTATTCGGGAGGCTGAGACGGGCGAATTGCATGAGCTCAGGAGTTTGAAGCTGCAGTGAGCTATGGCTGTGCCAGTGCACTCCAGCTTGGGTGACAGAGCAAGATTCTGTCTCAAAAAAAA
>NW_016806990.1:1784354-1802361 GCF_001698545.2 Rhinopithecus bieti | reverse complement strand
AAAAAAAAAAAAAAAAAAGAAGAAAGAAAAACAAAAGACAGATATGGAAAGGAAAATACACCACAGGTTTGGAGAAGTTTCTTTGGGTTCATGAGTGTTCAAAGAACAGCTCTTCCTGCCTTCTTGTGATTATTTTGGTAGAGGTGGCAGTTCACCTGGGAATTTTGTGGGTACTCATTGCCAGTCATCAACAGCATCTCCCAGCAGTTACCTTTTTTTTTTTTTTTTTTTTTTTTTTGAGACAGTATTGCTCTGTTGCCCAGGCTGGAGTGCAGTGACGCTATTGTGGCTCACTGCAACCTCTGCCTCCCAGGTTCAAGTGATTCTCTTGCCTCAGCCTCCCGAGTAACTGGGATTACAGGCACATGCCACCATGCCCTGCTAATTTTGTATTTTTAGTAGAGATGAAGTTTCACCAAGTTGGCCAGGCTTGTCTCAAGTTCATGACCTCAAGTGATCCACCTGCCTCAGCCTCCCAAAGTGCTAGAATTACAGGTGTGAGCCACCATGTCTAGCCCCAGAGTTCCTTTGAGGAAAGATTTTCTAAGTCATCTCTCAATCCTATTCATCAACAAAACAAAATAATACAATTGCATGTTTGGTTTACAAGGCAAAACAAACCTATATCATATGCTAGTTTTATGCATTTAAGAACAGCATCAGAACCATATCAATATGTTTGGAGAAGCTGTAATCCTTTATTATATGTAGTTCAAAAGGCTTTTTTTGGCAGCCAAGAACCTGGAAACACATTGTGGAAGCACTAATTTTCACAAGACAGAGCACATCTATTTCCGTTGTGTAGGCCTTAAAGTATGTATAGTAAAATCTTAGTAACTGATTCCTTAGAAAGAAGGCTAATCTGAACTAGAAAAATGTGCAAGTTAATTTTTTGTATTTGTTTTATTTATTTATTTATTTATTTATTTATTAAGACAGACTCTCACTCTGTTGCCCAGTCTGGAGTGCAGTGGTGCGATCCCCTCTCACTGCAACCTCTGCCTCCCAGGTTCAAGTGATTCTCCTGCCTCAGCCTCCCGAGTAGCTGGGATTATAGGTACACACCACCAAGCCCAGATAACTTTTTTTTGTAGGTTTGGTAGAGACAGCGTTTCGCCATGTTGGCCAGCCTGGTCTGAAACTCCCAATCTCAGGTGATCCACCCTCCTCGGCCTCCCAAAGTGCTAGGATTACAAGCTTGAGCCACTACACCCGGCCTATTTTTGTATTGGTTTCAATAACTTGAACTGAGCTGATGTTACCTTAAGATGTCGTTAGTGGACCCTCTTTTATGAATCTGTAATCATTTTAATTTTTCTTTAGATTTTACTGTTTTTAAGGATTCTTAGGAAAATATTCTTTTCCTAAATTAATCTAAGATCTAAGAAAAAAGGATTATCTAAGCTAGTGATTTTCAAACTTGAACATTCTTCAAAATTCCCTGAAATGCTTGTTAAAACACATATTGCTGGCCCTACCCTAGAGTTTCTGATTCAGTAATTCTGGGATGGGGCCTGAGAATGTGCATTTCTAGCAAGATCCCAGTTGTTGATGCTGCTGGTCCTGGAATCACACTTTGAGAACCACTGACCTAAGCCATCTTAACTAGAGCTCCTAACCAAATCATGATGAATTTTGAATTGGTAAGCTCTAAATGAGTTAGTTTAATTGTACAGAAATTTAGCATGGTATATAATTTTCTTCTTGAGCCTTTTTTTAAGTTCCTTATTTTATTTTGATTAATCAATTTCTCTAACACTCTGAATTCATACTTACTCTGCTTATAGTTTTGCTTTTCATGAACTCTAGTTCTGTCTTCTCAAAGTATGGCCTGGGAGTATCTGTGAAGTCAAAAGTATTTTTATAGTAATATTAAGACATTGTCGCCTTTTTTACTCTCATTTTTTCACAAGTGTACAGTGGAGTTTTCCAGAAGCCACACGATGTGTGATGATGTAATTGCTCTCACGGCTGATGGAATGTGTGAAGCAAATATGAGAATCCAGCTATCTTCAATTAAGCCAGCACTGAAAATATTTGGAAAAAATGCAAAACAGTGCCATTCTTTTCACAAATATTTTGTTTTGAAAAATGTGGTAATTGTTCTATTTAAAAATTGTTGTTAGTTGGGCACAGTGGTTCACACTTGCAATCCCAGCACTTGGGAGGCTAAGGCAAGAACAGTGCTTGAGCCCAGTAGTTCAACACCAGCCTGGGCAACATGGTGAGACCCCCATCTCTACAAAAAATATGAAAAATTAGCCAAATGTGGTGGCATGCACCTGTGGCTTCAGCTACTGGGGAGGCTGAGGTAGGAGGATTATGTGAGCCTAGGCATTTGAGGCTGCAGCAAGCCGTGTTCACACTACTGCCCTCCAGCTTGTGTGACAGAGTGAGACCCTGGCTCAAAAATAAATACATAAATTGTTATTTATGTTTATACATAATGGATTTATTGCTACTTTAAAAGAATTAGTAAACAAATATTTTAAAATATTCTCAGTTTTAATTTCTAAAGGGATCCTAAGATCAAGAAGTTTGAGAACTATCACCCAAGGTTTTTAAGAGTGGCATTTTATACAGCATTTTACTTAAAAGATATTTCAGGTTCTTCGTCATTTTTTGATAAATCTGAATTACGTGCATGTAGCATACAAAAACGACACATTCTAATCTGCCCCTGGCTTGCTCACCTTGTGAAGAAGAGAGCCTGAATCCTGCAGATATAAAAAGATCTTCTCAACTGGCCTCCAGAATGCACAGTCTTCTGGCTCTGATGGTGGGACTTCTCAAGTGCCAGCTAATAAAACACATATTAGATATTTTAGTAGGGGAGGAATAAATAATAGGGTTGGACTAAAAGAGAGGCAATAAAAGGAATTAAGTTGTGGAAGAGGAAAATGAAGAATTGAAGATGAAATACAGACCCCTAAGCCATCCATCCAGCCCTTCTTCGCCCCATGTCTTCTTTCTGCTTTTCTTTCTTGAACACTGAATCCTCACAAGTGTACAGAAAGATAAAATGTAACAAGATAAAAAGAACCCCTTTCTTAAGTACTTCCCACGTTTTAGGGATGCCTTCCCAGAGCAGTAGTCTTGTGCTCTGGTCAGTCTGTGCCCAGTGATTAGTGATTATTCACGTTAATGAGCTGTTTGCCCAATCTGAAATACCACTTTTGGTTAGGAGCCGGGGAAGGGCAGTGTAGAGTTTTGTCCATTAGTAGAATGAAAAGTGAAGTTGCTGTCAGAGGAGTTCAGATGCTGGCTTATCATTTCCTAGCTGTGTGACTTGACCAAGTAGTGACCTAACCTCCACTTCAGCTTCTTTATCTTTAAGATGGGGAAATGATGCTTCGGTCCTGGGAGCTTTTCTTTTCTTTTTTTTTCTTGAGGCGGAGTCTCGCTCTGTCGCCCGGACTGGAGTGCAGTGGCCAGATCTCAGCTCACTGCAAGCTCCGCCTCCCGGGTTTACGCCATTCTCCTGCCTCAGCCTCCCGAGTAGCTGGGACTACAGGCACCCGCCACCTCGCCCGGCTAGTTTTTGTATTTTTAGTAGAGACGGGGTTTCACCGTGTTAGCCAGGAGGGTCTCGATCTCCTGACCTCGTGATCCGCCCGTCTCGGCCTCCCAAAGTGCTGGGATTACAGGCTTGAGCCACCGCGCCCGGCCCCTGGGAGCTTATAAGCACTGCATTTAATGAAAAAAACAATTAAGGGACATGCACAGCCAGGTGGCTCACGCCTGTAATCCCAGCACTTTGGAAGGCCGAGGCAGGCGGATCACCTGAGGTCAGGAGTTCAAGGCCAGCCTGGCGAACATCGCGAAACCCATCTCTACTAAAATACAAAATTAGCTGGGTGTGGTGGTGGGTGCCTATAATCCCGTCTACTTGGGCGGTTGAGGCAGGAGAATCGCTTGAACCCAGTGGGGAGAGGTTGCATGAGCAGAGATCGCGCCACTGAACTCCAGCCTAGGCGAAAGAGCAAAACTCTGTCTCAAAAAAAAAAATTAAAATTAAAATTCTTTCCGTACTAACCCTTTATTAGATGCCTTCTGATGAGTAATTGAGGAATAGAGTTCGATATGATTTTACCTCTTTTGATTTGCTTACTTACTGAAAGGAGATTTGTTTTGTTTCATATGCATGTTTTTTACTTCCTTTTAACTTTAGTAAAAACTTTTTCATCTAGCTTCTGAGACTTATCCTTAGGACATCACCAATTCTGATGCCGAACATTTCAAAGAGAGTGAGAAGGTTAGTGATATAATGCTGCAAAAATTGAAGATCCTCCATCTTAAAAAGAAAAATTTAGAAAGAGGTACTATATTTATTCTTCATCTAAAATTTATATTATTTTTAATGAAAAAATAGTTAAAAGGTAGTGAGGAAGAAACTCTTAAAGTTGGAATGATTTAAAAAAATTTTGGGGGGGACTAGATTACTTTTACTGTGCCCCTCACTAAAGAGAAAAAATGTTCAACATTTGACTTGTTTTATTGCTTGTCTATATTGGAAAACCTACAAAAAATTTAGTATGATAATTTTTTTCATTTTTGCATGGCACTACTGATTCCCAAAGGGTCATTTATTTTGATTTTCCTATAGCGATTTCAAACTTCATCCTTTGGAATAATGGAAACATTTAAAACAATTTTATTTCTCAGGTGGGTGAAGGGTGAGTTCAGAGGTTCTTGACTTTTGTTTAGTTACTTTTTTCTTTAATTTTTTTTTTTTGTTTTTTGTTTTTTGTTTTTTTTAGACAGAGTCTTGCTCTGTTGCTCAGGCTGGAGTGCAGCAGCATGATCTTGGCTCACTGCAGCCTCCACCTCCCAGATTCAAGCGATTCTCCTGCCTCAGCCTCCCAAGTAGCTGGGATTACAGGTGTGTGCCACCACGCCCAGCTAATTTTTGTATTTTTAGTAGAGATGGGGTTTCACCATTTTGGCCAGCCCGAATTTAATGAAATGCAACCATCGAACTCCTGACCTCAGGTTATCCACCTGCCTTAGCCTACCAAAGTACTGGGATTATGGGCGTGAGCCACCGCACCCGGCCTCAAGTATGCTTTTCTAGGCATTGTGGAATGGAGATTGAAGGATAAAATGAAGAGAATTAAATAGGGAAGGTGATAACAGGATGTCAAATTGTACCATTTTGAATCTGAGAGGAATGCAGAAATGACAACTTTTTCTGGCTAAGGAATCAAAATATATTCAAACCTGGAATCTTGGATCATAACAAATTCAGTTCTGTAGCACTTCTCCGAACTGATGTCTTGCGGGTATCCTGAAGAATCTCTCTGCCTCCTAGCCAGCCTGTAAAGGATAGGACCAATGTATGAGCATAGCCATGCAGAGAAACAACTGGCCTCCACTTCTCTAAACAGCTTTCAAAATTAAGCCCAACTGAGGATATTACAAAAATACAATTTCAGGCTGCGCACAGTTGCTCATGCCTGTAATCCCAGCATTTTGGGAGGCTAAGGCAGGCAGATGGCCTGAGCCCAGGAGTTTGAGATCAGCCTGGGCAACATGGGGAAACTCTGTCTCTACAAAACATACAAAACTTAGCCAGGCGTGGTGGCACACACCTGTGTCCCAGCTATTCTGGAGGCTGAGGTGCAAGGATCACCTGAGCCCAGAGAGGTTGAAGCTGTGGTGAGGCAAGTCTCAAAACCCTGTCTCAAAACAAACCAACAACAACAACAAAAAGCAAAACAACAAAACAAAAAACCAAAAATATTTCTTTCAGATGTCTATGTTCTTTCGGTTAATTTCTGTAATTACTGAAGTACTGACAGGTGATATGATGCGTGCAGTTTGATTCAGTGAAGGGGGATGGACAGAGGAGGGCAGTGATTGAGGATACAAATGACATTGACCATTAGCTGTTAATTATTGAAGCTGAATGATAGTTACATGGGGTTTATTAAAGTTTCTTCTCTATTTTAAATACTGGAAAATGTTCACAATAAAGAATAAAAAATATTTTGTGCACCACACTTCACTAATCAGTTTAAATATTGGATATTAAGGTTATTATTATACTGAAGGAACAAATAAGAAATGATTATAAATTATACCCAGATTTGGCTATTTTTTTTTTCTTTAAGGAAAAATTTTAATAGCCTGACTGTAACAACAATTGTATGTTAGGATAACTCCTTGGAGACTCCAAGACCACCCCCAGGTTTGATGATTAGCTGAAGGACTGTGAGTCGTCCTCATAGCTATGACTTACCATAGCAAAGGATACAACGCAAAATCAGCCAAGGGAAAAGCACAGGGGCATCGTCTAGAGGAAGCAAAACTCAGGCTTCCAAGAGTCCTCATGGAGTCACACGGGATGCATTTCATTCCCCCAGCAATGAGTTACAACCACAGGTGTGGAAGTGTCATCTACCAGTGAGGTTTCTTAGAGACCCAGTGCCCGGGGTTTTTACTGGGAGCAGTTCACATACTGGGAGCAGTTCACATAAGCACCCTCTGCCTAGTACGTGCCAAAATTCCAGATCCCTGGAAGGAAAGTAGATGCTCAGCTTAAGTCCCATGCTTTGGGCAAGTAGGTTAAGCACCATAAGCCATTTACATCAGAGAATGGTGGAAAACTTCCCACAGTCCAGCTTTCCAAATGCCAGTCACAGGGCAGCCTTGCCAGCAGGCCTCTCTAAGCCTCGCAGTCTTGGACCTGCTGTGTGAATTATTTTCCTCACGAGAGCTGTAAAAATATATTTTTGTATGTTTTTTGAAGACTGTTAGACTGTGCATGGTTGGATTTTTATTTTATTTTGTTATTATTATTATTATTATTATTTTGAGACAGAGTGTTGCTGTGACGCCAAGGCCGGAGTGCAGTGGCGCCATCTCGGCTCACTGCAACCTCTGCCTCCCAGGTTCAAGCAATTCTCCTGCCTCAGTCTCCTGAGTAGCTGGGATTACAGGTGCTCACCACTATGCCCGGCTAATTTTGGTATTTTTTAGTAGAGACAGGGTTTCACTGTGTTAGTCAGGCTGGTCTTGAACTCCTGACCTCAGGTGATCCACCCCCCTCAGCCTCCCAAAGTGCTTGGATTATAGGCGTGAACCACCATGCCCAGCCCGGTTTGATTATTTTATTATAAATATTAGAGTGTAGTTGTATTTCCTCTCTAAAATACAGAGTGTTTTCCTTTTCTTAGCTACTGAAACATAAAGATAGAATCACAANGATCTCCTGACCTCGTGATCCGCCCGTCTCGGCCTCCCAAAGTGCTGGGATTACAGGCTTGAGCCACCGCGCCCGGCCCCTGGGAGCTTATAAGCACTGCATTTAATGAAAAAAACAATTAAGGGACATGCACAGCCAGGTGGCTCACGCCTGTAATCCCAGCACTTTGGAAGGCCGAGGCAGGCGGATCACCTGAGGTCAGGAGTTCAAGGCCAGCCTGGCGAACATCGCGAAACCCATCTCTACTAAAAATACAAAAATTAGCTGGGTGTGGTGGTGGGTGCCTATAATCCCGTCTACTTGGGCGGTTGAGGCAGGAGAATCGCTTGAACCCAGTGGGGAGAGGTTGCATGAGCAGAGATCGCGCCACTGAACTCCAGCCTAGGCGAAAGAGCAAAACTCTGTCTCAAAAAAAAAAATTAAAATTAAAATTCTTTCCGTACTAACCCTTTATTAGATGCCTTCTGATGAGTAATTGAGGAATAGAGTTCGATATGATTTTACCTCTTTTGATTTGCTTACTTACTGAAAGGAGATTTGTTTTTGTTTCATATGCATGTTTTTTACTTCCTTTTAACTTTAGTAAAAACTTTTTCATCTAGCTTCTGAGACTTATCCTTAGGACATCACCAATTCTGATGCCGAACATTTCAAAGAGAGTGAGAAGGTTAGTGATATAATGCTGCAAAAATTGAAGAGCCTCCATCTTAAAAAGAAAAATTTAGAAAGAGGTACTATATTTATTCTTCATCTAAAATTTATATTATTTTTAATGAAAAAATAGTTAAAAGGTAGTGAGGAAGAAACTCTTAAAGTTGGAATGATTTAAAAAAATTTTGGGGGGGACTAGATTACTTTTACTGTGCCCCTCACTAAAGAGAAAAAATGTTCAACATTTGACTTGTTTTATTGCTTGTCTATATTGGAAAACCTACAAAAAATTTAGTATGATAATTTTTTTCATTTTGCATGGCACTACTGATTCCCAAAGGGTCATTTATTTTGATTTTCCTATAGCGATTTCAAACTTCATCCTTTGGAATAATGGAAACATTTAAAACAATTTTATTTCTCAGGTGGGTGAAGGGTGAGTTCAGAGGTTCTTGACTTTTGTTTAGTTACTTTTTTCTTTAATTTTTTTTTTTGTTTTTTGTTTTTTGTTTTTTTTAGACAGAGTCTTGCTCTGTTGCTCAGGCTGGAGTGCAGCAGCATGATCTTGGCTCACTGCAGCCTCCACCTCCCAGATTCAAGCGATTCTCCTGCCTCAGCCTCCCAAGTAACTGGGATTACAGGTGTGTGCCACCACGCCCAGCTAATTTTGTATTTTAGTAGAGATGGGGTTTCACCATTTTGGCCAGCCCGAATTTAATGAAATGCAACCATCGAACTCCTGACCTCAGGTTATCCACCTGCCTTAGCCTACCAAAGTACTGGGATTATGGGCGTGAGCCACCGCACCCGGCCTCAAGTATGCTTTTCTAGGCATTGTGGAATGGAGATTGAAGGATAAAATGAAGAGAATTAAATAGGGAAGGTGATAACAGGATGTCAAATTGTACCATTTTGAATCTGAGAGGAATGCAGAAATGACAACTTTTCTGGCTAAGGAATCAAAATATATTCAAACCTGGAATCTTGGATCATAACAAATTCAGTTCTGTAGCACTTCTCCGAACTGATGTCTTGCGGGTATCCTGAAGAATCTCTCTGCCTCCTAGCCAGCCTGTAAAGGATAGGACCAATGTATGAGCATAGCCATGCAGAGAAACAACTGGCCTCCACTTCTCTAAACAGCTTTCAAAATTAAGCCCAACTGAGGATATTACAAAATACAATTTCAGGCTGCGCACAGTTGCTCATGCCTGTAATCCCAGCATTTTGGGAGGCTAAGGCAGGCAGATGGCCTGAGCCCAGGAGTTTGAGATCAGCCTGGGCAACATGGGGAAACTCTGTCTCTACAAAACATACAAAACTTAGCCAGGCGTGGTGGCACACACCTGTGTCCCAGCTATTCTGGAGGCTGAGGTGCAAGGATCACCTGAGCCCAGAGAGGTTGAAGCTGTGGTGAGGCAAGTCTCAAAACCCTGTCTCAAAACAAACCAACAACAACAACAAAAGCAAAACAACAAAACAAAAAACCAAAATATTTCTTTCAGATGTCTATGTTCTTTCGGTTAATTTCTGTAATTACTGAAGTACTGACAGGTGATATGATGCGTGCAGTTTGATTCAGTGAAGGGGATGGACAGAGGAGGGCAGTGATTGAGGATACAAATGACATTGACCATTAGCTGTTAATTATTGAAGCTGAATGATAGTTACATGGGGTTTATTAAAGTTTCTTCTCTATTTTAAATACTGGAAAATGTTCACAATAAAGAATAAAAAATATTTTGTGCACCACACTTCACTAATCAGTTTAAATATTGGATATTAAGGTTATTATTATACTGAAGGAACAAATAAGAAATGATTATAAATTATACCCAGATTTGGCTATTTTTTTTTTCTTTAAGGAAAATTTTAATAGCCTGACTGTAACAACAATTGTATGTTAGGATAACTCCTTGGAGACTCCAAGACCACCCCAGGTTTGATGATTAGCTGAAGGACTGTGAGTCGTCCTCATAGCTATGACTTACCATAGCAAAGGATACAACGCAAAATCAGCCAAGGGAAAAGCACAGGGGCATCGTCTAGAGGAAGCAAAACTCAGGCTTCCAAGAGTCCTCATGGAGTCACACGGGATGCATTTCATTCCCCAGCAATGAGTTACAACCACAGGTGTGGAAGTGTCATCTACCAGTGAGGTTTCTTAGAGACCCAGTGCCCGGGGTTTTACTGGGAGCAGTTCACATACTGGGAGCAGTTCACATAAGCACCCTCTGCCTAGTACGTGCCAAAATTCCAGATCCCTGGAAGGAAAGTAGATGCTCAGCTTAAGTCCCATGCTTTGGGCAAGTAGGTTAAGCACCATAAGCCATTTACATCAGAGAATGGTGGAAAACTTCCCACAGTCCAGCTTTCCAAATGCCAGTCACAGGGCAGCCTTGCCAGCAGGCCTCTCTAAGCCTCGCAGTCTTGGACCTGCTGTGTGAATTATTTTCCTCACGAGAGCTGTAAAATATATTTTGTATGTTTTTTGAAGACTGTTAGACTGTGCATGGTTGGATTTTATTTTATTTTGTTATTATTATTATTATTATTATTTTGAGACAGAGTGTTGCTGTGACGCCAAGGCCGGAGTGCAGTGGCGCCATCTCGGCTCACTGCAACCTCTGCCTCCCAGGTTCAAGCAATTCTCCTGCCTCAGTCTCCTGAGTAGCTGGGATTACAGGTGCTCACCACTATGCCCGGCTAATTTTGGTATTTTTTAGTAGAGACAGGGTTTCACTGTGTTAGTCAGGCTGGTCTTGAACTCCTGACCTCAGGTGATCCACCCCCCTCAGCCTCCCAAAGTGCTTGGATTATAGGCGTGAACCACCATGCCCAGCCCGGTTTGATTATTTTATTATAAATATTAGAGTGTAGTTGTATTTCCTCTCTAAAATACAGAGTGTTTTCCTTTTCTTAGCTACTGAAACATAAAGATAGAATCACAACCTTTAGAGATTTAATTGCTAAGGAAAAAGCATTTCAAGATGATGCTATTAAGGTGAGCTTAATATTTACTATGTACTATCTTTAACATAAAAATATACATTTTCAGATATTTATGCTCTGTTGGTAAATTTGTTGAAGTCCTTCTAGTACTTAGTTCTACACTTTTATTATTTCAGCCACATAATCTCTTTGATTTTTAAACTAATAAGTATTTATTGTCAAGTATTCCAAGGAGTATGAAATGATTGAAAGTGAGAACAAATATATTTAATCTCAGGTCACAGACTGTGATTCAGATGAAGCCAAGAGTATCAGAGATGTACCTACCTTTCTGGGAGCCAAACTGGATAAGCACCACAGTCTAAATGAGGAGCTTGATTTCTTGGTAAGAAAGACCTTTTGTTACCTTGCTATTATTTTTATACACGACATTATTTTACTAACAAGTTTAAGAAATTGTCCTTCAAAAAACTGGCTTATTAAAACGGCCATACACTGACATCATGGCATTATTATTTACCCACAAGAATATAGAATTGAAGTTTGCATTTTTGGGTTTTGAAATTTTAAATATTGTCCCACCTCATTTCTGTTTAGACTAATCAGATTTATCTGCTTCCAAATGCAGAAATTAAAGAAAAAGTGCTGTTTTTTCATAGTAGATGAAGTACACTAATACTGTTGCATATGCTACAGTAATAGCTGTGTACAACACCATGGTTAAGGTGTGCTTTAGGCAATAACACTCATAATGTATTTTAGATGGTATTGTAAAGATAAAGGCAGATAAAATAGGAAAAATGTGTTAAAAGAAAATGAAAATGTGATCTTAGAATCTAGATAGTTATAGAGCAATTTCGGAACTCAGTTGGATCTCACTAAAATGAAAACGTCTGATTAACATAAGGAATTTTTATAGGAGTTAATTAGATAAGTCTACCATCATATTTTTTAAATGGTTAAAAGCAGCATGCTATACCAAATTCATTACATACAACTCACCTTTAATAGAAAAGAAACTGTCTAATAACATGAAGTTTCAAAGCTTTCCTCTTTTCTAATTTTTTTTTTTTTTTTTTCATTTAAGAAGTAATTATTGGCTGGGTGCAGTGGCTCACACCTGTGATCCCAGCACTTTGGGAGGCCAAGGCAGGTGGATCATGAGGTCAGGAGTTCAAGACCAGCCTGAACAAGATGGTGAAACCCCATCTCTACTAAAAATACAAAAAATTAGCCGGGCGCGGTGGCAGGCATCTGTAATCCCAGCTACTCGGGAGGCTGAGGCAGGAGAATCGCTTGAACGCAGAGGGCAGAGGTTGCAGTGAGCTGAGATCATACCACTGCACTCCAGCCTGGGCGACAGAGTGAGACTCTGTCTAAAAAAAAAAAAAAATAGTAATTATTATTGACTTCTCAGAAAAGATTAAACATGCTAATCACTAAGGAGCTAGAAAGTGAAACAAAACATAAACCCTACTACTAAGGAATCTAGAAAAGAAGATACATAAATAACTGTTTATCAGGAGGAAGGGGAAAGTTTTTAGAGAAGAGGTACAATGACTGGCATCTAACAGAGTGGATACTTGTCTGAGGACTAGAAGAGGTTATTTCTAAGTGCAGGTTATGAAAGAGATGGCAGCTGGGTCTTAAAGACCAGTAAAATTTGGGCATAGGGAACTAAGAGGACAGCATACAATACATTCTGTTGTCCATTAGCAGTACCTATGCTTCAGGCCCTGGTGATACAAAGATGATGAGAGTGACCAGTAGTGTTCCCAGCAGTGGGAGCTGGAATGGGAACAAGGTCAGAAATGATAGAGTGTCAAACATACCATATCACCTTTAAAATGCACTGTGGGCTTTGCTGTACAAACCCTATCTCAGAGTATCCAAATAATTGATGAGGGAGAGTTCTTTATTGAAGAATGTAAGCTATTAAAAGCCGAAGAAAAGATAAGTTTAGAAAATTATATTTTGCACTCCTGAATAGATTAAGGAATGTAAGCAGCTATCATAATGGCTGCTAAAACCTTTAGGTTCAAGATTGATAAGGAGTTTTTAATGAATGAGTCATATTGACCAATATTTGAACCCACTGATGAATCTCAGCCCCACTAATGGTGAGACGGGCAGACCTGTGCCCCTTGACATGGTGCAGAGGAAGCACACGACACCATCCACAAGGCTTCTTACCAAAACTGCTGAATCTAAAAGCTAGCTTATAGACCTAACTACCAGCAGACAGAAACTACAGTGGGTAAAGAAATGTACTTGATCATACCATAATGACAAATCCTGAAGGTGGAGGACTCTAATAAATAAATAATTGGCACAAGAGAAGGGAAGGAGAGGGAATAACTGTTACAGACTAAGAGAGGCTAGAGACTTAAAGGACAAATCAGCCAGAGGCAGTGTATGAAACTCAACCAACCACTATAGAAAGACATTTGTGAGATAATAGAAAATTGAACTCAGCATATTAGATAATATTACAAAATTATTGTTGATATTATTGATTTTAATAGATGTGATAGTGGTATCATTGTGTTTTTAAAAGCCCTTATCTGTTAGTATTACATTTGCTTGTTTGTTTTTAGAGATGGAGCCTCGCTCTGTTGCCAGGCTGGAGTATAGTGGCACTGCACCCTCTGCCCCCCGGGTTTCAAGGGATTCTCCTGCCTCAGCCTCCTAAGTAGCTGGGACTACAAGCACCCACCACCATGCCCAGCTAATTTTTGTATTTTTAGTAGTTTTGCCACGTTGGCCAGGCTAGTCACGAACTCCTGAGCTCAGGTGATCCACCCGCCTCAGCCTCTCAAAGTACTGGGGTTACAGGTGTGAGCCACCACACCCATCCTGTTAGTATTACATTTTGAAAAGTATTTATGAATGAATTAATATGATGACAAGGTTTGCTTTAAAGCACTCCAGGAGAACAAAAAGGTGGCGTAGTAGGGGTAGGAGCAGAGTTGGAGAAAGATAAAACAGTAATGGAAAATGTTGGTAATTGTTGAAGTTATGTGATGGAAACATGGAGGTCCATTATGTTATTCTTCAGACTTGCATGAAAGTTTTCAAGATAAAAAGAGTTTTGTTCTTATTGTTTGGAAGTGCAGAATGTACTCCAGAGATTCACACCTCATTCTGTAAGGAACTCCGGGCCAGTAAGGTGTGGCCGCTGGAGTGCAGGGTGATGCTCATGCTTCCTCTGGCATGTCGTCGTGTGCTTCTCTCACGTCCTTCTGACCCCTTGCTGTTGGCACCTCTTCACAGTTCTGACCCTGCCATCTGCTCCATTTACAGCCTGTCCTCCTCCATTCTGAGACAGGGTCCTTGACTTCAGCTTTGACTTCCTACTGGCTCGAGCATCCTGGGTGTTTAACTGTCAAGTGCAAAATGTCTCCTGGTCCAGGAAGACCTTGCTACAGTCAGAGATTTGATCACTGGGAACAAGGCAAAAGTCCATTTAATGATATTGATGTTCAGAGTTCAAATAGGCTTATAGTGAGTTCCTCCTAGATCCCATCTTCAGTAAAATAGATACCTTTTAATACAAATGAGATATCCTCTCACTAGTATTATCGAGTAGTTAAAATTTAAAAATCAAAATCTGTCCTAAAACATACCACTTCAATATGGCAATCATATATTATGTAAAACATTTACCTAATTTATTATTTTGGTAGCCTTTAAAATTAACAGTTTGTTACATTGTAAAGAAGTCACAAGAATAAGAAAGGAATAGGCAAAGTAGAAAATTACTGCTCTAGGAAAAATTTTCCAAGTGAGCCAAAAGAAAACAATCAAAACCCAGTACCTTGCAGTCCACTTGAACGACAGAAGGTACCCGCCAGTATCTGAATTTGGCCCGGTGTTACCTTGAGTATACTTTATAGTTTGCCGGCCTCTCTGCCACTGACCAACCTTCTAAGGATGAGACTAGAGTCATCACTAGAACTTGGGTCACACAGGTGGGAGGGCTGTCCTGCTGGATGGAATCTTACATTCTTTGTTTACGTAGATGTCAACTTTACCATCTGTTTTCTTGTTCTCTCAAGCATCCTGGCATTTTACAGTAGTTCTTCTGATACTCTGACCCTATCCCTCACCTTCCTGGTTGTGATTTTCCTAATTTCCTTTCTAAAGCAAGAGTGGGAAACAATATTTGCACCATAGATCCTTGCTGAAGGATATCACATCAATCTATTTCCTGACCAGCTCTTGGCAAGAGCTTCAGAGCTCTTGTATCTCTGAAGGATTATCTTTGCAGTTCTTTTGTTCCTCTAGTAGTAATCCTCAGTTTAGAAAAAATACATTTTACATCTTGATGGAATACCTATATGTACACACACACAGCTAAAACATTGGGTTTTAAAATTCTGTTTTGTTCTGTTCCATTTCTTTTTTTATGTTGGTCATAAATTCATTTTACCACTTAATAAAGAGTCATATCCTGAATCATGTTCATGATCTGAAAGCTGCTGCTTGGAACATACTATCTCAGCCCTCACAGAATTGCTTTTACTGAGTTGTGCTCTGATGTTAGACCCTCAACAATCCTAGGAAACATCCTTCTCATTTGCTACAGAGACATGGTTGTTTCACTTGGGTGAGAACTTCCTTAGAGATCTTGGGCCCACTAGGACAAGCTCCTCTTTTAGAAGCAGGTATATTTTCATAACATAAATAATGACAACCAGATTTGTCATTATTTATGTAACTGACTAGATTTCCATTTTGTTTTAGCTATGAAGAAGTTTATTAATAAATATGGCACTGGAGTGTAGGTCTTAGTTACCTTTGTATCTGCATGTTGTTACTCACCTGCTCTATATATTCTGGCTTAATGTTTAGTTTCTGATTGACATTGCATTTGTTTGTTTGTTTTTCGAGACAGAGTCTTGCTCTGTCATCCAGGCTGGAGGGCAGTGGCATGATCTTGGCTCACTGCAACCTCCACCTCCTGGGTTCAAGTGATTCTCCTGCCTCAGCCTCCCAAGTAGCTGAGAATACAGGCATGCACTACCCCACCCGGCTAATTTTTTGGTATTTTTTAATAGAGACGGGGTTTCACCATGTTAGACAGGCTGGTCTTGAACTCCTGACCTCAGGTGATTCGCCCACCTTGGCCTCCCAAAGTGCTGGGATTACAGCCGTGAGCTGTCGCGCCCAGCCAGGTTTATATTGTATTGTATGTACACAACCTCAAAACCTTTATGTGGAGAATTGGAAACTCAGTCAGCCAATTTTCTTACCATATCTCAATCTGCAAGCCTAGTAATAATGATGGCTGATTTATCCACTGTTCATGGTGAATGTTATGTGTACCTTGACATACTTTCCCTCTAAGTTGACACTACCAGAATGTAAGACAACCCTATATGAGGAAAATGTGTTAATGCAAGTAAAAGCCTCTTAGCAAACCTTGAATTACCACCTAGATAGAGCTAAATACCCTGGCTTCACCATATGGCCAGGCCGCCTGCACCTCAAATCGTGGAGGGCCTTGGTGAACCTCATAACAGGTGTATCGTAGCAGGATAATGGCACCCCCAAAAACTTCCACACCATAGTCCCCAGAACATGGCAGAATGGACTTTGCAGATGCGATTAAATCAAGGGCCTTGAGATTCAGGGGTAGATTATCCTGGATTGTTAGGGTGGGTCCAATGTAATCATGAGTTCTTAAAAGTAGAGGACCTTTCCCAGACATGTCAGAGGGAGATATCACTATAAAGAATATTCAAAGCTATAACATTTGCTAGCTCTGAAGATGAAGAGAGGGGACCTAAGCCAAAGATGTGGGCAGCATTTAGAAGCTGGAAAGTCTCCCCTAAGGCCTCTAGAAAGGAGCACAGCCCTGTTGACACTTTGACTTTAGCCCAGTGAGACCTGTGCCAGACTTCCCACCTACAGAACTATAAGACAATCACTTTGTGTTGTGTGAAGCCACTAAGTTTGTGGTAATTTGCTACAGCAGCAACAGAAAGTGAATACAAGATGTATTGACCTCAGTTTTATAGTGATTTGGATTTCAGTGCCTCATAATACATTGAAGCAAATTAATATATTATTAACTTGGAACTGTGTCCACAAATTTGGGATACAGAGAGGAGCAAACCTGGGATATGTTTGGAGGGCTCATGACTGAGCAGTCTTACCTGGACTGGGTGAACCTCATCTTGGCTTCTCTGCCTCTCGCTGGCTGTCATCCATGCTGCCCAGGGAGCAGCTCTCCAAGAGGACTTCCTCCTCTGCTATGTCAAATGTCTGTTGCTGTGAACATGACCCAACATGGGTGTCCAGCCTCTGCCTAACTCACCCCTGCCCTTAGAGCCTGCATCTTCAAGGCAGTCAGTGAGGCCCATCACAACTTCTGTGGGTCTGTGTCTGCGCTCTGTGCTGCAGCACACAGGGGCAGGCCACTCAGGAAAGGAGATGCTGAAGAGGTGGGAGAGATACTTAACATCATTAAGATGCAAATTAGGCCGGGCAAAGTAGCTCACACCTGTAATCTCAGCACTTTGGGAGGCCGAGGTGGGTGGATCACCTGAGGTCAGGAGTTTGAGACCAACCTGACCAACATGGTGAAACCCCATCTCTACTAAAAAATACAAAATTAGCCGGGCATGGTGGCACACGCCTGTAATCCCAGCTACTTGGGAGGCCAAAGCAGGAGAATCGCTTGAACCTGGGAGGCGGAGGTTGCAGTGAGCTGAGATCATGCCACTGCACTCCAGCCTGGGCAACAAGAGCAAAACTCCATCTCAAAAAAAAAGAAAAAAAGAAAAAAAAGATGCAAATTAAAACCACAAAGAATACCACTGCACCCCTTTTAGAATGTCTAAAATTAAAAAGACTGACTGTACCAAGGCTTGGAGAGAATGTGGAACAAATGCAACTCTCATTCACTGCTGATTGGGATGTAAAATGGTCCAACCATTTTGGAAAACATTTTGGCAATGGCTTTAAAAGTTAAACACACACATACCATTATTCTACTCCTAGTTTTTTTTTTTTTTTTTGGTTGTCATTTTTAAGAGACAGGGTATCTCTCTGTCACCCAGGCTGAAGTGTAGTGGCACAATCTTGGCTCACTGCAGCCTCCCACCTCAGCCTCCAGAATATCTGGGACTACAGGTGTACATCACCAGCCCTAGCTAATTAAAACAACTTTTTTTTTTTTTTTTTTTTTTT
>NW_016806990.1:1757707-1783986 GCF_001698545.2 Rhinopithecus bieti | reverse complement strand
TTTTTTTTGTAGAGCTGGAGTCTTGCTTTGTTGCCTAGGCCAGCCTCAAACTCCTGAGCTCAAGCAATCCTCTCACCTCTGTCTCCCAAAGCACTAGGATTATAGGCATGAGACACTGTGCCTGGCCTACTCCTAGATATTTACCCAAGACAAATGAAAGCTTATGTTCATACAAATATGTATGAGGTCTTTGTAGCTTTATTTATAATAAACAGCTGAAATCAGAAAGCAACCCAAATGTCTGTCTACAGGTAAATGGGTAAATCCATTGTATATATTCATTCAGTGAAAATACTACTCAGTCATAAAAAAGGGATGAACTACTGAAACACGTGCAACGTAGAAGAACCTCAAAATAATTATACCAAGTGAAAAGAACTAGACCAAAAAAGAGGAAATACTGTTTGGTTCCATTATATAACATTCTAGAATATATAAAGTAATCTATGATGACAGAAAGCGGATCAGTGGTTGCCTGGGACTGGCAGAGTGTGTGGGCGTCAAGGAAGGCCGATGGGCAGGAGGGAGGGGTTGCTGAGTGGCAAGAGGAAACTTCGGTTGTGGAGGGTGATGGGTAGGCTCATTATCTTGATGACGGTGATGGTTTTGGAAGCATATTTGATACATATATATCAAAACTTACCTAACCGCAGCCTGGCCAACATGGTGAAACCCTGCCTCTACTGAAAATACGAAAATTAGCCAGGTGTGGTGGCATGCACCTGTAGTCCCTGCTACTAGGGAGGCTGAGGCAGGAGAATCACTTGAAGCCTGGAGGCAGAGGTTGCAGTGAGCAGAGATTGTGCCACTGCACTCCAGCCTGGGTGACAAAGCGATACTCCATCTTAAAAACAAAAACAAACAACAACAACAACAACAACAACAACAACAAAACCGTACACTTTAAATATGTGTTATTAATCATATGTCACTTACACCCTTAAAGCAGTTAAAATTTGTACTTTAGCAGAAACTTACAATGTTGTATTTCTTTTCATGATACTCTAAAAACCTGGCTTCTGCAGAGCAATTCCTTTATCTCTAAAATAAATATTATTCTCTAAGGAAGCTTTTGCTATTCTTTCTTTAATCTGAGGTTAACAAATTTTTAAAAAATCAATCTGCAGACTTAAAAGGGTTGTTATTTTGATCTTGAAAGCTATTAAATAATTCAAAGTGTGCCATGAAATCTATAATGAAAAACAGAAACTGAGAAGGAATTCCACATTGCTTCAGTCAAGTGTCATGAAAGCAGAGTGGAACACCCCCTCCAGGACGTAGTGAGGAGATGCAATGAAAAGAACCTAACATTAATAGCTGAGAAATATGGATTCTAGCATTTTCTACTTCAAAAATCTTTTAAATTATCTTCACTTTGGTTCCAACTGTTAAATTGAAGTAATAATAACTGGATTAAGTACCTTAAATAATGTATGTTGTTAGAGAAGTGGGACCACTGATTTGATATTGTCCTCATTAATTTATTCATATAAGAGAAAGTAAGTTACTGTTTCTGCTGCAAATTTGCTCTGTTATTGATTCTTCTAGCGTTCTTCACTACAGACACGTAAGTATATTTAAAACATTAGGCCTGGCGTGGTGGCTCACGCCTGTAATCTCAGCACTTTGGGAGGCCGAGGGGGGTGGATCACCTGAGCTCAGGAGTTCAAGACCAGCCTGAACATGGTGAAACCCCATCTCTACTAAAAATATAAAAAATAGCTGGGCATGGTGGCGCACACCTGTAATCCTGTCTACTCAGGAGGCAGGAGAATTGCTGGGAGGTAGAGGTTGCAGTGAGCTGAGATAGCACCACTGTACTCCAGCCTTGGCAACAGAGCGAGACTCCATCTCAAATGAATAAATAAATAAAATAAAAAATTAGATGATTAAAAGTCATCTAACATTGTTATTTCATGTTTATGTTTTTCTTCTATAACTGCTTTGAAAATTAAGGTAACTGCTAGGGAAACTTGTGAATACCATTTCCTGATCATTAATTTTAGATGTCACATAATTTTTCATTTTTAATGGCTTTCTTGCAAATAAAATTGGACCATAGGTCAGAAAATGGAATACATTAAGCTGAACCTTTTTAAAAACTTGCAGTCATTTATGCAAGGGACAGTATTTCTCAAACCTGAAAACATCAGTGCTTTACTTCATGTAGAGTCAAATATGCCTATGCATTGGCTGTATAAGGAAAGATGATAAGGGGCTGATAAATATTTGTGTGTACCAATAGGTATTCAGTTGTTTGCAATGCTGTTTTATAGTATAAAGAGAAAAGGTAAAACACTATTATAATTTTTGTTTATCTGTTCTAAGTGCAGTCTAACCATTATCTGGTTCATAGCCTCTCATGCTTCACCTATGGTTTAGAAGAATATTGGAATAAAGTATTGCTCACTTTTCTTGTTTGTTCTTGGCATCAATATATAGCTTTCATGGCAGGTTCCAGGTTAGTGTTTTTACTGATGTTTCTCCATAGATCACAAAATTGGGACATCTCCTAGAGTCAAAAGAAAGCCACTGCAACAGACTCATTGAAGAAAATGACAAGTATCAAAGACATTTAGACAACTTAATAAAGAAGGTACACATTTTTTTTCCTTTGTTTTTTGAGATAAGATCTCACTCTGTCACCCAGGCTAAAGTACAGTGCAGTGCTAACTACAGCCTCAACCCCCTGGGCTCAAGCAAGCCTCCTACCTCAGTCTGTTTAGTAGCTGGGATTATAGGCATGTGCCACCACTCCTGGCTAATTTTTAAAATTTTTTTGTGGCGATGTGGCCTCACTATGTTGCATAGGCTGTTCTCAACCTCCTGGTCTCAAGCAATCCTTCTGCCTCGGCCTCCCAAAGTCCTGGGATTGCAGACCTGAGACACTGCTCCTGGCCTGGTACAAATTGTCTTACAGAAATATTTGTGCCTTTTAAAAACTATGCCAAATATTAATAGAATTTTAGAGCTAAAAAGGGTCTGTGGGATGATGTAGCACATTTATATTAATCCCTTTTACTTCATAATGACATTATACAACACCCTCATTATCCTTTTAGCCGAAAGCTATAAAAGATTGTTGTGTGCGTCTCTCTATTCTGCTGTTGGCAATTTAAAATCTTAATATTGCTACTTCACTTTCAGGATAATTCTTAATCTTTCCAACTTAGTGTTCTAGTTTACCTTATTAAAACTGCATTAACTTTAACCAAATGAACTACAACCCTTAGTTGATGCATATAGTGCTTATTTGGAAGACAACTGGATTATAGTTGACTCACTACTGTTGTCCATTTTTTGGCACTTCACGTTTTCTTCATGATGAATGGGCATGTTATAATTCTTTTTTTTTTTCATATTCCTGATTTCAAAATGTAAGGAATCTGTTTTGCCTATTGTGAAAGTTTCATTAATAGTCAAATAATTAAATTTCAATTTGTAGTAATAAAAAAGGAAAAAAATAAAATTCTAGAATGAAAATAATTGGTTTAGCTTATTTTTTTCAAGGTTACATCATATGAAGAAATCATTGAATGTGCTGACCAAAGGCTCTCAGTATCCCACTCCCAGATTGCACAGTAAGTTGAAAAAACGGATCCTTAATTTTGTGAATATTTACTAATACCTTAGTCTTTGGATTCTAAATTCTTTTTTTCAGACTGCTAGAAAGAGGAAAAATGTGCAGTTTTATGAATTAAGTTCATTCTTTGCCTCCTGGGTTCACACCATTCTCCTGCCTCAGCCTCCTGAGTAGCTGGGACTACAGGTGCCCGCCACCATGCCTGGCTAATTTTTTGTATTGTTTTAGTAGAGACAGGGTTTCACCTTGTTAACCAGGATGGTCTCGATCTCCTGATCTTGTGATCCACCCGCCTCGGCCTCTCAAAGTGCTGGGATTACAGGCGTGAGCCACTGCGCCCGGCAGGCCTGCTGAATTCTTTTGTCAGTTCTAGGAGCTTTCTGGAGGAGTCATTAGGGTTTTCAAGATAAATGATCATATCATCAGCAAATAGTGACAGTTTGACTTCCTCTTTGCCAATTTGGATGCCCTTTATTTCTTTCTCTCGTCTGACTGCTCTGGCTAGGACTTCCAGTACTATGTTGAAGAGGAGTGGTGAGAGTGGGCATCCTTGTCTTGGTCCAGTTCTCAGAGGGAATGCTTTCAACTTTTCCGCATTCAGTATTACGTTGGCTGTGGGTTCGTCATAGATGGCTTTTATTACATTGAGGTATGTCCCTTGTATGCCAATTTTGCTGAGAGCTTTAATCATAAAGGATGCTGGATTTTGTCAAATGCTTTTTCTGCATCTATTGAGATGATCACATGATTTTTGTTTTAAATCCTTTTTATGTAATGTATCACATTTATTGACTTGCATATATGAAACCACACCTGCATCCCTGGTGTGAAACCCACTTGATCATAGTGGATTATCTTTTTGATATGTTGTTGGACTCAGTTAGCTAGTATTTTGTTAAGGAGTTTAGCGTCTGTGTTCATCAGGGATATCAGTCTGTGTTTTTCTTTTTTGATTATGTTCCTTCGTGGTTTTGGTATTAGGGTGATACGGGCTTCATAGAAAGAATTACGGAGGGTTTTCTCTTTATCTTGTGGAATAGCGTCAAAAGGATTGGTACCAATTCTTCTTTGAATGTCTGGTAGAATTTTACTATGAATCCATCTGGTCCTGGACTTTTTTTGTAGGTAATTGTTTAATTACCATTTCAGTCTTGCTGCTTGTTTTTGGTCTGTTCAGGGTATCTAATTCTTCATGATTTAAGCTAGGAAGGTTGTATTTTTCCAGGAATTTATCCATCTCTTGTAGGTTTTCTAATTTATGTGTGTAAAGGTGTTCATAGTAGCATTGAATGATCTTTTATATTTCAGTGGTGTCAGTTGTAATATCTCCTGTTTCATTTCTTAATGAGCTTATTTGGATTTTCTCTCTTCTTGGTTAGTCTTGCTAATGGTCTATCAATTTTATTTATCTTTTCAAAGAACCAGCTTTTTGTTTCATTTATCTTTGTATTGTATTTTTTGTTTCCATTTAATTTAGTTCTCTGGTCTTGGTTATTTCCTTTCTTCTGCTACATTTGAGTTTAGTTTGTTCTTATTTCTCTACTTCCTTGAGGTATGACCTTAGACTGTCAGTTTGTACTCTTCCCGTCTTTTTGATGTAGGTGCTTAGGGCTATAAACTTTCCTCTTATTGCCGCTGTTGCTGTATGCCAGAGGTTTTGATAGGTTCTGTCATTATTGTAGTTCAGTTCAAAGGATTTTTAAATTTTCTTCTTGATTTTGTTTTTGACCCAATGCTCATTCAGGAGCAGGTTATTTAATTTACATGTATTTGCATGATTTTGAAGGTTCCTTTTGGAGTTGATTTCCAGTTTTATTCCATTGTGGTCTGAGAGAGTGCTTGATATAATTTCAATTTTCTTAAATTTATTGAGGCTCATTTTATGGCCTATGATATGGTCTATTTTGGAGAAAATTCCATGTGTGAAATGTGATCTGCAATGTGGATGAAATGTTCTGTATGTATCTGCTAAGGTCCATTTGTCCCAAGGTATAGTTAAAATCATTTTCTTGTTGACCTTTCTGTCCTGAGACCTGCTATGCTTGTCAGGAGTATTGAAAGTCCCCCACTATTATTGTTACTGTCTATCCTCATTCTAGGCCTATTATAAATTGTTTATAAATTGGAGCTCGCAGGTAAGGTGGCATAATGTCTTAGGATGTGAATTGTCCGTTGGACAAGGCTTTTTACCAAATTATATAATGTCCCTCCTTTGTCTCTTTAACTGCTGTTGGCTTAAAGCTGTTTTGTCTGATTAAACGAAATATGCTATCCCCTGCTCACATTTGGGTCCAATTTGCATAAATGCCTTTTTTCCACCCTTTACTTTAAGTTTATGTGAGTCCTTATGTGTTAGGTGAGTATCCTGAGGGCAGCAGACAGTTGGTTGGTGAGTTCTTTTTTTTCTTTTTCTTTTTTTTTTTTTGAGACAAGAGTTTTACTCTTGTCACCCAGGCTGGAGTACAATGGTGCGATCTTGGTTCACTGCAACCTCGGCCCCCGGGCTCGAGTGTATCTTCTGCCTCAGCCTCCCAAGTAGCTGGGTTACAGGCGTGCACCACCACACCTGGCTAATTCTGTATTTTAGTAAAGATGGAGTTTTACCATGTTGGCCAGGCTGGTCTCAAACTCCTGACCTCAGGTGGTCCACCCACCTTGGTCTCCCAAAGTGCTGGGATTACAGGCATGAGTCACTGCACCTGGACAGTGAGTTCTTATCCGTTCTGTGGTTCTGTATCTTTTAAGTGGAGTGTTTAGGCCATTTATATTCAATGTTAGTATTAACATGTGGGGTACCATTGCTTTCATCATGCTATTTGTTGCCTGTGTACCTTGGTTTTTTTATTTTTTGTTTTTGTTTTTTAAATTGTATTTTTGTTTTATAGGTCCTGTGTGATTTATGCTTTAAAGAAGTTCTGTTTTGATGTGTTTCCAGGATTTGTTTCAAGATTTAGAGCTCCTTTTAGCAGTTCTTGCAGTGGTGGCTTGGTAATGGGGAATTCTCTCAGCATTTGTTTGTCTGAAAAAGACTGTATCTTTCCTTCATATGTGATGCTTAGTTTCATTACATACAAAATTCCTAGCTGATGATTGTTTGGTTTGGGGAGGCTGAAGATACTCCATCCCTTCTAGCTTGTAGGTTTTCTGCTGAGAAATCTGCTATTAATCTGATAGGTTTCCTTTATAGGCTACCTGGTGCTTTTGTCTCACGGCTTTTAAGATTCTTTCCTTCATCTTAACTTTAGATAACCTGATGACAGTGTGCCTAGGCAATGATCTTTTTGTGATGAATTTCCCAGGTGTTCTTTGTGCTTCTTGTATGTGGATGTTTAAGACTATAGCAAGGTGGGGGAAGTCTTCCTCGATTATTCCCTAAATATGTTTTCCATACTTTCAGATTTATCTTCTTCCTCAGGAACACCAATTATTCTTAGATTTGGTCATTTAACATAATCCCAGACTTCTTGGAGGCTTTGTTCATATTTTCTTATGATTTTTTTCTTTGTCTTTGTTGGACTGTGTTCATTCAAAGACCTTGTCTTCTAGCTCTGAATTTCTTTCTTCTACTTGTTCATTTCCATTGCTGAGATTTCCAGAGCGTTCTGCATTTCTATAAGTGTGTTCAATGTTTCCTGAAGTTTTTATTTTTTGCTTTATGCTATCTATTTCCTTGAATATTTCTCCCTTCCCTTCTTGTATCATTTGTTGGATTTCCTTGAATTGGGCTTCACCTTTTCTCTGGTGCTTCCCTGATTAGCTTAATAACTAACCTCCTGAATTCTTTTTCAGGCAAATCAGGGATTTCTTCTTGGTTTGGATCCATTGCTGGTGAGCTAGTGTGATTTTGGGGCATGTTAAAGAGCCTTGTTTTGTCATATTACCGGAGTTGGTTTTCTGGTTCCTTTTCATTTGGGTAGGCCCTGTCAGAGGGAAGGCCTAGGGCTGAAGGCTGTTGTTCAGATTCTTTTGTCCCATGGGGTGTTCCCTTGATGTTATAGCAGGAAGAGCCGCAGGCAAAACCCCTCGGACAACGAGTTAAAGAAGGAAGGGGGGAAAAAAAGAAGGAGGAAGGGGTTTACTCGAATCAGCAAGACTCCTGTCGCAAGAGCCGAGTTCCCCAATTGAGCAATTCCTGTCCCTTTTATGGGCTCACAACTCTAAGGGGGTCCACGTGAGAGGGTCGTGATCAATTGAGCAAGCAGGGAGTATGTGACTGGGGGTTGCATACACTGGTAATTAGAACAAACAGAATAGGACAGGGATCTTCACAGTGCTTTTTTATGCAAATAACCAATTAGGTCAGGGGTCAATCTTTAACTATCAGGTCCAAGGTGTGGTGCCAGGCTGTCTGCTTGTGCATTTCATTTCTTCCTTTTAGTTTTCACTTCTTCTTTCTTTGGAGGCGGAAATTGGGCATAAGACAATATGAGGGGTGGTCTCCTCCCTTAATGTAGTACTCTCCCCATTTCCCTGTGGATGTGGCTTCTTGTGGGCCTAGCTGCAGTGATTGTTATCTCTCTTTGGGGTCTAGCCACCCAGCACGTCTACCTGGCTCTGGGCTGGTACTGGGGGTTGTCTGCACAGAGTCCTGTGATGTGAACCATCTGTGGATATCAGCTGTGGATATCAGCACCTGTTCCGGTGGACATGGCAGGGGGTGAAATGGACTCTGTGATGGTTCTTAGCTTGGGTGGTTTAATGTTTTATTTTTGTGCTGGTTGGCCTCCTGCGGGGAGGTGGCACTTTCCAGAAAGCATCAGCTGTGGTAGTATGGAGAGGAACCGGTGGTGGGCAGGGCCCTAGAACTCCCAAGAATATATGCCCTTTGTCTTCAGCTACCAGGGGTGGATAGGGAAAGCCCATCAGGTAGGGGCAGGGCTAGGTATGTCTGAGCTCAGACTCTCCTTGGGCAGGTCTTGCTGCAGCTGCTGTGGGGGATGGGGGTGAGATTCCTAGGTCACTGGAGTTGTGTACCTAGGAGGATGATGGCTGACTCTGCTGAGTCATGCAAATTGTTAGGGAAGTGGGGGAAAGCCTGCAGTCACAGGCCTCACCCAACTCCCACACAATCAATCCAAAGGGCATGTCTCACTCTCACCATGGCCCCTCTAACAGTCCCAAGTCTGTTTCCAGGCAGTGGGTGAGCAGGGCTTGAGAACTTCCCCAGGGTACCCATCTCCCAGCTGGGAAAGAACAGGGCTTTGGTTCTTTTCCCTCCTGTGGAGTCTGCAAGCCAGATTCCCACCCTCTCCCATGTTCTGGCCAGGAGGCTCCTTGCTCAATTCAAATTGTTACAAAGTTCAGCTGGAGACTTCCTTCTCCCTGTGGCATTTCCCCCCCACCCCCCGCCTCTGGCTGCCCTCCTAAAGGGTGCCTGTGGGGCCAGGCAGGAATGGCCTGCTTGGGGACCCAGTGAACTCCCAGGGCCTTTCCCACTGCTTCCTCTACCCCTGGATTTCGCTTGGCTCTCTAGATTGACTCAGTTCCAGGTAAGGTCGGAAACTTCTCTCGCAAACTAGACCTTCATTTTCTTCAGTGCGAGTGTGTGTTCCGGAGCAGAGGCTCTCCCTTTCCCAGCTCCGCAGTTCGGGCACTCACAGTATTTGGGGCGTCTCCCGGCTCCTGCAGGAGCAGTCTGCTTCCTTCAGAGGGCCCGTTGGTCCTCTCAGGATTCCTGATTCGTTCTTGCAGTCATTCTTGAGCTAAAATTCATGATGCGAGCCTCCACACACTGCTCTGTCCGACCCAGTCAAAGCTGCAATCTTGTCTTGCCTCCCATCTGCCATTATGATTGTCCCAGTTATTTTTAAATTAAAAAATTTAAATGTTCTGCGGGGCTTGGGTGCAAAGAAAAAAAAAATTGGATGTATATTTCAGTTGAGTGGTTGACCCAATTTGTGTTGAAGAAGAGGTCAAAATCTGAGTTTAGGCTTTATCATAAGCATTGTCAACTGTGACTGCTTATTAGAATTTTCTTTTTCTTTCTTTCTTTCTTTCTTTCTTTCTTTCTTTCTTTCTTTCTTTCTTTTTCTTCTTTTCTTTTCTTTTCTTTTCTTTTCTTTCTTTTTTTGAGACAGAGTCTTGCTGTCTTGCCCAGGCTGGACTGCAGTGGCACAATCCCGGCTGGAGTCATAGCACAATGTCTGCCTCCCAGGCTCAAGTGATTCTCCTGCCTCAGCCTCCTAAATAGCTGGGACCACAGGTGTGCACTACCACACCTGGCTTTTTTTTCTTTTTCTTTTTCTTTCTTTTCTTTTTTTTTTTTTTTGAGATGGAGTCTCGCTCTGTCGCCCAGGCTGGAGTGCAGTGGCTGGATCTCAGCTCACTGCAAGCTCCACCTCCCGGGTTTACGCCATTCTCCTGCCTCAGCCTCCTGAGTAGCTGGGACTACAGGCGCCCACCACCTCACCCGGCTAGTATTTTGTATTTTTTAGTAGAGACGGGGTTTCGCCGTGTTAACCACAATGGTCTCGATCTCCTGACCTCGTGATCCACCTGTCTCGGCCTCCCAAAGTGCTGGGATTATAGGCTTGAGCCACGGTGCCCGGCCTTTTTTTTTTTTTTTTTTTTTTTTTTAGTAGAGACAGGGTTTTGCAATGTTGGCCAGGCTGGTCTCTAACTCCTAGCCTCAAGTGATCCATTCACCTCCCTCCAGTGATCCATTCACCTCAGCCTCCTAAAGTACGGGGGATTACAGGTGTGAGCCACCGTGCTCAGCCAACTTTTTTGTTTTTTGAGACAATGTCTGACTCTGTCATCCAGGCTGGAGTGCAGTGGTGCAGTCTTGGCTCACTGCAATCACCAGCTCCTGAGCACAAACGATCCTCCCACCTCAGCCTCCCAAGTAGCTGGGACTACAGGCATGCACCACCATGCCTGACTTTTTAAAAAATTTATTTATTTATTTTAGAAACGGGGTCTCGCTATGTTGCCCAGGCTGGTCTTGAACTCCTGGACTCAATCAATCCTACCACCTTGGCATCCCAAAGTGCTGGAATTATAGGCATGAACCACTGTACCTGGCCCTGATTTATTTTATTTATTTATTTATTTTTATTTATTTATTTATTTTTTGAGACGGAGTCTTGCTCTGTCACCCAGACTGGAGTACAGTGGCGCAATCTCAGCTCACTGCAAGCTCACGCCATTCTCCTGCCTCAGCCTCCCCAGTAGCTGGGACTACAGGTGCCCGCCACCTCGTCCGGCTAATTTTTTTGTATTTTTAGTAGAGACGGGGTTTCACTGTGTTCGCCAGGATGGTCTCGATCTCCTGACCTCGTGCTCCGCCCGCCTTGGCCTCCCAAAGTGCTGGGATTACAGGCTTGAGCCACCGTGCCCGGCCCCTGATTTATTTTTTAAAAAATCAAATCTAGTCTGTTATATCCATGAAGAACAGTATTTTTGTTTAATTATAGTGAATTAGCTTTAGTCTCATTAAAAGGTATTCACGGCTTCAAAAATTATCAGGCTGTTCTGCCTGTGGAGTAGTCATTCTTTTATTCCTTTACTTTCTTGATAAACTTGCCCTCACTTTATAGATGCATCTAAAATTTAAAAAAAAATTATCAAATACACACATCATCAGAACAATGTTCTTTTAAATTGGTGCTAGTCTATTGATTCTGCTAAAATTTAATAGAGTTTGAGGTATTGTTCTTCAAATGCATTCAAAGGTTATACTGTAATTTTTCAATGCATAGGCCTTGGACTTTAGAAACAGCTATTTACTACAAAAGCTATTGGTGACATTTTATTTTTCTAAAAGACTAAAAGAAAACTACTTGGCGAAGTCCACTCTGTATATGCAACCAGAGTGATCTTTCTGAAATAGAAATATGAGTATGCCATTTTGTATCTTAAAAAACTTTAGTGGTTTTCCATCACCTTAGGTAAAAGCAAAAATCCTTACCATGGCCTACAGGCCTCTCCCTGATCAAGCTCCTCCCTGCTTCTCTGATCTCATCTTACCATTCCCTGACTTGCTTTTGCCACACTAGAGATATTATACTTTTTCAAATGTACCATATTCCCTTTGGCTCCAAGTTTTAGCATGTTGTTCTGAAAGAGATCAAATGAAAAAAAAATTAAAGGCGAAATGAAGCCAAGGCAAACAGGCACGGCGCGCCTACAGGCCCGGGCGGCGCCCTGAGCCAGTTAAAGACCGACCCAGACTAACCGATTAGGTTTCTATAGACTCCAGACGTGTAAGGACAAACGTTGTGAAAGTCTCTTCCTGCTCTAATTACCGGTGTCTGGCCATCAATATCTTAGTCCTGGGCCCAGTACAAACACAATCCTCTATTTTCAAACTTCCTGAGCCCAACACAAACATAACACATCCCCCCAAACATCTAGAAACACCACCTAGAGAGCCCCTGATTAAGGTCCACAACCGTTGTAGTTTTATTAAAATGCGCGTGACGGGAACAAATAGAAAACTGTTTAATTGTATAACTTAGAATATTAGCCAATTGCCAATTGTGATACTGTGACCAAAGAATTCCTTTGTAACCTCTGTTAACCTTACATATCCTGGTATGCATCGGGCTATAAAAAGCGGCCACATGCATCATTCGGGGCCCTCTTGTATGTTGTAGAACGGAGGGACCAAGTTCGAACTTGTATTAAAGATCCTTGCCGCTTGGCTTTGACTCTGGACTCTGGTGGTCTTCTTCGGGGAACAAACAGTCTGGGCATAACAGTTCTACCTGGAATGCTCAGGCTGTCTTCACCCCCATTATCTTGTACTATCTTCACATCTGCTGAAGTGCCATTTCCTTGGAGATACATTCACTGTCCTCTGAGTCTGAATTGATAGCTTTTCCACAATGCTAGAGATTTGAGTAGCCATGCATCTCTCCTTCCCGAATACCACTTTCTCTCTAACACTTTTGTCCAGATCTGTCTGTTTCAGGTGTAGAAGTCCCTACTCCAAACATCCCTGGTTCTGGAACACCTTCCTACAAAATGTGAGACTCGTTCTATCTACCTTAGTCCCCATCACAACCAGGTGAGAGGTGGAACCTCTCATAAAAATCTCCCAGTGGCTTCCCATTTTATCAAGCCCTGCTACCTTGTTATTCAAGGTGATCTTCTATTCCATTCCTACCCATCATGTGATCCCTGATCATAATCTGTAGTTTTTGAAGTCACTCATCAAAGTCTTCTGCATTAACTTATTTACTACTCACCATCCACAGAATGCCAACAGAGTCCTAGAAGAATACTTCCAGTGCCATATCTCCTACAGACAACACTGAATTCATGAATGACAGCTCGCTGCCCTGTCACAGCAACTGTGATTTCTACCCACAGGAAGCCACTGTAAATGCTTTTCTAAGCAAAACCATATCAAAAATCACAGAACATTTCAGTGTAAATCCACAATTCTTCTTTCCAAGTTTCATGATGGTTTGAGTACAGGATGATCAAAAAGTTTGATTGGATTGAGCATTATTTTAAAAATGCATGCGATTTTATACCTTGATCACAGAGAATAAGATGAACATTTGTTTACACCTAAAACTTGTAAACCCCACAAAAAGCTGCATTTCAGTATATAGTAAAAATATTAGTACTGCCCTTATTTGTAGTCACAATCCCGTTGTGTTTCTTTGACTTTTTTTTCTTTTTTTTTTTTTGAAATGGAGTCTCACACTATTGCCTGGGCTGGAGTGCAGTGGTGCCATTTCAGCTCACTGCAACCTCCGCCTCCTGGGTTCAAGTGATTCTCCTGCCTCAGCCTCCCAAGTAACTGGGAATACAGGCACCCACCACCACGCCCAGCTAATTTTTTTGTATTTTTAGTAGAGACGGGGTTTCACTGTGTTGACCAGACTTCTTTTTTCATGAAAAAAGGGTTGACATAAATACAGCCAACTGATCTTCAACAAAGCAAACAAAAACATAAAGTGGGGAAAGGACACCCTATTCAACAAATGGTGCTAGGATAATTGTCACGCCACATTTAGAAGAATGAAACTAGATCCTCATCTCTCACCTTATACAAAAATCAACTCAAGATGGATCAAGGACTTACATCTAAGACCTGAAACCATAAAAATTCTAGAAGATAGCATCGGAAAAACCCTTCTAGACTTTGGCTTAGGCAAAGACTTCATGACCAAGAACCCAAAAGCAAATGCAACAAAAACAATGATCAATACATTCAATGAGGAGAAGGACGACAGAGCAGGTCCCTGAGCACTGACAATCACGGACAGTTTCCTCAGTCAGGCTTTAGGCTGGAGATAAGATAAGTGAAAACAGAGACAGAGGTGCCAGCCAGTCTTCAGGGGCCACTACAGATACCCGGAGTATGAGTCATCAGTCAGACACCCTTCCTGTGCCCTCTGGCCAGACGAGAGGCCAGGTCCTCAGAGACCAGAGCATCTATACCCAGCTGTTGGAGATGATGCTGCACTTGCGGCAGACCATGAGGGAGTACTTCGAGTACAGCTGACGAGCAGGCAGGGCCTGCCACTGGAAGAACAGAGGCGCGCTCAGGCCATCTGTGAGCAGGAAGCCCTTCTGGGTCGCTTAATGTGCCAGGTGATCCAGCTCCTATAGTCTGGGGTCACGAGTGGCCTGGAGCTCCAAGTGCCTTTTCCTTCCCAGGATTCTAGGGGTGATGTCAGATATGGGCAGGGGGCCCAATTGCCCGGGCAGCCTGATCTAGTTCCTCAACTGAGTGGTTGTGAAGCTGCCTTCATCAGCCGTGACCTGTCCAACTGTGGGATTGATATCTCTGTCTTCTATCAGTCGAGCTTCCAGGACTACAGTGCCTATCATAAAGACAAATATCATAAAGACAAGAACACCTTAGGCTTCGTTAACCTTGGCACCAGTGAGAACAAGCTCTGCATTGATCTGATGATTGAAAGATTGCAAGAAAGTAACATGAACTGCATTGAGGACATCTTGCTGCAGTACCCTGATTGGAGAGGGCACCCATTCCTGCAAGAAGAAGTGGCCCAGTTCCTGACCTACTAGTGCAAGGCACCTGCCTGACGTGATCCAGAAAATGTGGTTGTTCTAAATGGCTGCTGCTCTGTCTTCTCTGCACTGGCCATGGTTCTGTGTAATCCAGGCGAGGCCTTCCTGGTCCCTGCTCCCTTCGATAGTGGCTTTGACTTTAGCTTCTGTCTGTACATGAAGGTTGAGTTGAGTCCTGTCCACCTGGAGAGTGATATCACTGTTACAAACACCCATCCTTTTCACCTCACTGTGGACAAGTTAGAGGAAGCCCTCCTTGAAGCTAGGCTTGAGGGGAAAAACGTCCAAGGCCTTGTGCTAATCAATCCTCAGAATCCTCTGGGTGACATCTACTCCTCAGACTTGCGATGGAATACCTGGATTTTGCCAAGAGGTATAACCTACATGTGATCATAGATGAGATTTACATGCTGTCTGTGTTTTTGATGAATCCATCACATTCCACAGTGTCCTGAGCATGAAAAGTTTGCCTGATCACAACAGGACCCATGTGATCTGGGACACCAGGAAGAATTTTAGCATTTCTGCCTTCCGCTTTGGTGCTCTGTTTACACCCACAACAAGGACATGGCTTCTGCTGTGAGCACCTTTGGCTACCTCCGCAGTATCTCTGGCATTGCCCGGCACAAGCTGTGTCAGCTGCTCCAGAACACAGAATGGATTGACAGAGCGTACCCGCCCACCAATAACTACTGGCTCTGGGAAGCTCACAAGTACATCACTGCCAAACTGAAGGCATTGGAGATCCCCTTTTACAACTGCAGCTCTGGCCTCTGTGTCTGGATCAACTTGAAAAAGTACATGGATCCCTATACATTTGAAGAGGAACAGCTCCTCTTGCTGCTTCCTGGACAACAAGCTGTTATCCCGTGGGAAAGCCTGCATGTATAAGGAGCCAGGCCGGTTCCACCTCATCTTTGCAGATGAGCTCCCCCGGCTAAAAATGGCCATGCATCAGTTATGTGGTGTGCTGCAGGAACAGAACCAGGCTTTGAGAGTGAAGCAGTTGGAGGATGCATTGAGGGAGTAGACCGTCTGCCTCCCAATGAGCAGCTCCAGCCCATCACTTGCTCAGGGACTCCCTAATGTCAGCCTCTGGTCCAGAAGGCTGGGGTGTATTTTCGTCAGTGCTGTGACTAAGAAAATGGTGGGCTCCTGCAGGAAGATCTCATCTGACCCAGTCATCATCACCCTCCTTAAGCTGAGTGCCTGCTGTCTTTGGAAGTTTTGCATCTTTTTAGTCTTTGCTAGCCATTATATATGCAAAATGTTTTTATTGGGGTTGGGGTGGGAAGGCCTGGAGGCACCTAGAGAAATAAAGGAAGCTCCCTGGGCCCCTATTTAGATGGTTTATTTTTATATTCAATATCGAATAAATTCTATATTCTCTTTAAAAAACTGATAAATAGGCGGAACTTAATTAAACTAAAAAGTTTCTGCACAGCAAAAGAAATAATCAGCAAAGTAAACAGACAACCCACAGAGTGGGAGAAAATCTTCACACTCTGTACATCTGACAAAGGACTAATATACAGAATCTACAAGGAACTCAAACAAATTAACAAGAAAGAAAAATCGCATCAAAAAGTGGGCTAAGCACATGAATAGACAATTCTCAAAAGAAGATATGGAAATGGCCAACAAACATATGAAAAAATGCTCAACATCACTAATGATCAGGGAAATGCAAATCAAAACCACAATGTGATACCATCTTACTCCTGCAAGAATGGCCATAATCAAAAAATAAAAAAATAACAGATGTTGTCAAGGATGCGGTGAAAAGGGAACACTTCTACACTGCTGGTGGAATTGTAAACTAGTATAACCACTATGGAAAACAGTGTGGAGAGTCTTTAAAGAACTAAAAGTAGAACTACCATTTGATCCAGCAATCCTACTACTGGGTATCTACCCAGAGGACAAGAAGTCATTATTCAAAAAAGCTTCTTACACATGCATGTTTATAGCAGCACAATTTGAAATTACAAAAATATGGAACCAGCCCAGATGCCCATCAATCAATGAGTGGATAAAGAAATTGTGGTATATATACACCACGAAATACTATTCAGCCATAAAAAGGAATGAAATAATGGCGTTTGCAGCAACCTAGATGGAATTGGAGACCGTTATTCTAAGTGACGTAGCCCAGGAATAGAAAACCAAACATCATATGTTCTCACTCATAAGTGGGAGCTAAGCTATGAGGACACAAAGGCGTAAGAATGATACAGTGCCTTTCCTTTCAGGGGAGCATGGCGGCAAGATGGCCATGCAAATTTCCAAGAAGAAGTTTGTCACTGATGGCATCTTCTAAGCTGAACTGAATGAGTTTCTTACTCAGGAGCTGGCTGAAGATGGCTACTCTGGAGTTGAGGTGCGAGTTACACCAGCCAAGACAGAAATCATTACTTTAACCACCAGAACACAGAATGTTCTTGGTGAGAAGGGCTGGGGGATTCGGGAACTGACTGCTGTAGTTCAGAAGAGGTTTGGCTTTCCAGAGAGCAGTGTAGAGCTTTATGCTGAAAAGGTGGCTGCTAGGGGTCTGTGTGCTATTGCCCAGGCAGAGTGTCTGCATTATAAACCCTAGGAGGGCTTGCCATGCAGAGGGCCTGCTATGGTGTGTTGTGGTTCATCATGGAGAGTGGGGCTAAAGGCTGCAAGATTGTGGTGTCTGGGAAACTCTGAGGACAGAGGGCTAAATCCATGAAGTTTGTGGATGGCCTGATGATCCACAGCAGAGACCCTGTTAACTACTACATTGAGACTGCTCTGCACCATGTGTTGCTCAGACAGGGTGTGCTGGGCATCAAGGTGAAGATCATGCTGCCCTGGGACCCAACTGGTAAAACTGGCCCTAAGAAGCCCCTGCCTGACCATGTGAGCATCGTGGAACCCAAAGATGAGATACTGCCCACCACCCCCATCTCAGAACAGAAGAGTGGGGAGCCAGAGCCACCTGCCGTGCCCCAACCAGTCCCCACAGCGTAACAGGATCTCATTGGCAGCTGTATTCTAGAGTCTGGATGTTGCTCTGTAAAGACCTTTAATAAACTATTGTACAAAGACAAAGAAAAAAAAAAAAAGAATGATACAGTGGACTTTGGGGACTTGGGGGAAAGGGTGGAAGGGGGTGGAGGAATAAAAGACTACAAATTGGGTACAGTGTATACTGCTAAAAACGGCAGGTAAAAGTAAATGGCGAATCCATATTCTAATCCCTAAAATCTGTGAATGTTACCTTATATAGCAAAAAAGGGCCAGCTTTATATGTAACAACAATTGTATCCATCAATGTTAATTAGCATATTTAAAAAACTAAAAAAGAAAAAGCATATGATAATTTCGACAGACGGAAAAACCGTTTGACAAAATCCAACATCATTCTTCATGAGAAAACCTAAACAACCTAGGAAAAGAAAGGAACTTTCTCAATTGGACAAAGAGCACCTACAAAAAGCCTACTAACATTATACTTAATGATGAAAGACTAAATGCTTTCTTATCATCAGGAACAAGACATTCCAGTACATGCACATTGTACTGGAAGGTTCTGTCCAGTACAATCAGGCAAGAAAAATAAAATTCATCCAGATTGGACATGAAGCAAAACTGCATGTATTCACAAACACATGATCATCTATGTAGAGAATCTGATGGAATCTACAAAAAAGTTAGCAGGACTATTAAGATTAGCAAGGTTGCAGGATCCAATATCAATATGTAAAAGTCAGTTGTCTTTTTATATACTAGCAACAGACAAGCAGAAATTAAAAAAACATTTCTGATAGCCCCAAAAATATAAACTACATAAGGATAAATTTGGCAAAAGTATGTAAAAGACTCATACACTAAAAATTACAACACATCATTGAGAGAAAGTAAAGAAGAGTTAAATAAATGGAGAGGTATAGCTCTTTCATGGGTCCATTTTGTTAAGATTTTCCCCAAGTTCATTTATTGATTCAGTGCAATTCCAATTTTAAATAAACTTAACAAGCGGATTCTAAACTCATATGGAAATTCAAAAGGCATAGAATAGCCAAAAGAACTCTGATAAAGAAGGATAAAATTGGAGGGAAACTCTGATTCTAAGACTTTTTACAGAGCTACAATAATCAAAACAGTGTAGCGTTGGTGTAAAAATATAAAAATCAGTGGAACAGCCCAGGGAATGCAGACATGGACCCACACATATATGGACAAGTGATTTTTGACAAAGATACAAAGGCAACAAAGTGGAAAAAGGATAACCTTCTCAACAAATGGTGCTGGAATCATTGCCATTTTCAAAAAAATTAACTTTGATTTATACACTCCACTACATACAAAGTAAACTCAAAATGGATAGTATACCCAAAGATAAAGGCTAAAACCTTAAAACATCTAGAAGAAAACAGAAAATTGCTATGACTTTGGGTTAGGCAACAATTTCTTAGATGTGTCACTAAAAGCATGATTCATTAGAGAAAATTTTGATAAATTTGACTTCATCACAATTTTAAAATGCTCTTCTTTTTGTTTGTTTGTTTTTTGTTTTGTTTTTTTTTTTTTGAGACGGAGTCTCACTCTGTCACCATGCTGGAGGGCAGTGACGCAATCTCAGCTCACTGCAACCTTCACCTCCCGGGTTCAAGTGATTTTGCTGCCTCAGTCTCTCAAGTAGCTGGGACTACATGCGCACGCCACACCAGGCTAATTTTTTTGTTGTTGTATTTTTAGTAGAGATGGGGTTTCACCATGTTGGCCAGGCTGGTCTCGAACTCCTGACCTCGTGATCCGCCCACCTCAACCTCCCAAAGTGCTGGGAGTACAGGTGTGAGCCACCTCACCCAGCATAAAACTACTCTTCTAAAGACACTGTTAACAGATCAAAAGACAAGCCATAGTCTGGAAGAACATATTTGCAAATCATGTATCTACTAAAGAACTTCTATCCAGATGTAATGAACTCTCAAAACTCAGTCGTAAGAAAACAAATAACCCAATAAAAATGGGTAAAGATTTTAGTAGAGATTCCACCAAGAAAATACATGATGGCAAATAAGCACATGAAATATATTCATGTCAGCTGGGAACAGTGGCTCATGCCTATAATCCCAGCACTTTGGGAGGCCAAGGTGAGAGGATCACTTGAGTCCAGGAGTTCAAGACCAGACTGGCTAATACGGCAAAACCCCATGTCTACTAAAAATACAAAAATTAGTCAATCATCGTGGCGCACGCCTGTAATCCCAGCTACTTGGGAAGCTGAGGCATGAGAATCACTTGAACCAGGGAGGCAGAGGTTGCAGTGAGCTGAGATTGCGCCACTGCACTCCAGTCTTGGTGACAGATCAAGACTCTGTCTTAAAAGAAAAAAAAGAAAGAAATACAGTCATGTCATTAAATGCAAATCAAAGCACTCATTATACTCCATTCAGTGGTGCTGCTTTGCTTGCCTAGCTCTCAGCAGAGTTCTCTCATGGCCTCTGGAGGACATGACTTCCTCCAAAATAAACCAAGGACTCCATTTAGGTAGGCTTAGATTATAGCTATTTGCCCACAGCTCTCCACACAGGAGCACAGTGTCAATCTATTCCACTGTTGCCTTGTTGCACACTTGGAAATACTTTTCACTTTCTTTCCTTAGGTGTCTCCCTCCTTCAGGAGTTGGGCTCATTCTTTTCAATTCTAGAAATACAGAAGATGTATTCCATGCTATTTCTCTGATAATTAAGCATGATAGACTCAGGCTTTTGGTTTACACAGAGTTGTTTCACATTATCTTCTGTTCCTGGGTTTGACAACTTCTCTTTATCCCTTTAAAACAAAAGCCTGATATCTCTGAAAGAAAGAGTATAGGTTTCAAAATGACAACTTACAAGTTATATTCTGGGGCATTTGTGTTTTGTCCATATAATGTTTAAAGTATTTTTTAAATTAATTGCCAAAATTGAAAGGGGAAGATATTCTGTAAAAATCTAGATTTCTATCTCCTCTTTAAAAACAAGAGTAGGCTGAGCATGGTGGCTCATGCCTACAATCCCAGCACTTTGGGAGGCTGAGGTGGGAAGATACTTTGAGGCCAGGAGTTCAAGACCAGCCTAGGCAACATAACGAGACTCTTGTCTCTACAAAATATTAAAACAATTAGTCAGGTGTGGTGGCATGCACCTGCAGTCCTAGCTAACTCAGGAGGCTGAGATGAGAGGATTGCTTCAGCCCGGGAGTTTGAGGCTGCAGTGAGCTGTGATTGCACAACCACATTCCAGACTGAGTGACAGGGTGAGACTCTGTCTCTCAATAATAAAAATTTAAAAGTAAGTAAGACAAGAAGATCTAATCATGGCTGTAGCATTCTCACATGGCAACATTTGGCAAGAGCTAAGTAGCAACTTCTTTTAGGCAGGGCCTAGGGTTGTATGCGCTTTGGTTTGTCTGAATCACCATTTAGCTGGCTTTGCTCATTTCACATACCTGCCTGACCCTTCTATAGGCATTTGAGTTTAGACCTCTGAGGTAGAATTTCATCTCCTCTCAGGGCCTATTTATCGTCTACAGTAGGCTGAGGAATGGCCCAAAGATATGTAAGTTCTAATCATGAGAACCTGTGACTGTTACCTTATATAGCAAAAGAGCCTTGCAGATGTGATTACATCTTGAGTTGCGGAGATTATTTTGGATTATCTGAGTGGGCCCTAAATGCAATCACAAGGGTACTTATAAGACAGGGGAGGCAGAGAGAGATTTGGTGACAGAAGATGAAGAGTCAACCTGACAGTGGAAATGGGGAGAAAAGGTGGTGTGATGTGGGGCCAAGCCCCCTCAGGAATAAGAACAGCCTCCAGATGCTGGATGAGGCCAGGCAAAGGATTCTCCTCTCGAACTTCTAGAGGCTGCACATCCCTGCCAATACCTTGATTTCAGGCCAGTGAAGCTTATTTTGGACTTCTGACCTCCAGAAGAAAATAAATGTATGTGTTTTAAGCCACAACATTTGTGTTGATTTGTTGCAGCAGCCACAGGAAGCTCATACAACCTCCCTGGATGGAAAAATAGGTTTGTGACGGTCCTGTCATGCTGTCACATATTTTTGCATGTGAAGCTGTTTCTAGCTCAGGGTTTTAGGTTTTTTCTTTTTTGAGACAGAGTCTAGCTCTGTCGTGGGCTGAAGTGCAGTGGCATGATTTTGACTCACTGCAACCTCCACCTCCTGGGCTCAAGAAATCCTCCCAGCTCAGCCTCCCATGTAGCTGGGATCACAGGCATGTGCCACCATGCCTAGCTAGTTTTTGTGTTTTTGTAGAGACAGAATTTCACTACGTTGCCCAGGCTGGTCATGAACTCCTGGGCTCGAGAGATTCACCTGCCTTAACCTCCCAAAGTGCTGGGGTTACAGGTGTGAACCACCACGCCTAGCCAGGAGTTTTGTTTTTAACATGTTACCCCCAGGATCATATTGGATTTACTCAGATAGAAGGATCAGTATGAGTAAACCACTGTGTAAGCAAATGGGAGAATATCTGAATGCTACTTTATATATTTGCTACTGTCTCCTTCTTCACCACTGGAACCTATAAAGGGAAAAACTGATAGAATAATTTTGAGTTGCTAGGAAAGAATCCCAAGTTTCTATATGGTTAGGTGGTTGGATAGTGTATAGATAATTAGATTGCCTATTTTTATCTGCTAAAATCCTCTAGTGAATCTAACAAAATAATGGTCTAGAAAAGTCAGTTTTAGTCATAAAATTCAATTGTTTCTTCTTTCAGTTTGGAAAAGAGAAATAAACATTTAGAGGATTTAATTAGAAAGCGCAGAGAAAAAGCTAGAAAACCAAAGTAAGTTTCCCTCCCTTTTTTAAATTAATGTCTTTAAAATATAGATAATACAGCTGGGTGTGGTGGCTTCACACCTGTAATCCCAGCACTTTGGGAGGCCAAGGCGGTGGATCACCTGAGGTCAACAGTTTGAGACCAGCCTGGCCAACATGGCGAAACCCCGTCTCTACTAAAAATACAAAAATTAGCTGGGCATGGTGGCACGTGCCTGTAATCCCATCTACTAGGGGGCTGAGGCAGGAGAATCGCTTGAACCTGGGAGGTGGAGGTTGCAGTGAGCCAAGATTGTGCCACTGCACTCCAGCCTGGGCAACACAGCAGGACTCTGCCTCAAAAAAATATAGATAGATAGATAGATAGATAGATAGATAGATAGATAGATAGATAGATTTTTTTTTAAAAAAAACTATTTCTTATCTCAATTTAAGGTAAACAAGATATATGAAAGTGCTTCATGTTTTGCCTAGCATAAAGTAGTTGCTTGATTCATGTTTTTTTGTAGAACCTGAAATGGAAAGCCAGATTCCCTGCTCTCATGGAATGTACAGTCACTCTAAGGAAGAAACTATAAAGATTATGAGCTAAGATTTTTGTCTACAACGAAACTACTTGCCCTGCTCTGTATTTTATCACCAGACTTTCTTACACTAACATTAAGCCTTACAGTCTGCTATTTTAGAAGAGGCTCAATATCTGATGCTACAAGGTGTATGCACAAACCCTGTGGGGTTGATTAAGAACATAGCAGTATGCGCAGGGCACGGTGGCTCATGCCTGTAATCCTAGCACTTTGGGAGGCTGAGGCCGGTGAATCACTTGAGGTCAAGAGTTCGAGACCAAACCCCATCTCTACTAAAAATACAAAAATTAGCCAGGCATGGTGGTGGTCACCTATAATCCCAGCTACTTGGGGGGGTGAGATGGGCAGAAGAGCTCTCAAAACCCTTTCTAGCCAAGAAGGACATTTGTTAGAAAACTCCAGACCTATGTCAGCTTTCAGCCACCACCCTCTGTGAAGCCTGTGATGATTGGCCCAATTGATCTCGGTATATTCGGCATGCAAACAAGCTTCAGCTTACCTCTGCAGTCTCTCAAAATTATGGCATTGCTTTTGCCAGTTCTCTTCACTAGTGGAAACAGTGGGACATAAGGATATAAAAGCAAGTATCTTAATAGCCTCAGATGTTTTATTTTTGCCTCTAGTTCTTCATGACTTTCAAGTAAATTCTTTAAGTTTTCAAGTCAGTCAGAATCATATCTTAAGTAAATCTATGGGAATGTTAAATGTAGTGAGAGTGTGCCTCATTTTATTTTATTTAATTTATTTTTTTATTTGAGATGAAGTCTCACTCTGTCACCCAGGCTGCAGTGCAATGGCACGATCTTAGCTAACTGCAGCCTCCGCCTCCCAGGTTCAAGCAATTCTGCTGCCTTAGCCTCCTGAGTAGCTGTGGTTACAGGCACATGCCACCATGCCCAGGTAATCTTTGTATTTTTGGTAGAGACAGGGTTTCACCGTGTTGGCAGAGCTGGTCTTGAACTCCTGACCTCAAGTGATCCACCCACCTTGGCCTCCCAAAGTGCTGGGATTACAGGTGTGAGCCACCGCACCCTGCCTCATTGTTTTTATTTAAATGAAGTGAGAATGATCCACATGTTATATACCAAAAAGCTGGATCTTAATCTCTGAGGATCTCATAGTTCTATCTTAAATGACGATTTCTCCTTGAAAGTGAGGGGGAAATATGCTAAATAATGGCATACTTGCTCACCATGTTCACTATTTCAGTCCCCCCTTCCTCCTTTTTACATTATTTTCTTTCTATTTCTTGCAGATCGAAAAGTTTAGAAAATCATCCAAAGTCCATGACTATGGTAGGTCACCTTGATGATCATGATAAATAATCTTACATTTCCATGTAATTTGACAATAACACAAGATTTAATAGGAGTTCCTGAAGTCACATTTCCATACTGTGCAACCTAGCCTTCCCTTCTGTCCGCAGACGAGGGCTCTTCCATCTCCTGTCATAGCTGGTGCTGTAATTGGAAGCCCCTCCCTCTAACCTTGTAGGGCCCCTTTACTCCGTCCCCACTGCTACTGCTTCATTTCAAGCCCCTGTCATTTCTCATCTGACCTGTTGCACTCACCTCCTAATTATTGTTTCTGCCTCCAGTTTTGGTCCCCTTCATGCCATCCTCTATAGAGTAGACATATTTTGATCTTTCAAAAGCAAAATATTTTCATGCCCCTCCCTTGCATAAAGCCCTTCAGTGGTTCCCAATCACATTCTGGATCAAATCTGAACTCCTTAGCATAGTGTATAAAGTTCCCTATGATCTGGCTCTGGCCCTCCTATCCAGTCTTACCATTCACTCCTTTCTCCTTCTCATCATGCATATCAGCCATGTCTAACCGATTGCAGCTTTCTAAACATGTGATTTTTTTTCTTTTCTTTTTAGTTAGCATATTAATTGTACATATTTATAGGATACGGGCTGGGCGCGGTGGCTCACGCCTGTAATCCCAGCACTTTGGGAGGCCGAGGCAGGTGGATGACGAGTTCAGGAGTTCAAGACCAGCCTGACCAACGTGGTGAAACCTCGTCTCTATTAAAAATACAGAAAATTAGCCAGGTGTGGTGGCGTGTGCCTGTAATCCCACTTACTTGGGCAGCTGAGGCAGGAGAATAGCTTGAATCCAAGAGGCAGAAGTTGCAGTGAGCCAAGATCTCACTGCCACACTCCAGCCTGGGTGACAAAGAGAGACAACTTCTAAAAAAAAAAAAATATATATATATATATACACACACATACACACACACACACACACACACACACACGATACAGAGTAGTATTTCCATGCACGTACACAATGTGTGATGATCAAATCAGTGTAATTAGCAAATCTATCACTCCAGACATTCATCAGTTCTTTGCTTTGGGAGGATTCAAAATCCTCTCTTCTAGCTATTTGAAAATATCCAAAAACTTGTTGTTAACTCTAGTTACCCTGCAGTGCTATAGAACACTGGGACTTATTCCTCCTATCTAGCTGTAATTTTGTATCCATTCACTAACTTCTCCCTATCCTCCCCTCACTACCTTTCTCAGCCTCTAATAAACATGGTTCTGCTCCCTACCTTTATGCATGGTATGTTATTTCTGTGCTTTCCTTTTATTGCTCATGCAGCTTCTCCTATTTGGTATGTTCTTCTCCAGCTCCTTTTCTCTCACTTAATCAGTTCCCACCTCACAAACGCCTGTCATCTCAAGCTCTGCCTCCTCTCTGAAGCCTTTCCTGCTCTGTCTCCCAAAAGGAACTGACTTGCTTTCTCCCATGTGCCCACACTGTACCCTTTGACATAATAGCACCTATGACACAGCATTACAGTTCTCTGCTTGCATGTCCTTTGACTTGACTAGAACTCTTTGAGTACAGGAATTGTCTCATATTCATTTTGATATCCTCGACGACCGATCTCATAAAAGGTACTGAATAGGAGTGAATGTTAGACTTGGGACCCAGGACCAATGCAAGTGTACTTGCTGGCGTGATCCCAAACAGCAGACACAGCTGCTGCCACCTCTGTCCCGTTCCAGGACATGGATATGTTCTTAAATGCCGTGGCCTATTTGTAACATAGCTTTGGGGATGAGGGGGTACTCAATAGGGCATGCCTCCATATGCTGCCATTGAGACCCAGCTTTTCTCATAGTTGAATTAAGAGGGTGCCTTAGGCCGGGCGCGGGGGCTCAAGCCTGTAATCCCAGCACTGTGGGAGGCCGAGACGGGCGGATCACGAGGTCAGGAGATTGAGACCATCGTGTCTAACACGGTTAAACCCCTTCTCTACTAAAAAACACAAAAA
>NW_016806990.1:1742899-1757191 GCF_001698545.2 Rhinopithecus bieti | reverse complement strand
TTTTTGAGACAGAGTTTCACTCTTGTTGCCCAGGCTGAAGTGCAATGGTGTGATCTTGGCTCACTGCAACCTCCACTTCCTGGGTTCAAGTGATTCTCCTGCCTCAGCCTCCTGAGCAGCTGAGATTACAGACATGCACCACCACGCCTGGCTAATTTTGTATTTTTGGTAGAGACAGGGTTTCTCCATGTTGGTCAGGCTGGTCTCGAACTCCTGACCTCAGGTGATCCACCTGCCTCAGCCTCCCAAAGTGCTGGGATTACAGGTGTGAGCCACCACACCCAGCCAATACTATCAATTCTTAACTATGCCATGCTGGTAAGTCACTTTTGGATTATTCAGATTATTTTTTCTACATTCTGTCAATTAACCAATCAAACCAAGGAAGATGAAACTCAGTCCACCTTCTTCTTCATGGTGTTCCTTAGTGGGAAAAAGGTTGAAAGAAATAAACAAAAATATCAGTTAAAATACAGTGTTGGAGGCCAGGTGTGGTGGCTTGCACCTGTAATCCCAGCACTTTGGGAAGCTGAGGCGGGTGGATCACTTGAGGTCAGGAGCTTGAGGCCAGCCTGGACAACATGGCAAACCCCCATCTCTATCAAAAATATAATCCCAGCACTTTGGGAGGCTGAGGTGGACAGATCACTTGAGGTCAGGAGTTCAAGACTAGCCTGGCCATCATGGTGAAACCCCGTCTCTACTAAAAATACAAAAAGTAGCCAGGCATGGTGGTGAGCACCCGTAATCCCAGCTACTTGGGAGGCAGAGGCAGGAGAATTGCTTGAACTTGGGAGGCAGGGTGAGCCGAGATTGTACCGCTGCATGCCAGCCTGGGTAACAACAGAGCGAGACTCTGTCTTCAAACAAATAAACAAACAAATATAGTGTTCGTATTATCTGTGGAATTCACTTATCTATAGGCTTACTTTGCACCCCTTTTCCATATGTAATCAAAAATTGGCTGTTTAGGGGTTCTGTCACTGAATGTTAGTCTTTCCCCAAAACTTATAAAACATTTTCCTTTCATTTTAGATGCCAGCTGTTTTAAAGAAAATAGAAATTATTTAGATTAAACAAGCCTGAAGAGTAAACAGTAATCATTTTCGTCAACCACTCCAGGAAGAGTCATTACTACATATGCTAGCCAAATCAATCCATGCAGATGATATATTAAAATCTGCATAAACAGTAAAGTCTTACATTCCAAAAATGCGATTACTTCTAATTTCTTCCTGTGAATAATCAAATATATTCTATTTAACATAAACAGAAGAATACAGTGGGTTTTTTGTCAAATATTTTCACAGAATACCACTCCCATATTATCAGGCCTTTCATGATGCACAAAAATAGTCATGGATTTCACTTCAACTTTTTATTTCCTCTGCAAGACATCCTTTTTCTGTCCAGGCAGGCATATTCTTCATAATACCAACCAAATTTTAAAAGACACCAACTCTGAAATCCTTTGGAATTAAAACCCAGATAAAAAAGCCTGGGCGGCCGGGCGCAGTGGCTCACACCTGTAATCCCAGCACTTTGGGAGGCCAAGGCGAGCGGATCACAAGGTCAGGAGATCGAGACCATCCTGGCTAACCCCGTCTCTACTAAAAATACAAAAAATTAGCCGGGCATGGTAGCAGGCGCCTGTAGTCCCAGCTACTCAGGAGGCTGAGGCAGGAGAATGGTGTGAACCCGGGAGGCGGAGCTTGCAGTGAGCCGAGATCGTGCCACTGCACTCCAGCCTGGGGGACAGAGCGAGACTCTGTCTCAAATAAAAAAGAAAAAAAGCCTGGGCAACATAGGAAGAGCTCATCTCTACTGAAAATCAGAAACATTAGCCAGGCATGCTGGCAAGCACTTGTCCCAGCTTACTGGGTGGCAGGGGAGGGGAGTGTGGTGTGGGGGTAAGGAGGTGGGGATGGGGAGTTGCTAAGGCAGGAGGATGGCCTTAGCCCAGGAGGAGGCTGCAGTGCGCCATGATCATACACCACACTCCAGCCTAGGCAACAGAGTGAAACCCTGTCTCAAAACAAAGAGAAAAACCCAGATGACAGGAAAGGACTGGCTCTTAAGACCTAACCCTTATAATTTCCACTTTAACATCGTTTTGAGGAATTCGTTCTGAATTTAAACAAAGGAGCCAGAGATAGCTGATTTTGTGAGATGCACTAGAAAAATAAATGTATTTAACATACATAGTATCCTTTTGATAAATCCCAGAACCAGACTGGAGGTATAGCTATTGATCAAAATATGCCTTACGACTGGGCACGGTGGCTCACGCCTGTAATCCCAGCACCTTGGGAGGTCAAGGCAGGTGGATCACTTGAGGTCAGGAATTAGAGATCAGCCTAGTCAACATGTTGAAACCCTGTCTCTACTTTAAAAATACAAAAATTAGCTGGGCATGGTGGTGGGCGCCTGTAGTCCCAGCTACTTGGGAGGCTGAGGCAGGAGAATTGCTTGAATCCGGGAGGCAGAGACTGCAGTGAACCAAGATCTCACCACTGCACTTCAGCCTGGGCAACAGAGTGAGACCCTGTCTCAATAAATAAATATATATATATATATATATACACACACACACACACACACACACACACCCCTTAGGTGGAAGAGAAAAATTATTTTATCTCACTAAAGTTAGTTTTGTACTTAAATTAGATAAATACAAGATGAAAATATATGTAGAGTATATATCTGGTCCCGAGGAAGTGGTGAATAAATAAAAGCTATTATTATTGTTGTCATTTTTATTAAGGAATTCTATGAGAGGTCTTATGTGAATGTTGAAACAAAAATATATAATTTTTCAAATTCTAAAACTTAGAATGACAAACCATGAGAAATGCACAGTGGGTTGCAGCTCTAATAGTGTAGTTTCATTTTAGAAAGTGAAGCATTGAAAGCTTTGGAAGTTACTCATATTTTAAAAAGAGATTATTATTAGTTTCACGGAATCTTCTAGGGAAAATGAGAAAATATGATAGGAGAAGGATGGCTAATGCAGCCCCAGAAATCTGCACACAAATGTGATGAAACAGGTAGAAAGGAAGCACTAACACATTGCGAAGAGGACTGTGTGCATAAGTGCTGTATGCAATGTGTGTATTATGAGACACCTATGGGGTTTTACCTAGAGGTTGTCTGAGAATGAACGTGCCTGCCTTGGTGTGTGGCACAAAGATGTGGCATTTAAGCCCATCTTTCTTTCAATAAACATTTAATGACTTTCAATAAGCACTGGGACAGGCTCTGTGTCAGATGCCAAGGATACAAAGAAAAATGAAGATCCTAAGGAGGTGATAAATTAGTAAAGTATTCTAGAACAATGTAAGATGTAATGGTGGGAGGAAATGGCCCTGGACTGTGTGAGAAAACCTCAGGGAAGATTTTACAGAAACGATGGCACTTGAGCCAGATGGTCACAGCCGATGAGGTATCTCAAGACAACAGGAAAGCAAGAGCACGCTCAGAGCATGGAGGACTGAGATGCCGGTTACATCCCCTGAAGTACAGTTAATGTCCAAAACTCAAGCTCTTCAGAGGGTCAGAGATGAAGAAGATCATGAGGAGCATTCTGTGCTGTACTAAGAAATTTGAACTTGGCCAGGCACAGTGGTCACAACTGTGATTCCAACACTTTGGGAAGTTGAGGCAGGTAGATCACTTGAGCCCAGGAATTTAAGATCAGCCTGGGCAACATAGTGAGACCCTTATCTCTACAAAAAATTTTTAAAAATTAGCTGGACATGTTGGTGCACACCTGTAGTCCCAGCTACTCGGGAGGCTGAAGCAGGAGGATCGCTTGAGACCAGGAAGTCAAGGCTGGGAAGGCTGCAGTGAGCTGGAATTGCACTCTGTACTGTAGCCTGGGCAACAGAGTGGGACCTTGTCTCAAAAAAAAAAAAAAAAAAAAAAAGGAAATATTAATTTGAACTTTATTCTGATGAGAGACTGAAAGATTTTAAGTAGAGGAGTGATGTGGTTGGGGTGTGCATTTTTGAAAGACTGCCCTAATAATAATAGAAAGGGTAGGTTGATGGTGGATGAAGCTAGAATCAGGAGTACGTTAAACTACTGATACAGTGCTGCAGTCAAGAAAAACAGACTAGTAACTAAAATAGTGGCAGTGGAAATAAAGAGGAAGATGTGCATGCTGAGTGATTTCAAAGGTAAAACGGAAACGATGGGGTTATTAGTTAGCTGTTGGAGTGGAGAGAGAAGGGTCTAGGAAGCCTAGCGGAGCTCTGATGAATGATGTAGAGAAGACAAGAGGGATAGCTGGTTTGTAGGGAGAGATACCCTGAGTGTGAGGTAGCTGTGAAGCATCTGAGTGGAGGTATTTAATAAGCAGTTATGTATATGCTGAGAAGGCTCCAGAAAGCAGGGATCATTGATAAAGCAAGGTGTCAGAGGAGAAAAGAGGGACTAGGCTCCACAGCACAGCCTAGGGACAGGGACAGCTCTTCCTCTGAAATCAGGACAGGCATGTTCAGGGCAAACATAAGCCATGGCGTGGTAAGTTCAGGGAGCTCATGGCTGAGAGAGTCACTCTCTTCATGTAGTAGGGGAATAAAAGAGAGAAGTGAAAGTTGGAAATAGCCACAGCTTCTGCCTTCACAGAGTAAAGCTTTGGATCTCACCACGGGAGATTGCGTGGGGACGCAGTTTCCTCCCCCGTCTGTGGACTTAACACACTTTCCTCTTTTCTTCTCTGGTCTGTTTGGTCTCTTGTCCTCTTGACTCTGGCCCATCCCATCTCCTTGAGGATTTGCTCCGTCACTCATTTATATCTTCTCACACCTTACTTTATAACTCTTCATTGAACCCTACTCTAGCCTTTAAAAAAACCCTTCCTGCAACCCTTTTCTTTTCTAAAGCTATCGTGGTTCCTCTCTTTTCACTCCCCATTATAAACCTTCCAAAAGATTGTTATTTGCAGTTTGCAAGGCACTTTCATGTACTATCCTAAGTAGGTTATCTGAACTCATAGTGTTTCTGATAACTATTGTCTGATATCTCCAGTCTTCATAACTCTGATTTTTAAAGGCTATATGCTATTTCATGGATATATGTCATAATTCACTTAAATCTATTTTATGGACAGGTTTTCAAATCCTTACTCCATAGTCAGTGTTCATTGCCTTCTGTGCTCTGGGCCCAAACTTCTGTGCCTTTCCCCATATTGTTTCCTTTTTTGGGAATGCACTTTCCTTGCCCACTAAATGTCCTCCTTTCTTCACATCTACCATGCAGTACCTCATATATAAAACATTTGTACCCTTTGAGGTCTAATTCAGATATCACCCTTATCCTCATCTGAAATGCCTCTTTCCTCTGTTTTATCTGACTTTTTAATGGCACTTAGCACATTCTTCCCTAAATTATAGTACAGGGGAGATACTATGGAATAGGAAAAAGAGCACTCGACAGGGAATCATAAGATTCAGATTCAAGCCCTGGCTCCTCCATAGCATCTGTTTTAGGAAACCAAGTTCATAGTCACTCTAGTTTAAGAACAGTTACAGGACTGTGCTAATATTGTTTAAGGATATAAATGTTTTCTATATTATGTTCTATCTTTCAAAGATTGTTAATATTTGCCTATATAAATGCAACTCTTGGTAAGAGTGAGCCACATATATAATTCAAATCTAGCAGATTCGGTCTGAAAAAAAACTGCAAAGGACTTTGGGAATTAGTATGAATTATGATTGCACCTTAGGGGTAAGTTGTGAAACTGGACAAAGATCATCCTGTATTTAGCAAGGTTAAGCGTGCACAAAGAACAGTTAGAATATATTTTTATAAAAGTCTAGTAAGCATAATATGGTAAGAATTCAACACTATAATACAGTGGAGGATTCTTATAAATGGGGCCAAGGACCAAAGAAGGTGCTGGGAGAAGAGTTTCCAATTTTCAAAATTTTCACAGCAAAGCTCCTCCACCGGGCATGTCTTCACTGTTTTCACTTGTTTGATGGGAGGATTTGATCAGCCCTAATGAAAGAGTGTTGGTAACTGGAAGAAGAGGCATAAAAACCATAGTACATAAGTACACGAGTTATTATAACTAATATATTTCATATGCTCTTCCCTTTATTGAGGGATGATTTATGTGCTGTAAAATTCAACTATTTTAAGTATACAATTCAGTGATTTTTAGCAAATTTATACAATCATGCAATAATCACCACAACCTAGTTTTAGAATATTTCCGTCACCCGTGCCCCCAGATTTCCTCCATCCTATTTGCAGTCCGTCACTGCTCCCACCCCATGTTTCCCAAGGATTCCGGTCAATCTTCTTCCTATTTGCAGTCCGTCACTGCTCCCACCCCATGTTTCCCAAGGATTCCGGTCAATCTTCTTCCTATTTGCAGTCCGTCACTGCTCCCACCCCATGTTTCCCAAGGATTCCGATCAATCTTCTCCTATTTGCAGTCCGTCACTGCTCCCACCCCATGTTTCCCAAGGATTCCGGTCAATCTTCTCCTATTTGCAGTCCGTCACTGCTCCCACCCCATGTTTCCCAAGGATTCCGGTCAATCTTCTCCTATTTGCAGTCCGTCACTGCTCCCACCCCATGTTTCCCAAGGATTCCGGTCAATCTTCTCCTATTTGCAGTCCGTCACTGCTCCCACCCCATGTTTCCCAAGGATTCCGGTCAATCTTCTCCTATTTGCAGTCCGTCACTGCTCCCACCCCATGTTTCCCAAGGATTCCGGTCAATCTTCTCCTATTTGCAGTCCGTCACTGCTCCCACCCCATGTTTCCCAAGGATTCCGGTCAATCTTCTCCTATTTGCAGTCCGTCACTGCTCCCACCCCATGTTTCCCAAGGATTCCGGTCAATCTTCTCCTATTTGCAGTCCGTCACTGCTCCCACCCCATGTTTCCCAAGGATTCCGGTCAATCTTCTCCTATTTGCAGTCCGTCACTGCTCCCACCCCATGTTTCCCAAGGATTCCGGTCAATCTTCTCCTATTTGCAGTCCGTCACTGCTCCCACCCCATGTTTCCCAAGGATTCCGGTCAATCTTCTCCTATTTGCAGTCCGTCACTGCTCCCACCCCATGTTTCCCAAGGATTCCGATCAATCTTCTCCTATTTGCAGTCCGTCACTGCTCCCACCCCATGTTTCCCAAGGATTCCGATCAATCTTCTCCTATTTGCAGTCCGTCACTGCTCCCACCCCATGTTTCCCAAGGATTCCGGTCAATCTTCTTCCTGGGTACCATGCAAGAAAGGGGTTAGTAGGACACACTGCGATCAACTCCTGGGTTTGAGCTTGAGGCATCGGGGCTACTACCTGGAAAAGTTTAGTATTCTGCTGTCATCTCCTATGAACTACCTAGTTTTTGCAGGGACGAGCTGGCAAATTACACCAGGATTTAACACAGACCACCACCCTTTTGAAGGTGACGCACACCTCTACCATTCCCCGTTGATGTGATTGGGTTGTATTTCTACTTTTTAATTTTGGCTGGGGAGGGGAGTAGTGGTGGCAATTTCAGAAGCTTCCCGCTTCACCTTTCATACTCTTATTGGTTCTTACCCCACAGACCAGGGAACTAATGTGAGGGTTCGTCCAACCACCACGTATGTCCATTTATCCTATCTGCACTTGGGGGACCAACTTTGGATGGATCTGGTGACTGAAAAACCCGCTGTTAGCTGGATCTGGGCTGGGGCTCTACTTATTACCTGGCTCCAAATGCTCCTACTCTCAAAGGGGCTGTGTTGGCACTTTGGGTCCTAGATAAAATGTCAGTTCCAACCTGTGCCTAACAATCCTCAAAAGGTCTGCAGGTTCCCCCTTCCTCAATATATGATGATTGTGTGTCAATGACCATACGTCCCTTTGAGGAAGGATGAGATATTCAGTACTGAATGGCAATTGTGGTGGTGCTTCAGGGCTCTTTGTTATAGGAGCCTGACTTCTGCTTCAGTTCTGGGATTGATAATTGGATAACTGGGTCAGGCCCAGTGGAGAAAGGGGATCTGTCTAAATTCATTCCTGCTGCTGCAACAAAATGCCTAAGACTGGGTAACTTATAAAGAACAGAAATTTAGGCCAGGTGCAGTGGCTTATGCCTGTAATCCCAGCACTTTGGGAGGCCAAAGCAAGCGGATCACGAGGTCAAGGGATGGAGACCATCCTGGCCAACATGGTGAAACTCCGTCTCTACTAAAAATACAAAAATTAGCTGGGCATGGTGGCGTATGCCTGTAGTCCTAGCTACACAGGAGGCTGAGGCAGGAGAATCACTTGAAGCCGGGAGGCAGAGGTTGCAGTGAGCCAAGATTGAGCCACTGCATTCCAGCCTGGCTATAGAGTGAGACTCCATCTCAAAACCAACAAAAAGAACAGAAATTTATTTCTCACAGTCTCAGAGGTTACAAATCTGAGATCCAGGTGCCAGTAGGTTCAGAGTTTGGTAAAGGCTGCTGTCTGCTTCCAAGATGGTGCCTTGTTGCTGTGGCCACCAGAGGTGATGGATGCTGTGTCCTCACATGGCAGAAAGAATGGCAGGCCGGGTGCAGTGGCTCGTGCCTGTAATCCCAGCACTTCAGGAGGCTGAGGTGGGTGGATCACTTGAAGTCAGGAGTTCAAGACCAGCATGGCCAACATGGTGAAACCTTGTCTCTACTAAAAATACAAAAATTAGCTGGGCATGGTGGCGTATGCCTGTAATTCCAGTTACTCAGGAGGCTGAGGCACAAGAACCACTTGAACCTGGGAGGCGGAGGTTGCAGTGAGCTGAGATCGTACCACTGTACTCCAGCCTGGTCGACAGAGTGAGACTGTCTCAAAAAATAATAATAAAAAATAAAAGGAATGACAAAAAGGGCCTAGGTAGTTCTCTCCAGACCTTTTATATGGTTGCTAATCTCATTCATGAGGGCTCTGACTTCAAGACAATCACCTCCGAAAGGCTCCTCCTCTTAATGTTATCACATTGGGCTCTAAATTTCAACATGTGAGTTTTAGGGGGCACATTCAGACCACAGCAGTATCAAAACTTTTTATTGGGATGACTGCCCTCAGCCTTCTGGTTTTTCTTGATTTCATTTTTTCTTTTTTTTTTAGATGGAGTCTTGCTCTGTCGCCCAGGCTGGACTGCAGCCGTGACCTCGGCTCACTGGAACCTCCACCTCCTAGGTTCAAGCGATTCTCCTGCCTCAGCCTCCCGAGTAGCTGGGCTACAGGCACGCACCACCATGCCCCGCTAATTTTTGTATTTTTAGTAGAGACAGGGTTTCACCATGTTGGCCAGGATGGTCTCAATCTCCTGACCTCATGATCCACCTGCCTTGGCCTCCCAAAGTGCTGAGATCACAGACGTGAGCCACCACACCTGGCCTCTTGATTTAATTGTATAAACTAAGCAGTGCTCTTGTTGGGTGCCCATTTGTCTTGCCTGTAGGAAGGTGTTTTATCAGCTGTTATCATAGCTCTCTACAGGTTACTCCCCTTGCCCATTCCCCAGCCCCTCTCCCATATTCTGACCCTGCAGCTCATTGTGAGCAGTGTGCCCACATTGTTGCTGACCATTAGGTGATGCCATCTGGCCTCCATTCTCATCCTCACTCCCACTGCTATCAGTGCCTTTCCATAACAGCATCTCTTACCCTGAGCCCAGACCTCCAGAGCTGACCAATGGTCTTCTCAGCCCCTGTCACCAGTGCATTTCTCATCGCTTTGGTAAATGGAGTGTCCTCTAAGGCCTCTTACAGAATATAAGCAGGTGAGTTTCCCAGTCTTATGTAGTACAGTTATCCCTCAGTATCCAAGGGGGACTGGTTCCAAGACCCCCAATGTATACCCAAATCTGCGGGTTCTCAAAGTTCCTTAAAATGACATACTGTTTGGCTGGGCGCGGTGGCTCACGCTTGTAATCCCAGCACTTTAGGATGCCGAGATGGGTGGATCACAAGGTCAGGAGATCGAGACCATCCTGGCTAACACGGTGAAACCCCGTCTCTACTAAAAATATAAAAATTAGCCTGGTGTGGTGGTAGGCACCTGTAGTCCCAGCTACTCGGGAGGCTGAGGCAGGAGAATGGTGTGAACCCGGGACGCGGAGCCTGCAGTGAGCCAAGATGGTGCCACTGCACTCCAGCCTGAGTGACAGCAAGGTTCCGTCTCAAAAAAAAAAAATGACATACTATTTGCACATAACCTACACACACCCCTCCATACACTTTAAATCATCTCTAAATTACTTATAATACCTAACATAGCATCAATGCTATGTAAATTGTTACACTCTATTTTTTGTATCTTTATTTTTATTTATTTATTTTCCAATATTTTTGATCTGCAGTCGGTTGAATCCAAGAATGCAGAACCTGTAGACACAGAGAATAGATGGTGTGCCCATTCTAGAAGTCCTGTATTTAGGTGCCGAGCAGAGAAGGAGGAGGGGTTGCTGAGGTGGAAGGAAAACCAGCAGCGTATGGATGTCGTTGAGCCTAGAGAAACAACTGCTCAAGAATGAGAGGAAGAAAGGCTCACATGAGGGCCATTAGACCTAACAAATTTTAGTGAAGTGTTACAAATAAGAACACAGTTGGAATAGGCTGAGAAGAAAATGGAGGGGTAAAATACTGATGCTTTACTGTGTCAGGGAGCAGAGAAATTAGACTATTGCTGAAGGGGAACCGAGGCCAAGAGAGAGTTTGTTTTTTTAAGACAGGGAATATTTGTATGTTGATGTTCAAATAATGAATTAGAGAACTAGAAATGTATTGTGAGGGAGAAAGGAGGGAGAAAAGAGGGGGTTATTTTCAGAATCACATGTCCTTGAGCAGGAGATGGGATCTAAACCACAAATGGTGGTTGACCTTTGATGGGCCTCTAAACGTCGTTTTATTGTAACTGAAAGGACCAATGGCTCACACCTGTAATCCCAGCACTTTGGGAGGCCAAGCTGGGAGGATTGCTTGAGGCCAGGAGTTGGAGACCAGCCTGGACAAGATAGTGAGACCCCATCTCTAAAAAAAAAAAAAAAATTAACTGGGCATGGTGGTGTGCCTGTAGTCTTAGCTGCTTGGGAGGCTGAGGCAGGAGGATTTACTTGAACCCAGGAGTTCAAGGTTACAATGAGCTATGATTGTTTTACTACACTCCAGCCTGGGAGACAGAGCCAGACCCTATCTCAAAAAAAAAAAAAAAAAAAGGCAAAGCCTGAGCATAAGGATGAAAGTAAGTGGGGGGGTTTTGTGGTGAGTGATCAGGTAGTTATGACTTCATCTGTTTTTTTTTTTTTTTTTTTTTTTTTTGAGACGGAGTCTCGCTCTGTCACCCAGGCTGGAGTGCTGTGGCCGGATCTCAGCTCACTGCAAGCTCCGCCTCCCGGGTTCACGCCATTCTCCTGTCTCAGCCTCCCGGGTAGCTGGGACTACAGGCGCCGCCACGTCGGCCGGCTAGTTTTTTGTAGTTTTTAGTAGAGACGGGGTTTCACCGTGTTAGCCAGGATGGTCTCGATCTCCTGACCTCGTGATCCACCCGTCTCGGCCTCCCAAAGTGCTGGGATTACAGGCTTGAGCCACCGCGCCCGGTCTCATCTGTTCTTTTCTGTGAAGTATGTGCTGGGGAAGGACTGGAGGCCTTCCTAAGTGAGGAGGTGGGCTGGAGAGCCAGCACTCCCTTTAAAGTCGTTCTTATTTCTTGTTTCCTTTCCCATAGTACCCTCTTTTCATAAGGATTATAAAGGAATTTTTTTCCTCGGAGGTGTAGTACACAAAAGCCAATTTTTTTTTTTTTTTTTTTGTCCTTGCTACATGAAAGGATGCTTAAGCGTTTGCTTATCTATAATAAATGTAACGTTTTTGGGGTTTTTTGCTCAATGTTTTTTCATCTCTTATTAGGTTTACAATCAAACCTGGGTTCAAACTTACGGAGGAAAGATGTGACTTGTAACAGCACTGTATCTTCATTGATTCAACAAATACTGAGTTCACACTGGGTGTCAGGCACCCTTCTATAACATTAAGACACAAACTCCCTGGCCACAAGATGTTCACAGGAGACAGGCTGAACGATATTGTGAGAGAAGATAATCAGTGCTATGAACAAGAGAACAGAGGAGAATGCAGAATGTGGGGGCAGGAGGGTTGGAATTTTAAAGTAGAAGTCAAGGTAAGCCTCACTGAGGTGACAATTAATTGAGCAAAGATTTAAAGGACATGAGCGGCTGGGTGTGGTGTCTCACACATGTAATCCCAGCACTTTGGGAGGCCGGGGGGAGGGGGGTGGATCACTTGAGGTTAGGAGTTCGAGACCAACTTACCATGGTAAAACCTCGTCTGCTGAAAATACAAAAATTAACCCAGCGTGGTGATGGGTACCTGTAATCCCAGCTACTCTGGAAGCTGAGGCAGGAGAATCGCTTGAACCCAGAAGACAGAGGTTGCCATGAGCCAAGATGGTGCCACTGCACTCCAACGTGGGTGACAGAACAGGAGTCCATCTCAAAAAACTAAACAACATGAGGGAGTTTCTTGGCCACACAGTTACTTGGTGGGGGTATAAAAGAACACACGAGTCCTTACATTTGTGAGTGATGTGGAAAGAAATCTTAAGTAATCAAAGAGAAAGAATGCTCTGCTTTTACACATTCTAAGGGAATGAAATGACAGATGTGGAGAATCAACTACGGGATTTGTCTGAGTTCTACTGCGTCTGGAATTAGTGGGTTCGTGGTCTCACTGACTTCAAGACTGAAGCCACAGACCCTCAGGCTGAGTGTTTTACAGTTCTTAAAAACGGTAGTCCAGAGTTTCTTCCTTCTGGTGGGTACCTGGGCTCGCTGGCCTCAGGAGAGAAGCTGCAGACCTTCGCAGTGTCACAGCTCAAATGCAGTGGAACCAAACAAGCAGCAAAAAAGTAAAACAGCCACAACACCTAAGAAAACCCAAACACATAGCCACTGCGGGCTGGAGCAGCCTGCTTTTAGTCCCTTATCTCACCCCACCCACATCCTGCTGATTGGTCCATTTTACAGAGAGCTGATTGGTCCATTTTACAGAGAGCTCATTGGTCTGTTTTGACAGAGTGCCCATTGGTGTGTTTACAATCCTTGAGCTACACACACAGTGCTAGATGGAAAAGTTCTCCAAGTCTCCACTAGGTTAGCTAGATACCGAATACCAATTGGTGTATTTACAAACCTTGAGCTGGACACAGAGTACTGATTGGTGTATTTACAAACCCTGAGCTAGACACAGAGTGCTGATTGGTGCATTTACAAACCCTAAGCTAGACACAGAGTGCTGATTGGTGTATTTACAATCCCTTAGCTAGACATAAAGGTTCTCCAAGCCCCTACTAGAGTCAGGAGACCAGCTGGCTTCACCTAGTGGATCCTGCATCTGGGCTGCAGGCGGAGCTGCGGGCCAGTCGCGACCCGCGGCAGCACTTCTCAGCCCTTGGGCGGTCGATGGGACTAGGCGCCACGGAGCCGGGGGCGGCGCCCTTCCGGGAGACTTGGCCAGTGCAGGAGCCCACCATGGAGGGGGTCTGGGACACGGCAGGCTGCAGGTCCCGAACCCTGCCCTCGGGGAGGCGACTGAGTCCCGGGGAGAATTCGAGCGTGGTGCATGCGGGCCGGCAGTGCTGGGGGACCTGGTGCAACCTCCGCACCTGCTGACCCGGGTGCTAAGCCCCTCACTGCCCTGGGCGGCGGCGCCCCCCGGCCGCTCCGTGTGCCAAGCCAGCGCCCGCCGGAACTCGCGCTGGTCAGTGAGCGCCGGGCGCAGCCCCGGTTCCCACCCGCGCCTCTCCCTCCACACCTCCACGCAAGCAGAGGGAGGCGGCTCCGGCCTCAGCCAGCCCAGAGCGGGACTCCCGCAGTGCCTTGGCGGGCTGAAGGGCTCCTCAAGCGCCGCCAGACTGGACGCCGAGGCGGAGGAGGCGCCGAGAGCAAGGGCTGCTAGCACGTTGTCACCTCTCACTATGAAGGAGAGTCACCAGGATATGGAATATCCCCTGAAAATAAATCCCTTCAAAGAGGTTAGTGTAGACATGGGGAAAGATTTGGAAAAAGTTAAATTAGTAGGTGGAATTCATAATTTCATAAATTAAGGATTGGAACCAATTAGGGCAGAGAGCTCTGGGTGGACACCAAGGAAAAGCTGCTTATTATAGGAAAAATGTGGATCACAGTGATGCAGAATTGGTGAGCACAATGGTCAGGGCTAGCCCCTTACTTCCTTGATCACAGCTGCCTGTTTTTTTTTTTTTTTTTTTTTTTTTTTTTTTTTTTTTTTTTTTTTTTT
>NW_016806990.1:1693752-1742737 GCF_001698545.2 Rhinopithecus bieti | reverse complement strand
GTGGAGGTTGCAATGAACCAAGATCGCGCCACTGAACTCCAGCCTGGGCGACAGAGCAAGACTTCGTCTCAAAAAAATAAAAATAATAATTTTAAGAATTGTCATTACTTAACCATGGGAGAGGGTGTGAGCAGACAAAGATTTTCCACTGTGTATTTTCATGGTTTTGCCTTTGAACGATGTCCTCTCTTATAAAAAAATTTTTTTGCTTTTAAATGCCACCTAAAGGCAGCTATGTTCTTTACATCGCCGTTACCAAGAGGATCGTCATTCAAATACACTAACCACTGACAATGCTAACTAATTGGGAGTAAAGGACCGGGCGGAAAGATCAGCCAACCGCAGGCTACCGGCCAGCAACTACGGCGGAAGGCGGACTCTCGCGGGAGCCACAGAGAGGCCAGCAGCCGGCCACGTGACTTCCGGGCGGCCGGCTCTCTCTACCTCTCCGCGCTGAGCAGCCACGTCGGCGGCGTTTCCCTTTCAGGGGAGGGGCGTAGCGAAGGCCCGTGCGTGGTACGTGTCCCGCCCCTCGCCGCCCAGAGCCCGGATGAAGAGTAACGCCATTACCGCCGGAGCAGCCGAAAGCCCTCCCGGACGGAGACTGGACACTGGACGGGCAGCGCCATGAGACTCCTCCCCCGCTTGCTGCTGCTTCTGTTGCTCGTGTTCCCTGCCACTGTCTTGTTCCGAGGCGGCCCCAGAGGTGAGGCTAAGGAGAGTGTGCGGAGGGGGATGGCCAGGAAGGAGATGCCAGTGACGGCAAGTTTGAAGTTGGAGGCAGTGGCCGCTCCAGGTCCCGGGGTCCGTGTCCACTCCGCTGGCCTCTCTCCGCCCTCTCCCCAAGCCTAGGCTCGTAGCAGCAGGGGACCCCGCGGGCGCTGGAGACCCCGCTGCGGCCTGCCCCTTGCACGCAGAGTGCGGGGCCGTGTCCGGCCGACCTTGCTTCGTGGCCGGCCGAGGGCTGGGCTTGCTTCTCTGGCCCTGGACCCGCGCCTGCAGGAGCGGCCAGAACTGAAGGGTCCTCGGCTGCAGGAGGAGGCGAGGGGGCTCTGGCCACGGCTGCGCTCCGAGCGCGCCGCAGCCGGGCGGTTTCTTTTGGCCGCCTCCGGCTCCGCTCCACCCCCAGCCCCTAGTGCTCAGGGCTGACGTGTCTTTAGCTTCCACGCCGCGAGTCCGTCTTCATTCATTTGCTAAAACCCTTGTTTTCTACACATCTAAGTCATCAGAGTGTCTTTTTTAATGGTCACCTGCCTCGTTCACCCCCTGCTTGACCCGTATGTGTTATTATGATTTCAGAAAAACTACCTCATCGTCACCCCGGTTATCCGCCCCTGCTGCCAAGCATACTGAAGGATCCCTGTGGGATGTCTCCCTTACTTCTGCCTTATTTCTCTCCTTTTCTTTTCATGGAGCAGTTTTTTGTTTGTGGAAGCATCGTATTGTGCTGAAAAAATGTAGCCTACTTCGCGTGTTTTTAATACATAGATTTATTCTTTCCAACAATTAACCCAGCAGTTAAGTGTGAAAATAACTTAGCAGAATATAAAAATGTGGCAACTTGACTTGCTGCCCGGGTTTTGTCATGAACTTCGACTTTCTGATTTGCAAAGTGAAATAATTAGTCTGACTAAGCACTAGAATTCCCTTTCATTCTGTAAGTTATTAAAGCAAGCTGTGTGTCTTAACGGTAGTGACAGGTATCCAGGAGTTGTTTTGCAATGAAAAGTGAAGTGACTGGCTTCTGTTTAATGGCTAGAAAACCAAGTGGGAGAATGAAACAGAACTGTTAATGAGTTCATCTGCAGATTTAACAAGATTCTTTTACTTTGGGAGTCGTTTGCTGGTTCTCTTTAAGCTTATTAAAAAAAAAAACTTGACAAATGTAGATTTCGTTTTAGAACTATTTAGAACTATTTTCAAGTTGTAAAAACTTTCAAGAAGCATCAATTCATTATCTAAACTGAATTAGTATCTTGTAAACTTTTTTGTGAGTAACGGTTTTTCTTTTACAGAAAATGTTTGTTCAGTTTTTTCCAGCTGAATGAAGACTGTTAGACTTTATAGGGACAGACTTTTTATTGGTTAACATTAAAATAATTGTTTAATATCCATGAAAGACCTTTATATTCCAAAGTGCTCGAATTTACAACTTGAAATTACTATGTCAGACATGGATATTTTCTTACTGGTTTTGAAAAGGACTTGTAAGTTATGAATGCACTATTTTTAGTCTTTGTTCAGCAGGCAGTGAAATCTCTTCAGTTCATAATGCATGGTTCAGTGTTCTTTAATATTTTGCAATAAATCTTAGTGGCCAGTGTGAACTCAAAGACATGGAAAAGACTGAAAATGCATGGTCCTTGATGTAAACTGTTTCTCCTGGGTAAAAACACACTTCCCTTCCCATGTTTTTTCTCCACAGAATTGCCACATCATCATTTTGTCTGAGAGATGTTGGAAGACACTAGAACTTTGAAATTCTTTTTAGGGTCTTGCCTGAAATAGATAGAATGTGATTTACTTAGAGTACTGTTATCTATAAAACTGTGATTTACGTTTTTTTTTTTTTTTTTTTTTTTTTTTTTTTTTTGCATTATGACTCTACTTTGTAACAGTACGTTTGAGAAAATAAAATGCCTTAAAACATGTTTGAAGCCACATGCAAAATAATTGGATTCTTTCTTTGCTATCAACCCTGAAGCTACCTGTATGGTTTTACTAAACAATGTTTTTCATGCAAGCCAGTTTTTACCACAGATATGATACAGATATTTGTTCCTTGGACTCACAGACTGTTAAATTCTAAGAGTTTCAGCTGTAGTCACCTCTGATAACAGTGTTTCCTACATAGAACTTAAGAATGCTTTTTTTTTTTGAGACGATGTCTTGCTGTGTCGCCCAGGCTGGAGTGCAGTGGTGCGATCTCCGCTCACTGCAACATCTGCGTCCTGGGTTCAAGCGATCTCCTGCCTCACTCTCTGGAGTAGCTGGGACCACAGGTGTATGCCACCACACCTGGCTAATTTTTGTATTTTTAGTAGAGACGGGGTTTCACTATATTGGCCAGGCTGGTCTCGAACTCCTGACCTCAAGTAATTCACCCGCTTCAGCCTTCTAAAGTGCTGGATTACAGGCGTGAGCCACCGCGCCTGGCCAAGAATGCTATTTTCTTTTAAAGGTAGGGGTTGTTTAGTTTGCTTTATATCATTAATGACAGGGATTACATTTAGAAGTTTCTTACCTTTGCAAAAAAATTATTTTCCTTAATTTGCTTAACAAAATTGCTTGAAGTTCTTTGTGCTTCAAGGCGTCTTTAGTTTGTGCCGTTCAGTTTTCCATCTGTTGGGCACTTTTTGAAATTAAACCACATTTTCCTTTAAAAATATGCAGGCAGGGAACAGTGGTTCATGCCTACCTACCTAGCTACCCAGGAAACTGAGGTGGAAGGATCACTTGGGCCCAGGAGTTTGAGGCTGCAGTGAGAGCTATAACTGCACAACTGTATTCCCACCTAGGCATCAGAGCAAGACCCTGTCTCCAAAAAAAAAAAAAAAAAAAAATTGCAGTTGTTAAGACTGCTAGTAAAATAAAATACAAATATTCTTACATGCATTGTAATTGGCATCATTCAGGTGAACTGGGAGATTGTTAGTCCAAGGGAAGATTTTTTTTTGCCTATACCTGATAGTAAAAAAAAAAAAATAGTATTCCAGAGTAAAGGTTAACTGTTTTTTCTGTATTTTATCATTAGGCTCAGCAGTGGCACAGGATCTTACAGAGGATGAAGAAACGGTAGAAGATTCCATAATTGAGGATGAAGATGATGAAGCCGAGGTAGAAGAAGATGAACCCACAGATTTGGTTAGTGTTATATGCTATTTAATATATGTAAAATGTATGTAATTGTATTAATCTGTTCTCATGCTGCTAATAAAGACATACCCAAGACTGGGTAATTTATAAAGGAAAGAGGTTTAATTGATCCATAGTTCAGCATGACTGGGGGGGCCTCAGGAAACTTAGCATCATGGCAGAAGTGGAAGCAAACATGTCCTCCTTCACATGGTGCCAGCAAGGAGAAGTGCAGAGCACAGGGTGGGGAAAGCCCCTTATAAAAACCATCAGATCTTGTGAGAACTCACTCTCACGAGAACAGCATGGAAGTAACCATCCCCCATGATTCATTTACCTCCCACCAGGTTCCTCCCACAATGTGGGGATTATGGGAACTACACTTCAAGATGAGATTTGGCTGGGGACACAGCGAAACCATATCAATAATACATCTAGAATTTATCCTTACTTATTTATTTTTAGAGACAGAGACTTGCTCTGTTGCCCAGGCTGGTGTGCGGTGGCATGAGCATAGCTCACTGCAGCCTCGAACTCCTGGGCTCAAGTGATCCTCTTGCCTCATTCTCCTGAGTAGCTAGGACTACAGTCATGCCCCAACAAGCCCAGCTAATTTTTGTAATTTTTTTTGTAGAGACAGTGTCTTGCTGTGTTACCGAGGCCAGTCTCAAACTTCTGGGCTCAAGTGATGATCCTCATGCCTCCAACTCTCAAGGCTCTGGGATTATGGGCATGAGCCACCACACCTGGCCTAGAGCTTATCCTTATACAAAAATTAAAAATCCCAGCTTTTAGAGGTTTGTTAATGTGGTCAAAGTGAATTGAAATTGGGAGAATAGGCACCAGTCATTGAGAATAGAGCGTATTTTCTGGAACAGGGAAGGAGACATGAAATAGTTAACAATTCAGGATCGTGGTGACATGAGTCTAGAAGGGTAACAGCATAGTAGAAATAGCACTGGACCATGGCTTCATAGATTTGGTCTACCTGCTGTTTACTTTTCTGACTTACCTCTGTGGGTCTCAGTTTCTTTTTTACTTGCTTGCTTTTACTCTGTTTTTATTCTTTTTGCTTGCTTGTTTTATTTCTGAATCCTTATGTGCCAGGCACTGTTCTTGATGCTGGGTGAGCAAACCAGATATTTTCTCTGCTCTTTTAGACTTTGTTTTTGGGGCAGTTATATGTGTTTTAATGGCAGGGGCTGAGAAGCAGACAACAAACAGTATATAAAATATATCCTGTGAAGAATAAGGGAGTTAGAGAAGATCTCTTCAAAGTTGTTCAGCTCTGAAATGTTTACTATGTAATACGACAGTAAGAATATTGGGCTGGAATTGGGAGCTTTGCAGCATGCATCTAGCTAATTTTATTTCTTCTCTGGAATGACTGTAATCCATCCTACACAGTTTTTTTTTCTTTCTATTTTCATGTCATACTTGAACCTGGAACCTCTCATGATGCCAGATTTTGTCATTTCCTTCAAAATTAAACCACTAATTCCCTATTTTCTTATTTCAGTGTCAAAATATTTAGACTTATATGTAGATTTCTGCTTCTTTTTTGACTTACCTTCATTTTTATGGAGTATGTCTTCCAACTAAGCAAATCTGTTGCTATTTTATTGGTGTTTTTGAGTTATCATTTTTATGCTTCTGTACCTACTGTTTTATCTGGATAGGATGTCCCTAGTAATTTGTGAACTCTCCTAATTTCCCCTCTTTAGGAACTCCTTACTGATTATCTGAGTCAAGCGTTTCATACGTATGTATACAGATACGCTTAGGGTTGATATTAAGACTCCGCATCTTCAACCCAGCCTGCATTAGGTGAACAGCTTTAACTAGATTAATACATTTCTGCTGCGTTGTTGTTAATGATTATTTGACCAGTTTGGGTAGATAACTGAGAGTGATGGTTGGAAGGGAATCTGTCTAGGAATTTAGGATTAAAGATGGTATTTGGGGCCGGGCGCGGTGGCTCAAGCCTGTAATCCCAGCACTTTGGGAGGCCGAGACGGGCGGATCATGAGGTCAGGAGATCGAGACCATCCTGGCTAATACGGTGAAACCCCGTCTCTACTAAAAAATACAAAAAACTAGCCGGGCGACGAGGCGGGCGCCTGTAGTCCCAGCTACTCGGGAGGCTGAGACAGGAGAATGGCGTGAACCCGGGAGGCGGAGCTTGCAGTGAGCTGAGAGCCGGCCACTGCACTCCAGCCTGGGCCGCAGAGCAAGACTCCGTCTCAAAAAAAAAAAAAAAAAAAAAAAGATGGTATTTGGGGCACTGAAATTTGGGCATGTACTGAAATTTAATGATGGATTATATCGTTGTTACCAATTATATGAAATTACTTGTGCTCTCTGGCACTGGAATGGACTTACTGTGGAGGAAGAAGGTAGAAGAGAGATGCTGAATGCCATGAGGCACGCCTATCATCCCAGCACTTTGGGAGGCCAGGACAGGAGGATCACTCGAGCCCAGGAGTTTGAGACCGCCTGGCCAACATAGCGTGACACCATCTCTACTAAAAAAATTAACTGAGCCTGGTGGCTTGTGCCTGTAATCCTAACTATTGGAGGCAGGAGGATCACTTGAGCCCAGGAGTTCAGGGTTACAGTGAGCTGTGAGTGCGCCACTGCACTCCAGGCTGGGTGACAGAGTCAGACCCTGTTAAATAAGTAGAGGATAGGGGGTAGAGAAGGGAACTGTTAGATCTTTGATAGACTTATGTCATTGGCCAGAACTTCTCCATATCTTAATTTCTCCTGCCTTGAGAACCATTAGAGGAAAAAGAACAACTCTGATTATCCGCTTTCTACCGTGGCCTATTAGTACAAAAGTGTTAGTACCCTCTGCTTTGTTACTTATCTCAAATCAGAAAATAATGAAGGTAGATTGAAATAGAAAGGCAGGAGAAGTATTACCTTCCATTGGACTAGACCATGCCAGCAGGGGTAGGATCATGTGTAGACTAAGAAAGATGGGCCCTCAAAGCCAAGGCTGCTACAGAAGTCACTTCCAGAACTGAATGAGGTAGAAAGTTCACCTACTGCTGTTGTTCCCAACATTTCTTTATCACCTTATACTCAGCTGCCAAGGCATCAAGGAACTGGGAGATATGGAAGGATCCTTTGCCACCGGGCCAGTGTCCTGGAGTCAAGTGAAGGAAAAGGGGGTTTTTCATAAGATCTAAGATATCAACAACTGGTTTAGATGCAGGTTATTAGTTTAGAATTTTTGAGGGCAAACCTTCCCCAGCCCCCCACCCCCGAAACGGAGTCTCGCTCTGTTGCCCAGGCTGGAGTGCAGTGGCGCGATCTCGGCTCACTGCAAGCTCCACCTCCTGGGTTCACGCCATTCTCCTGCCTCAGTCTCCCAAGTAGCTGGGATTATAGGCGCCCACCACCATGCCCGGCTAATTTTTTGTATTTTTGGTAGAGACAGGGCTTCACCGTGTTAGCCAGGATGGTCCCCATCTCCTGACCTCGTAATCCACCTTCCTCATAATCCACTTTCCTCGGCCTCCCAAAGTGCTGGGATTACAGACATGAGCCACCGCGCCCGGCCTAGTCACCTTGGGCTTTTCTACCCCATTGATTATTCTTTTACTGTATAAAACTGGGTTGCATTGGACCTTACCATCATTCCTGAAAGGTTTTTTTTGTCCTCCCCATAGAAATGATAGAGATTTTTGGTTTTATTTTTACTAAAACAAGAGCTGTAGTAGTAATAACACTAGCTAACTTTAAAAAAATTATTTAGCTGGGAGCGGAGGCTCACGCCTGTAATCCCAGCACTTTGGGAGGCCAAGGCGGGTGGATCACGAGGTCAGGAGATCTAGACCATCCTGGCTAACACAGTGAAACACCGTCTCTACTAAAAATCCAAAAAAAAAAATTAGCTGGGTGTGGTGGCGGGCACCTGTAGTCCCAACTTCTTGGGAGGCTGAGGCAGGAGAATGGCGTGAACCTGGGAGGCAGAGTTTACAGTGAGCTGAGATCGCGCCACTGCACTCCAACCTGGGCGACAAAGCGAGACTCCCGTCTCAAAAAAATATATATATATTTAAAATAGATGATATATTCAAATGGCTTAGAACTTACAAAGTACAGAGTATATGATGAAAAGTTTTCCTTGTGTGCCTTCCAGCCATGAGGTCATCTCCCTGTGAGCGACCAATGCCACCAATTTCTATACTCTCCTCTGGAGATTGTTTGCAATAGCTGAAATATTTTGGAGTTTTACCAGATAGCAGATACTAAGCATTATACATCTTACATGCTGAATAGCTGTAAGGTAAATGAGTTACTTAGTTTTCCACAATCAGTATTCCAAACATTTACCGTGTTTAAATCCGTAAATGAGTTTTCAGTCTTGGCAGCAACATTGCCTTCAGTGTCAGAAAGTGAAGAAGGCCATCAAGCATGAACTCTATCAGATTTTGTATTTTCTACTTCCAGATATGTTATTCACCCATTGTTCTGCGTTTTTCCTTAATAATGAGTTGTCCTTGTTCTCTTCTAAGGCTAACCGTTCCACCTGTGTTCATGTCCCCATCTCTTCCTGCAGAACTTTGTTACATTATTCTTTCGTTTTGTAGCATCAAGCATTCATCCTCCTCAGTGATTTGATTCTGTTAAGCCACATGTGTGCTTATACTGTTCGTCCACATTTGCTGCACCCACTTTTCTTTACCAACACCCGTGACTTCTTGAAAGAGAAACTTGGACAGCTTTTCTCTTCTGCTCGCTTCACGTTAATTCTCTATCATGATCTGGTCCCATATATCTAGTAAAACTAGTATTGCTAAGGTCACCCGCAACCTCATTGCCTAATTCCTTGTTTTCCGTTGTTACCCTGTTGTAGCTCTTTTCCAGCTCTTCTCGGGATAGTTTCATCTGAATGCTCCGTAAGCACTTCACATTGTAAATGTCCAGATCATTTGCCACGTGTCCTATCGCCGTAAACTCTTTGCTGTTTTGATGCGGCTCCAGTGATTCAAGCTGTTGCCTTGTTGCTTCTGTTTATTTTTATTCCAAAACCCATCAATCAGGTATCAGGGATTTCTCTTAACTCTTTCTGAAGTACACCCTTTTCCTCTCTATCCCTGTCATTTATGGTTTCGGCCTTTCTCTCTGATCTCTTTTCCTACTTATGGATATCTTTTCTCAGAAGTAGAAACTTATTCTTACTAAATGAATGAAATCATGAAGGGTGCTTAAAACATAGCTTACAACACAGTTTCACAGTCGTTGAACAAGTGTTTGAGTGAATTCTCTCTCAAGTGCATGAGCTGGATGCGGAGGATTTTACACTTATGAGACAACCTTTGCTCTTGACAAGTTTTATCTGTTGGGGGAAGGAGTTTTTTATATATGTGAAAAGTTAAATGCCGGTAAACAATGGCATCCTGAAGCATCTCAATTTATTAAGAGTCTGAATACTTCAAAGATGTGACTGTCTCTAATCCATATTGATACTTGGAGAAATGATGCTGCACTTGCAGCATCATTTGCAGAAATGATGTGTTTAAAGTTTTAAATAAAATTTGTTCACATTTTTAAAAAACGGTTAAGATACAGTTTATGTATCATAAAATTCATCTGTTTTAAACATACACTTAGTAAATTTACCAAGTTCTGCAACACAAATTCAGTTTTAGGACGTTTCTATCACCCCAGGAAGATCTCTGGTCACACTCTTTTTTTTTTTTTCTTTCAAAATTATGTGACTGCTCCTCACAGGAAAATTTTGTTAATTAGAATGGAAATCTCTGTAGGCTGTTAACAAGGTACTTGACGGCAGGGGTGGGCAAAATGTGGTTGCAAGCCACATCTAGCTATCCCCGTTCATTGACATGTTGTCTGGGGCTGCAAGAGAGACTTTATGGTCTGCAAGGCCGTATTTGCTATTTGGCCATTTACAGAAAAAGTTTACCAAGCTCTGTTCTAGAACCTTGGAGTTCACAATATGGTCTGAATACCAGCAGCTTTGGCATTTTCTGGGTGCTTGTTAGAAAGAGAATGATAGGCTTTGCCCTAGGCCTGAATTAGATCTGTAACATCCCCAAAGAATTGGTATGCACGTTACTGTTCAAGATGCACTGCTCCAGAAGCTCTATTGTAATTAATGAGGTATGATGAAATTCTTATTACTAATCCAGCAAGCTGTAGAGAAGCAATATTTCATCCTAACATAAAGTAAAGTCTGTCTGTCTTTTTTTTTTTTTTTTTTGAGTCAGAGTCTCACATTGGGGCAATCTCAGCTCACTGTAACCTCTGCCTCCGGGGTTCAAGCGATTCTCCTGCCTCAGCCTCCCAAGTAGCTGGGATTACAGGCACGTGCCACCACACCTGGCTAATTTTTATATTTTTAGTAGAGATGGGGTTTCACCATGTTGGCCAGGCTAGTCTCGAGCTCCTGACCTCAGGTGGTCTGCCTACCTCTGCCTCTTAAAGTGCTGGGATTATAAACGTGAGCCTCCATGCCCAGCCAAATCTTTATTTTTAAATAATGATCTTTTTTCTCTCCCATAGTAATCTCCTCTTAATTGTTCTTTTTCTTAGGTAGAAGATAAAGAGGAAGAAGATGTGTCTGGTGAACCTGAAGCTTCACCGAGTGCAGATACAACTATACTGTTTGTAAAAGGAGAAGGTAGTACGGAAGTAGTAGTTTTAATTTAGATGTAGGAATTTTAAAATGATGAACTTGTTCATATATATCTGAATACCCATATCTGTAAAGTAATATTGTTGGCATTTAAAGGGAATATGCAGATGATAGAGTGAAAAATAAATAAACTAAGGGGAAAAAATAAAATAAATACTACCTAGTTTAACTAGAAATTGACTGTCCTTTTCAAAGATTTTGTTTTTGAGACAGGGTCTCACTCTGTCACTCAGACTGGAGTGCAGTGGCCCCCTCTCGACTCAATGTAACCTTCACCTCCCAGGTTTAATCGATTTTCCTGCCTCAGCCTCCTGAGAAAGATCATGTTTTAAAACTTTTTTAAACTGCCACAGCAAAGTAACTTTGTCTTTTTTATATATATATATATTTTTTGAGATGGAGTCTCCCTCTGTTACCCAGGCTGGAGTGCAGTGGTATGGTCTCAGCTCACTGCAACCTCCGCCTCCCAGTTTCAAGTGATTCTCCTGCCTCGGCCTCCCTGGTAGCTGGGATTACAGGCACGTGCCACCACGCCTGGCTAATTTTTTGTATTTTTAGTGGAGATGGGGTTTCATCATGTTAGCCAGGCAGTCTCTATCTCCTGACCTTGTGATCCACCCACTTTGGCCTCCCAAGATGCTGGGATTACAGGCTTGAGCCACCACGCCCAGCCCTTTGTCGTATTTTGAGTGTTAACCATTAATGAAATACTTAATTTTTCCAATATGGTCTAGGTTAGAGCCTAGGTTTTTTTGTTGTTTGTTTTCTGAGATGGAGTCTTGCTCTGTCGCCAGGCTGCAGTGCAGTGGTGTGATCTCGGCTCACTGCAACCTCTGCCTTCCAGGTTCAAGCGATTCTCCTGCCTCAGCCTCCCGACTAGCCAAGACTACAGGCGCGCTCCACCAAGCCCAGCTAATTTTTGTGTTTTTAGTAGAGACGGGGTTTCACCATGTTGGCCAGGATGGTCTTGATCTCCACCTCATGATCGCCCGCCTCTGCCTCCCAAAGTACTGAGATTATGGTTGTGAGCCACCACACCCAGCCAGAGCCTAGGTTTTATTAAAAGAAAGTAATTATAGCTGATAATTTATTGAGTTCTATATGGTAGACGCTATTCTCAATACTTGGCGTGTATTACTTAGTTCTAACAAGCCCACTGAGCATAGTCATTGTTGAACTGAGGTTTGGAGAAGTTAAGAAACTGGTCAGGGCTCCCAGTTCATAAATAGATTTGAGAACACAGGATCCAGACCTAGATCTGTTGACCCCACAGCCTGTGCTGTACTCAGAGAAACTCAGCTTTGTAGACTACAGTGTAATTATTGAAGACTTAATATTGAAAGTTACGAATTTTCTTGGTCTTCTCAACGTTTTCAGTTTTATTCCCATGGGCTTTCGAACTTTATGCCTATAGGAAGTATAATTTTATTATGCTTTTTTTCTTCTATTTTTCTAGCTACATCCTTGGGTCTTAACCTTCAGATTTGCATTTTGATTAATTGCTTAACGTGGATAGGGATTGCCTGATTAATATTTATGTTCTAACAGATACTAGTTTTCAGATGAAACTCTTGGACTTTATCTTTTCTTCATTCTTCTATTTATTTGCACAGATAACACTAAGCTGGAGGTGAAGGTGACTTCACCAATACATGCAACCCTGCTGCTTGATTATTTCACTGCCAAAAATATACAACTCTTTTTTACCAGATGATTTGGATGTGATCTGGTCTGAAATCGAGACACTTCTTTGAATGCTTATGTGGGAGTGCTAGCGTACAGACAAAAGGGTTTCAGCCTATACAGCAACTGGAATCAATTTCTAGTTAGTGGGTGACTGGAGTGCTGTATTGGAAGGGATTCTGACACCAAAGTCCACACAGAAGGGTGCCGGAATCCATTAGTAATGCCTTTTTAAAAATTTTGTGCTCTTTCCATGTGTTCTAATTTTCTTGTCTCTATTTTGTTTCTCAGATTTTCCAGCAAATAACATTGTGAAGTTCCTGGTAGGCTTTACCAACAAGGGAACAGAAGATTTTATTGTTGAATCCTTAGATGCATCATTCCGTTATCCTCAGGACTACCAGTTTTATATCCAGAATTTCACAGCTCTTCCTCTGAACACTGTAGTGCCACCCCAGAGACAGGCAACTTTTGAGTATTCTTTCATTCCTGCAGAGCCCATGGGCGGACGGCCCTTTGGTTTGGTCATCAATCTGAACTACAAAGATTTGAACGTAAGATCCTGTAAACCTTTTTGTTTAAGTTAGAGATGGATGGGGACGGCGACGTTGTTTAATAGAATTCATCTATTCATTCAGGTGCCTGTTTTGTGGTTGAACCTGTGATAGCCACCAGGGAAGCAAAGATAAATTGCACATTTCTTCTTCAAGTCTGTAATCCAGTGGGGGAGGTAGATGAAAACAAGCACTAGAACATGCTGATAAGTGATGCATACTAGAGATAAAGGGAATAAGATGCTATTGTGTGGGAGTGGAAGTGAAAATGGAGATGTAAGTAACGCTATGAGCCGGATCTTAACGGGAAAAGGAGCAGTAAGACACACAATGGAGTCTGCTGCTTATTCAGATGTTAAGATCTGTCTCTGGGCACGGTGGCTCATACTGTAATTCTAGCACTTTGGGAAGCTGAGGTGGGTGGATCACCTGAGGTCAGGAGTTCGAGACCAGCCTGGCCAACCTGGTGAAACCCTGTCTCTACTAAAATACAAAATTAGCTGGGCACGGTGGCAGGCACCTGTAATCCCAGCTACTCGGGAGGCTGAGGCAAGCGAATCACTTGAACCTGGGAGGCGGAGGTTGCAGTGAGCCGAGATCGCACCAGTGCATTCCAGTCTGGGCGACAGAGTGAGACTTCATCTCAAAAAAAGAAAAAAAGATCTGTCAAATAATTTGTTTTGTACCTCCTTTTGTTGCTTGCATTTTGCCCATTTTACTACTTCTATTGGTAAATTTAAAGACTGTCTGTAACTGTTTTCCCATCATTTTATATACTCATAGGTAAAATAGAACCATATATTTTCAATGTAGTTTTGGCAGCAAGTTTTATCATTTAGTTTTTGATTTAGGAGAACCAAATGTCCTAATATAAGCTCTGATGCCTTATGATTTTTAATATGTATACTATATATCAGTCATCAATGACTGCATGAGAGAAACCTAGTAGAAATAGGGCCTCGTTTAAATGAAAGCACATCTAAACCATTCTTTGTCAAAAAGTTTTCAGAGAAGGAAATGTTATTTTCTCTTGGAAACTAATTCAACCTTTTCATTACTCTGGTGTTAACATGTTTATCTTATGTCTGAGTTAAATTTCTAGTGCTGCAATCAAGTTTTCCTTTTTCTGATTACTTAGTAGAGAGAAGGAAGTATTTTCATCCTGTCCTCAAAATAATGTATTAAGCATCTTCAACTCTATAGTTAAGTAGCTTAAAGAATTACTGATTTTACCTTGTTTGTGAGTAGAATAAAATTTGATCCAACAGGTATATATGTAGTTTTAGTTCCTTCTTTTAAATTCACCTCTACCACTTTTTTTTAATCTGTGTATTATTCCTGAAATTGTCAATAGAGGAATGCAAATTGAAGGATCTTGAAGTAAAACTTACATAATTACAGTTTAGCAATAAGCGACAGTTTTGACAACGTACTACCTTTGTGAAGAATAGCTATGTATGTATTGCCCCAGTGAGTCTCATGCATTTGAAGACTAAAAATGTGAACTGATAAAATTATCTGAAGACCACAACATAAAAATATTTTCATACCTAACGTAACCATCCCATTTATTACGAAGAAATTGGTTTCCAGCCCACTGTCTTTTTTTTTTTTTTTTGAGATGGAGTTTTGCTCTTGTCGCCCGGGCTGGAGTGCAATGTTGTGATCTTGGCTCACTGCAACCTCTGCCTCCCGGGTTCAAGCAATTCTTCTGCCTCAGCCTCCCAAGTAACTGGGATTACAGGCATGCGCCACCATACCCGGCTAAATTTGTATTTTTAGTAGAGAGGGAGTTTCTCCATGTTGGCCAGGCTGGTCTCGAACTCCTGACCTCAGGTGATCTGCCTTGGCCTCCCAAAGTGCTGGAATTACAGGTGTGAGCCAGCACGCCCGGCACGACTGTCATTTTAGAATATGAATTTAACTTTTGTTCGATCTAGTTCTTAAAATGACCTGCTACTGTAGCTGCTGCTGTACTTTTCCTTCCTTCCTTGTTTTGAAGGATTGCAAACAACGAAAGGTAAAGTTGTTGGCGTTAAGAATGCTGTGAGCTTTGTTTCTTTCTGCACATTTTATCTCTATTTTACTTTCTGGGTCCTCACACCACCACTCCTACCCCAAAAGAAAGTTCAGGGGACAACTTTGACAAAGTTGGTAACTTTTTTTTTAAGGGGTGTGGATCTTGCTATGTTTGCTATGCTGGACTCAAAACTCCTGGGTTCAGGCAACCCTCCTATCTCAGCTCCCCGAGTAGCTAGGACCACAGGCATACGCCACCTCACCTGACCCAGAGACTTCTTATTTTATGTGAGAAAATAACAATGTTGAGTCCCTGACACGCAATATTGCAGTTACATATGAATTTGAGTCTTCTAAGTGATGGGAAGACTATATTCAATGTGTTAGAGTAACCGTTTTAAGTAATGTTACATGCTTTCATTCCTTTATTGCATTTAGATTTTTCTGATTATTTTATTTTTTTAAACAGGGCAATGTATTCCAAGATGCAGTCTTCAATCAAACAGTTACAGTTATTGAAAAAGAGGATGGGTTAGATGGAGAAACGTAAGTGAAAGTTGTAGTATGTAGATCTTGATCTTGCTCGTGAAGTAAGACTGGAAAGCTTGCTCCTGTTTCAGCATTTTTTTAGATGTTGAAAATGGAATGGACTGTATAGATTTGGTGAGATCCTTACAACATTCATTCATACTTCAGATATTCTTACAACTATTAAAGTCAAATTAGGAAAGATAGTTGAAACTGACAGAAGAATCTCTTTAAAAGTTAGTATTGGCTCTGTCCTTCCTCTCATCTAAATTTTCTACCCCATGCTTATAAACTGTTCACCAGCCTATCTCGTGCCTCTGAAATGACTATTGAAAACATAAGTTAGAAGATTTTATCTTGAAAAATGTAAGTGTTCTTTCTGAATGATAAATCTTTTTTTACTCTAAACTTATATATAATTCACTTAAGGTAATTTTTAAATTGGATTGTGCAAAATAATGTAATATTCTAGACAGATGAACGCTAATGCAATTATTATATAAACTGAGCTTTTGAATAGAGCATAAATTATAATTCTGTTTTCAATCAGAGGTTTTTTTTAATTGACTAACTGCTCTTAAACGTAATTTATAAAACTTAACTGCTTGGATTTAAGTTGAATACAAAGTATTTTATTCCTTTTCCCCACAAGTTATTTGGAAAGCTTCTATCATGTGTTATAATTATAGTTGTAATTAGTTGTGGTATTTCCTCTGAATTAAAGACAGTTCATATTTTCTCCTTTTGTACCAGAATCTTTATGTATATGTTCCTTGCTGGTCTTGGGCTTCTGGTTATTGTTGGCCTTCATCAACTCCTAGAATCTAGAAAGGTAATTATGGATGAACACCTCTTACAGCCGTATTTCAAAAGTTGTTAAGTACTAAGTTAAACACAATCTAGTTCTTCGGCCTCAGACTGTCACTGTGGATTTGTATACTTAGAACTTTGGGGTACCTTTTTAAAATAAAACCTGAAGCCTTGGATATGTAAATTGATTCATTTAGACTTTCTTTTTTTTTTTTTTTTTTTTTCTGGACACAGAGTATTACTTTGTTACCCAGGCAGGAGTGTGCAGTGGTGTGATCTTGGCTCATTGCAGCCTCGACTTCCTGGGCTCAAGTGATCCCCTCAACTCAGCCTCCTGGTTAGCTGGAACCTTAAGTGTATGCCACCACACCCAGCTAATTTTTAAAATTTTTTGTAGAGGCAGGGTTTTGCCGTATTGCACAGGCTGGTCACAAACTCCTGAACTCAAGCAGTCTGCCCACCTTGGCCTCCCAAAGTGTTGGGATTACAGGTTTGAGCCACCACGCCTGGCCTCATTTAGACTTTCATACACCCATACAATTAATGTCCTTTGTGCCCTCCAGAGTGATCTTTACCTTTGGATTGGTATCGTAGCTCTTAATGCTAGTATTTTTATTCCCTAAACTCAGGTTTTATTATTCTATTTACTATACTTTTTAATGGGTATGCTATTTTATCTGCAACTAACCTAGCTTTTATATTTTCTTTATTATTTATTTATTTATTTATTTGAGACTGAAATCTGGCTCTGCCATCTAGGATGGAGTGCAGTGGCACAATCTTGGCTTACTGCAACCTCAGCCTTCCAGGTTCAAGTCATCCTCCCACCTCATCTTCCCGAGTAGCTAGAACTATAGGTGCACACCACCACAGCCAGCTAATTTTTGTATGTCTTGTAGAGACGTGGTTTCGCCATGTTGCCTAGGCTGGTCTTGAACTCCTGCGCTCAAGCTGTCCTTTCACATGGGTTTCCCAAAGTGTTAGAATTGTAGGCATGAGCCACCACCGCACCCAGCCTGCATTAATACTCTTTAATTATAGAAATAATCCTTAATAAACAAGTCCTTTCATTGGAAAAAGAACGAATAAATTTTGTTGTGTCAGTCAAAATTTTGTTTTTGTAGTTAGAGTAATAAAATGGTAACACCTGGGGTCTGCCACGATCATGGTTCTCCCTCTGGATTCATTCCTTACCATATCCGTATTTCCCTCCTCTTCCCCATTCCCTCACTCACCCTCCTCCTCTCCTTCCTTCCAGCCTACAAAAACAAAACCTATACTGTTTCTCTCAGTGGGAAAGTATAAACAGTTTTATCAAATGTTAGTATAATCCATTAGACCCTCAGCAGTCGCTAGTCAGTTTGGTGATTGATTATTGAGCCTTAAGTCAGGCAGTCAAATCTATATTAAAATTAACGATGAATGTTATTAATAAGCTCTTTGTCTTTAAAAGAGAAATACTTTGTGTTTAAATATTAATTTCTAAAACTTGCTTTGCCTTATTGTCGTAATGGTTGGAATTTTTGCGGTACATTTGTATATTAGGTATAACTGCATCTCCATTTTTCTTCCATTTAAATGAAACCATTTTTAAGTTATCTCTCCATGTATTTAGGTTCTAACTTACAGATTATATAATTAATACTATTTCTTATGTAGATAACAGGTTTGTTGGTTTCTTGGGGGTTTTTTTTAAAGCAAGGCTAAATGATGATTCATTTTTACTTTCTAGCAGATTTGCTGTAAATACTCTAGGGAGAAAGTTTGAAGTTCTTAAATTGAGGTGGTTAGCTTAATGAGATTTTATGGTTTTGTTTTGTTTTATCTGTGCCAACTGTTTAATTGTATTTAGCTTACGATGCAGGAACTGCCTGCATGTAACGTATCAGCAGTTATCCTGAATTTTATTGAATATGGAAATAAATTTATTCTTTGATTACAATTTGTTTCCTAAAGGGAAAGAAAGTCATTGTATAAATAGCTACTCTTATTTGATCCACCAGTGGTCTAATAACATGAACCTTTATAGCAAGGGGAAAGGTCTTTAAAGCCCAAAAATAAATGTGATGAAGATTTATTCTTTATAATCAGTACTAGACGTGATTTTCTCCTTCCCTTTAATAAAGTATTTGAGTAGAAGTGTGTTCTAGGAAGACTAGAAGAGAATATAACTTGTTTACTAAGATATTTAAGTAATTTGATAGGTGTTTTAAAAATTAAACAGCTGGTCATGATAGTATGTGCTTATAGTCCCAGCTACTTGGGAGGCTCGGGCAGGAGGATTGCTTGATCTCAGGAGTTCCAGGCAGCCTGAGCAACATAGCAAGACCTCAATTCTTTTTTAAAAAATATTAAGTAAATGATATAATGGAACTTCTTTAAAATATATCTTTATGTTCTTATAGCGTAAGAGACCCATACAGAAAGTAGAAATGGGTACATCAAGTCAGAACGATGTTGACATGAGCTGGATTCCTCAGGAAACACTGAATCAAATCAGTAAGTATTCTTACAGACTTGGCTGGGAAGTTTTTCTCTTAATTGGAAATTAAATATCTTAGATTTAGTTTAAAAAAAAAAAGCTTTTTCAGTGCTGTTTAACATTCATCTTTTCCATTACTTGTGTAGAATCTAGTATAGTGATTAATGAAGACCTTAAAGGTTTATTCAGTGTGTAGTCTTTAATCTGGAAATTCTTCCATATCTGCAGCTTATTTATGAATGTGTGAATTTTCTGTGTTCCTAATCCATTTCCTGTCTCTTTTCTTTATGTTGCTTCAGTGCAGAGTAGAAGAGGTGAGGCATTTAATTTTTTCAATGGTTTTTGCTAGAGTATTGGGGGCTCTCAAATAGCACGTAAATATTTTACATCAAGTTTAATGAGTAACGGAACAGTTTTCTTACTACATTTTATTAGAAAAACTACCCACTGTAACTTGAAAGAATAAACCTAAAATATTATCTGATAATTTACAGATATATTTCAGTTTTATTACATATTCAGTTTGTTAAAATACTAATCTTTATAAAGGAATACAGAAATTTTCTTCAATTGTAGAAGGACGTTTTAAAATATTTATTATAAAAGCAATACAGCCTCATTATGAAAAATTAAATAGTACAGAAGTGAAAAGAATAAGTCAGTTCCTGGCTTCATTAATCCTATTTATTTATTTAAGACACAGTCTTGCTCTGTCGCCCAGGCTGGAGTGCAGTGGTGCGATCTTGGCTCACTGTAACCTCTGCCTCCTGGGTTCAAGCGTTTGTCCTGCCTCGGGATTACAGGCACACGCCACCATGCCCGGCTAATTTTTTTGTATTTTTAGTAGAGACAGGGTTTCACCATGTTGGCCTGGCTGGCTTCGACCTCCTGACTTCAAGTGATCCGCTGGCCTCGGCTTCCCAAAGTCCTGGGATTACAGGTGTGAGCCACCACGCCTGGCCCTATTTTTCATAAATGGTATTATGTTTATATTTTCCGTGAATTTTCTATATGTCTATAAGCATATACGCCTACTGTTTTTATGTATTCAGTTCAGATTGCATCGTGCTGTCTACATGGATCTACAACTTGAGTTTTCATACCTTGGATGTCTCTTTACAGTAGCTGCATATATTTACTTAACTATTTGTAACAACTAGACAATATTCTTTTACGTATGTATGTCATGGTAGATTAAACCTGTTCTGTATTGGAAGGTAACTGTTAGTTTTTCACTCCTACAGATAATGCTGTAATGAGTATTCTTATATTTAATTTATAGGATAACGTCTTAAAGTTAGAATAACTAAGTCTAAGATTAAATACACTGACTTTTTATGGAAGGGACCCCATAAGGAAAAAAAAAAAGGTAGTGCCAATTTATGTTCTCAGCCATGCACAATATTGCCTATTTAATCGGTCGGTAAGATGCAAAATGAGTGTCTTACTGTTCCATTTGCATTTCTTTAAGAATGAGGTTCAGCTCCTTTACACATATTCGTAGTTGACCCTTGAAAGACACAGGTTTGAACTGCTCAGGTTTCACTTTATATACAGATTTTTTCAATATAGTTGACCCTCGGTATATTGGTGGGTTCCCCATCTGCAACCAAAAGCAGATTAAAATAGAATATTTGGCCAGGCGTGGTGGTTCGCATCTGTAATCCCAGCATTTTGGCAGGCTGAGGCAGGAGGATCACCTGAACCCAGGAGTTTGAGACTAGCCTTGGCAACATAGTGAGACCCCATCTCTACAAAGAATGAGAAAAAAATACATGTGTTGACATGCGCCTAGGCTGAGGTGGGAGGATTGCTTGAGCCTGGTAGGTCCGTGATTGCTCCATGATGGTACCACTGCACTCCAGCCTGGGTGACGGTGAAACTCTGTCTCAAAAAAAAAAAAGGAGTGGGGAGGAAAGGAAATCGTTGAGGAGCTAATCTCTGAGGACGCAAAAGCATGAGAATGATATAATGGACTTTGGGGACTTGGGGGAGGGTAGGAGGAGAGTGAGGGATAAAAGACTACACATTGGTGATAGTGTGCACCGCTTGGGTGATGGGTGCACCGGAATCTCAGAAATCACCACTAAAGAACTTACCCATGTAAGCAAACACCATCTGTCCCTCAAAACTGTTGAAATAATAGTAAAATAAAACTATTTCAAAAAAAAAAAAGGAAATCACAGTTTTTGCAGGATACCAAACCTAAGTACAGGGAAGGGTTTTTGTATCCACTGGTTCCTCAGTGCTAACAAGGGGACTTCAGTATGCCTGGATTTGGGTGGGGTTGCAGTGGGGGAGTAGTCCTGGAATTAATTTCCTGCAGATAACAGAGATGACTGTATTGGCTAGTGTTTCTTTTCCTGTGAATTGGCTGTTCAGGTCCTTTTTTTAAATTGTTTTCTTTATTGCTTTCTGTGAGCTAGCTGTCTATTTGAAACATAATTACAGTATGGCAGTTGCTTGATGAAAGGTGGGTACAAAGTAACAAGAGCACAGGAGGAGGTCAGCACTAGACTTGAGTCTTGAATGGTTGGGTGAGGAGCCTTTGAGGTTTTATGAGCTATGCTAACAACTTTTGACTCCTAGGTCAAAGAGAGCCACTTTAAAGGAGAGGAATTACAATTTTGTGTTTTGAAAATTATGGTAAACTGGGCATGGTGGTGTGCACATGTAGTCTCAGCTACTGGAAATGCTAAGGCAGGAGGATCACTTGAGCCCAGAAGTTCGAATCCAACCTCAGCCACATAGCGAGACTCCCATCTCTAAGAGAGAAAAAAAAAGGAAAAATTAGGATCACTTTGTGGAGGGACTGCAAAGGAGCCGTTGGAAGCAGGGTTACCAGTTCTGAGATTTCAGTAAAGCACAGAAGTCATTGGGGCCTAAGCTGAGGCAGTAGTGATGGGAGTAGAAGGATGTTTCATAGGTGGAGTAGATGGGATTTCTTATGACTGGATGTGTTAGTGAGGGAGGAATGAAAGAGCGTTCTGACTTAGGCAACTAGGTGGAAGGTGATCCCATTAATGTCCCGTAATCTAGGAAAGAGAATCATGGAAGGATGAGGAGATATGTGTTTGGATTAGCTATACTGAGTGTGAAAAACCTTTGGGAGTCCCAGATAAGGATGTCCAGGAAACATTTGAAAGTTCTGTTTCAGAGCACAAGTGAATCAAGATTTGGAAACATTGGGACACATAGCATCAGTGGTAGCTCAAGGCATGGGAGCGATACATCTGTTTGTTTTCTTTTGAGGCAGGGTCTCACTCTGTCATCCAGGCTGGAGTGCAGTTACGTGATCATGGCTCACTGCATCCTCGACCTCCTGGGCTCAGTCTGCCCACCTCAGCTTCCCAAATAACTGAGACTACAGACGCATGCCACCATACCCAGCTGAATTTTTATATTTGTTGTAGGGAGGGGATTTCACCATGTTGCTCAGGCTGATTTTGAATTTGCGGGCTCGAGTGATCTGTCCACCTCAGCCTCCCAAAGTGCTGGGATTATAGTCGTGAGCCACCATGCCCAGCTCACGTCTGCATATAATACTGCTGTTCACACAGATGGCTGTGAAATCCTAGAGTACTTTTTGAATCCTCAAAGACTGTATGTTCAGCATATTGCGTGTTTAGAAGAATTATTTAGAGATTGGTCAGCTGTAAGGGCAGTAGTTCCTAATCTAACTGTTTTGAAAATCCGATAAAAGTTGTAGACTTTTTTCATCAGAAACATGTGTCTGTACTCACAACTCAGTTTTAGGTAAGTTGAAGAGCCCCTGAAACCATCCACTAGTAACCTACTTAATGAAGTAGTGAGAGCAGTTTTCTGGATTTTTTTTCACACTTGAAAAGTGAGGCTCTGTCTTAATATTTTAGCCCTTAACCTTTTTTTTTTTTTTTGCTCTGTTGCTCAGGCTGGAGCACAGTGGTGTGATCTCAGCTCACTGTAACCTCCGGCCCCTGGGTTCAAGTGATTCTCCTGCCTTAGCTTCCCAAGTAGCTGGGATCACAGGTGTGTGCTACCACCCCCGGCTAATTTTTGTGGTTTTAATAGAGACGGGAGTTCACCACGTTGGCCAGGCTGGTCTTGAACTCCTGACCTCAAGTGATCTACCTGCCTCAGCCTTCCAAAGTGCTGGGACTACAGACATGAGCCACTGCGCCTGGCCTTAGCCCTTAATCTTAAGGAGATTTCTTTGAAGCAAAATTTGTAGTCTTTAAATATTCTTGGCTGGGCCAGGTGTGGTGGCGGCGCCTGTCGTCCCAGCTACTTGGGAGGCTGAGGCACGAGAATGGCTTAAACCCAGGAGGTGGAGGTTGCAGTGAGCCGAGATCGTGCCACTGCACTCCAGCCTGGGTCACAGAGTGAGACTGTGTCTCAAAAAAAAAAAAATATTCTTGATAAACATTTACACATTTTCTAGGTATGGTGATCTCACAATTTTGGAGGTGGGAGATCTTTTGAACAGATTGTTTTTTCCGTTTTATGAAATGCTTACAGATAAGCTCCGTACTTTGGTGAAAATCACTTTCTAGCCCTTCACTTTTTTTAACTGGAAAAAATGATTTTTATTTCTGCTTATTCTACAATATACAAACATACCAAAAAAAAAAATACCAAAAAATCAATATGAAATCAATGAATGCAAAATCAATCAAAATCAATACAAAAACAATTATGCAGGTAATTTCTAACTTATTGTAAAATCTTCCTAATGTGTGAAGTACCCCCCGGAAAGTGAGACAAGACAATAATAGAGGGAAGATACAACCAGCTTTTCACTTTCTGGAGAAACTTACAAATGACACCTGTTACCGAATGGAAGTAGAAAAACCCACCACAAATTTGTTTTCTATTAAATAGACCCTACTAAGAATCTAACATAGGAGATACAGCTTGTGTGCATAGAATGGTTTTAGCATTGAAATACTAATTTCCTTTATTCTGCTGCTTATTCCAGGTAAATTTATGAGATTGAAAAATTATGCAAACTGCATGACTGCATTTGTAAATACAAAATCTTTAATTTGTAACCAGCATGTCTCTTTGAGCTGTCACTATCATACCTTTTAAGCAGTTTTTAAGTGTTTACTTATGCATGTATAAACTTGGTTAAGTTATAGAATTCAAGATTTTGCATGGTATCTTCAGCAGTACAATCACCAAGTTTTAATCTTTTACCCACCCTAATTGCAAAACAGTTTCATTTTAATTGGAATTACCTCTTGAAGGATTATGTTAAAGATTGTTTTTAAAACCTAGAGCTAGATAGGAGGCATTTATTATTAGATGGTATTCATGCGTGTGTGTGTGTAACTTAGTGGTAAAGTTGAAGGCAGATACTTTTTACGTCTTTTGAATTCAGTATACTTGTAATAGCAAGCTTAAAACTTGCTCTTTTCTTCCAGATAAAGCTTCACCAAGAAGGTTGCCCAGGAAACGGGCACAGAAGAGATCAGTGGGATCTGATGAGTAAATGTTCCTTTGTGCAACAATTCGGTCTTTACTTAACCTGCCCTAATATTTTTCGGCCTGATGGGAATTAGTGCAGAGAAGCCATATCACCATAGAAGGCAACTACTACTTATGTGTGGACTGAGCAATCAGAGTCTGTGGCGATAATATTGCTGAAAATGCACTGCATTCATTTTTCTAAAGTAACAAATTTGGTTTTTTTTTAAACCATTAAAATCTATGTGTGTGTGTGTGTATGTATGTGAGCAGTTGGTCTTACCAGAATCGTTGTTGAACTACCTGAAACAAGTCTTTAGAATACTAAATATAATGCAGTTGTCTCTTCCTTTTTGACATTTTCTGATTTTTCCCCCAAACCTCAGTTAATATTTACCTACTATGATTATTGATGTCCTGCCTTGAACAGTTTTAAAGAAAACACTTGTTGGACTAGCTCAAATTTCAATTGATGGCACAAATTAGCATTTTGTTGTTACTGCTGTATTATGATTAGTATTCTAAAGGCAGAAGCAGAAGTAGCTGCTTTTTAGCAATAGAATTGTTTCAGTATTTTGCTGCTGTTTAATGCACACCTTCAGAAAACTTCCCAGTGGATTCGAGGAATTTGGGGATCTCTCTGGCAACAAATTGTGAACACGAAATTTCTGCTGACTTTAATATATGAAACCTAATCCTACCCCCTTGTTTAACAAAAAGAAACTAGTATATTTGTGAAAACTGTGTTGTGTTGTCCATTGTTGCTCTAGTTCTGACTCAGAGATAGCTCTGGAGTGATTTTAGACCTAATCACTCAGTTGTGTATAGGTTTTTTTGTTTTGTTTTGAGAGAATTTTTCTCTCCTTAATAGAAGCATCCTTTTTAAAGAAAAGTTGCCTTGGTCCACAGACTAAGCAGAAAATCAAGTTATCAGGACAGAGATATTTCCCAATTAACTCCTAATCAATGAAGAAAGTGAGTTGGATATTTTTAAAGCAGTTAACTAATTGTTTCTTATCTAATCTTTTGGGAGTTTTGCTTGTTGATGTAACCTTTTTAGTTAATCTGAAAGATTCCAAAAATTGTTCTTAAGTGCTTAAGACTGAAACCAAAATTAAATTGTACTTCATAAAATCCTCTTATAGAGTTACTCTTGCCCTAGATTGTAAATTAAGTTTGGCATTATTGTCAGACTGGATGGAGAGTGAAGTAAAATAGTATGAACAGTTAAGAGGCTCTCCCCCTCTTGTCTTTAAGCCATATTCTCCCACATGTATTTTATAAGAAAATGTTAAGTCAAATTTTAGTGGTTCTTTAATTCGTGACCTCTTCATTCTCCTTTTTAGTATAACCTCCCCTACACTCATGCCCACACAGACAAAAAACAAAAAGAAATACACACAGAAAAAGTCTTTCCAGACTGTTTAAGTATTTAAACATCTGAGCCAAAGCCGATGACAATAGAATAGAAGTTATTGTATAATTGTTAATCACTTCTTGCAAATAGGGGCTAAGATATCATATTACCTATATTGGCATTGCTGAATTATAAACTCTATATCTGTAATATAAAGTGTTTGAGTTTTTAATTGGGCTGTTATGATGAGTAGTTTATTTTGAAAAAGCTCTATGAGCTCTAAGTAACTGCATGGTTTTTTGTTAAATGTAATATAGGACACCCTTCACATTCTCAAGGAATATATTCCAAAACATTTTTGTGAATATCTAAGTTTGTGAAACTACTACAGCATGATACAGTAAGGTGTAATTACAGAATTTACAAAATGTAAATGGCCTCTAGAGAGTTTTATGGAATACGTGGTAATAACGTAGGCAGTTGCAAAACCACACTGAGTTACAACTGCCAGCCCTCCTCATTGCCTTACATACCAGCCCTCCCACTTCTGAAGTTCAAATTAGTGCCTCGGAAATGGAGAATTTATCATTTGTCATGTTTTATTTTTTTTTAGCATAGATTGAGAACAGTTGAACTCTTAAATCCTCAGATGCCAGGGGTCTGCTCTAGCATCAGTAAGTATTTAGCAGAAACTAACTCCGTAATGAATGGAATTCAGTTCCACACATGGTTTGTTCAAGCACACTTAATAAGTAGCCTATTTTTTAAATGTCTTTTTAAAATGTAAATATTTGGATGAAGTTTTTCTTTGTTTTGATATATTCATTTGCTACACCAACTATGTTTTCAGAATTCATCTTTTGAACAACTTGGTTTCAGAATATGTAAAATGACTTTAAGGATCTTGTGTATCAAACCTGCCCCCGGATGTGTGAGAATCATATGTTCATAAAGCATGGATCTCGCTTTGGTTGTATAGCTTCCTCATTTACTTCATGGTCTTACATAACTGTTGACTTTTGGGGCTAATCCGCCCTCTAAAGCATTGTCCCAGGAGAGGAAAAGGGACATGGGACCTCAGAAGGAGAAGCCTCAGGGAATGAGTCAAGTAGAAATCAGAAGAAAAGAAGCTTCACTTGATAGTAATAAGGTTTTAAGTAACTTCAGAAAATGTGATTTTGATAAAAGGAAAGGGCAAATCTAGACCTTAAAAAATATGGAAGAGCTACTGCCTTAAAAGTGCATTTGTAGCACATCAGCCTAGTATCATGCATTCGTAGCACATCAGCACAGTGTCATGGCTGTGTTGGGGAGAAGTAATGGTGGTAATGTAACACTGCAGCCTTTACTTAATGACGTGTTATTTTTGAGGTACAGTAGATAAGTATAATAATAGGCGAGCCTCATGTATAACATTCATCTTGTAGTACAATGGTATCCATACCCTTGATATGAAGGAAAATTGACTTGGTTTGTGCATTTGAATAATGAAATAATTTTTAAAAACTCAGTGACATCATCTCTTGCCAAGACTAGACCCTGTATTTTAATTCCTGAATTAGATGTTTAAATTTAAAAACATTTTCAGGCCGGGCGCGGTGGCTCAAGCCTGTAATCCCAGCACTTTGGGAGGCCGAGACAGGCGGATCACGAGGTCAGGAGATCGAGACCATCCTGGCTAACACGGTGAAACCCCGTCTCTACTAAAAATACGAAAAACTAGCCGGGCGAGGTGGCGGGCGCCTGTAGTCCCAGCTACTCGGGAGGCTGAGGCAGGAGAATGGCGTGAACCCGGGAGGCGGAGCTTGCAGTGAGCTGAGATCCGGCCACCGCACACCAGCCTGGGTGACAGAGCAAGACTCCGTCTCAAAAAAATAAATAAATAAATAAATAAAATAAATAAATAAAAAAAAAACATTTTCAGACGTACTTAAGTACTTCCACAGTACTTTTTTTTTTTTTCATGTATAGAACAGATGGAACATACACTGTTCACTTTTTTTTCCCCCTGAGACAGAGTGTTTGTGTCACCCAGGCTGGAGTGCAGTGGTGCAATCTCAGCTCACTGCAACTTCTGCCTCCTGGGTTCAGGCAGTTCTCCCTGTCTCAGCCTCCCGAGTAACTTGGATTACATGCGCCCGTCACTGCACCCGGCTAATTTTTGTATTTTTAGTAGAGATGGGTTTCGCCATTTTGGCCAGGCTGGTCTTGAACTCCTGACCTCAGGTGATCCACCTGTGTCGGCCTCCCAAAGTGCTGGGATTACAGGCGTGAGCCACTGCGCCTGGCCCACTGTTTACTTTTTGAGTGGCATCATTTTATAGCTGTAGAACTAAAATGAATGTTTGCCCCAATTTTCTTAAGTAAAACTCTAACTTTGAACTCTTACCTCCAACTTAGTAAAGAGCAGCTTAACACAGAAACAAGATTCTTACTGGTAAGTTTATCTATCTATAAGCTCATCCTTAGAGGATATTTGAGGAGGAAGAACACCTTGCAGCTGACTTGCAAACATCTCAGTAATTTATTTAGGGCGCTTATGAACGTTACTAATGGATTTTGTATGAATTTGTATCCCTTTTCATTTATACAAAAACCTGGGCTTTTATATTAATTATATCATCTGAGGTTCTAAGGTTTTTCTTTTTTTAGATTTTGAAATTATTTAGGGATAATAGCTCTTAGGTTTGGGTACCACTTTGCTGCATTTTAAGAAAGTGGGAAGGGAACTCATTTATTAAACATCAATCATAGGCTGTGTTTTGTTGGTTTTCTAGTCATCATATCACACACCTTTACAACAGCTCACTGAAGGAAGGTGATACTGTTCCCATTTTGTAGATGGAATAGACAAAACCTGAATTTAAGTAGCTTGCTCAAGGTTACATATACAATATGGAAAGTTCAAATCATCTCAGTAATGAATACACCATATATACTTGCTGTACCGTATCTGTGATAATTCAGTTACCCACAATACCCTTTTAAATTTCTATTAATCACATATGTTTAAATGTCTCCTTGATGAACAGAATCACGGTCTTTAAAACATTTTAATGGGTTGATTGCATTTTCAAGCTCTAAAGGATTGAAAGATCTGCGTTCACGTTGAAGGTGAGAGTGAAGTGTCTGCTCTTGGGTTATAGAACCAGATAGTATAGAACTAAGATTACAGGGTGAGGCTGCTTTTATGTTTTATCTTTTTTTTTTTTTTTTTTTTTTTTTTTTTTTTTTTTTTGACATGGAGTCTCACTGTATTGCCCAGAGTGGAATGCAGTGGCATGATCTCAGCTCACGGCAGCCTCTGCCTCTTTTTGGGCTCAAGCGATTCTCCTGCTTCAGCTTTCCAAGTAGTTGGGACCCTAGGCCTGGCTAATTTTTTTGTTGTATTTTTGGTAGAGATAGGGTTTCACCATGTTGCCAGGCTGGTCTCGAACTCCTGAGCTCAAGTGATTCACCCACCTTGGCCTCCCAAAGTGTTGGCTTACAGGCGTGAGCCACTGCGCCTGGCCCACAGGGTAAGGCTTCTATCTGGTGTGGTGTTATGGATTTTGCTTAATAGGCACAGTGAGGCATTAAAAAGAAAGTTCAGTATACCTGTAGAAAGGATAATCCTTATTTAAAGTCTCCAAATTGCAGTCAAAGATGTTTTGACTGTGCCTTTTTTTGGTTCCCCTGCTGTCCCATATGTAGACTTCTGTCAGTAGCCATGGCAGCCTGTCACCTTGTTGACATGTCTCCCTCTGGACTGTGAACTCTGTATCTGGCTTGTTTTTCATACCCAGCTTCTAGTTCACAATTATGTAGAACCCTGTTACTGTTTGAAGAAGGAACAAGAAAATGTGGGCCAGTTGTCATTTGCCATTCTTCCATGTGAGTTAGTATGGTTCCGAAGTATTCCTGGTGATACGCTAGTATCACTGGCAGTTCTGTGAGGCTGAACGAAGGGGTGGTGTGGTGTGCTAGCATGGGAGTTAGGAGACCTCTGGGTCTTGACGGCACCCTAGCCACTAACCAAAGGCAGCTCATCCTTGGAGTCTCAGTGTGTTCTTTTGTGAACTGAGAGATGCTTGAAGTGTGAGCCCTAAATAGTCTAATTCTTTGACCTACAAACCCTTCTTTAATTCAGTGTTATTATAAATGATACTTCCCTTAAACCTAGTTTTTACTTAGCAAAAGAGAAAAAGAAAGGAAATGCTCATGTCAGGCTGCCTGGGTTTGAATCCCAGATCCCCTTAGTTGTATGATGCTTCAGGTTTTGGTGCCTGCCTCCTAAGGTTGTTAGGAGTTACTGTGTGTAGCTGCCTAGAACATTGCCTGGCTCTCAGTAAGCCACGATAGTGACTGTTCTCATTTTCGCTGTAAAGCACCATACTGTAGTAACATCCCATGAAGCATGGGATGGGGAAGAGTATGTGATACCTTATGGACTTTGATGTGGTGGGGTAGTAGTTAAATTCTGAATATGTAAGCTAAGTAGTGTTCTTTTTTTAACTAAAGGATGAAAATTTCAAGATGGGCATGTAATATGGCTAGCACTGGATTTAATGATGAACCAGAGTAATAAGGCTGGCAAGGGGAGTTTTTGTTTTGTAATAAATCTCTTACACCTGCATATCCAGTTCTTTTTTAGAACATGTTTGAAGAGACTCCATATTTCCCAGTGAAGCTGTTGGGGTTCATGTTATTTTTGAAAATCATCTTGGAATTTATTTCAGCATCAGACTGAACCACCCAAAGAAAATCAGTCTATTTCTGAACAGTTTTTTCAGAAACCATATCGGTCTCATCAACCTCACATTTATAGAAATAGGAGCTTAAGGCCTTAAAGGCATTTTAGAAAGGAAAATGAGAAATACTGTAGTCAAGAGTAGTGTTCAGATTGAGTACATCAAGCATCTGCCCTGCTCTATCAACACATCCTCATTTCATCTTCACAGCTGCCCTAGATAACCTTGTTATCTGTAGTGAAGCAGCCCTCAAGGAGCGCAGAGGCACCCACTCCTCAGGTTTGATCTGCTGCTGTTCCTGGCTTGGTTGGAATAAGGTGTACGAGCCCTTCGGCAGGGAGCGTGTTCTCAGTAATGCAGAGTGCACTCACCTGGGTTCTAGCTTCGACACTTAGGATTTGCTTGATATTTTATATTCTCTGAGGCATTGCCTGTTTTATTTTTATTTATTTATTTATTTATTTTGAGATGTAGCCTCTCTGTCATCCAGGCTGGAGGGCAGTGGTGCGATCTCGGCGCACTGCAAGCTCCACTTCCCGGGTTCATGCCATTCTGCTACCTCAGCCTCCCGAGTAGCTGGGGCTACACACTGCCTGTATTTTTTTCTGCTATCACACTCCGGAGTCAAGCCACATTTATAAAGACTGTCTGGGCAGGGCATGGTGCCTCACCCCTGTAATCCCAGCACTTTGGGAGGCTGAGGTGGGTGGACCACTTTAGGTCAGGAGTTCAAGACCAGCCTGGCCACATGTTGAAAGCCCATCTCTACTAAAAAATACAAAAAAAAGGCTGGGCGTGGTAGCTCACTCCTGTAATTCCAATACTTTGGGAGGCCAAGGCAGGCAGATCACCTGGGGTCAGGAGTTCGAGACTAGCCTGCCTAACATAGGGAAACCCCATCTCTACTAAAAATATAAAAATTAGCTGGGTGTGGTGGTGGGCGCCTGTAATCCCAGCTACTTGGGAGGCGGAGATTACAGTGAGCTGAGATCGTGCCGCTGCACTCCAGCCTGGGAGATAGGGCGAGACTCGATCTCAAAAAAAAACTAGCCAAGCGTGGTAGCGCATGCATGTAATCCCAGCTGCTCGCGAGGCTGAGGCATGAGAATCACTTGAACCCAGGAGGTGGAGGTTGCAGTGAGCCGAGGTTGCGCCACTGCACTCCAGCCTGCGTGACAGAATGAGACTGTCTCAAAAAGTAAACACGTAAATAATAAGTAAAAGCTACTAACCAAAAAAAAAAAAGTACAGACTGTCTGGAAAGTGGCTGTCCTAGAAGGACCGGTTGCCACCATCAACAGTGGAAGATTCAAAGCAGTTGGTCCTTGGTGCACATGAGAACCGGATTTCATTCCCTTGAATTCTTCAGAGCAGTTTAGTAGAGTGAATGCATGTTAAGGCCTTGCATTTGATATCTCATCCAGTTCGCAAGTTGCCGTTTCCTGGCTAAAACATAATGATTGTGTATTTTTCTCATTTGGCCCTACAAGCTGCTGGCCCTCTGTCCCTCCACTGTGGGAATCAGATCTAGAGCAGGCTGAGCCTGCAGATAGGCAGTGGCCAAAGGGTCACTCTTAGTGTTTAATCTCGACTCCTTACTTGAAGTCCACCCGCATAGCACACATCCGGTTTATACTGAAGCCACCTACCTAGAAATACTCATTTCAGGAACCCCCAGTAAGCATCTGTGACCGCACAGGCTTTTTGACTGATGGCCTCCCGGATCTGGTTTCAAGGGATAACCCCGTCTGTGTGCATCCATGGTCTTCGCTCTGCAGTGAGGACTTTGCCGTGCCGCTTGTGGTCTCCACAAGAGGCTCAGAGCTGAGTCTGAACTGCTTCATGGTCACCAGCTCCTGTCCCTTCCAGCCTTGAGAGGCTTTTCTCTCCAGATGAAACCTTTCCTTCCTGCCGCTTTCTCCGTCTCTGGTTGTTTTTCTCTTGTGCCCGTCTTCATGGACACCCTCCTGGCTTCCATCTCTGTGGTTCTCCTGCCTCACTTCCTGTTCTGTTGTTTCTCCCCTTTGTCAAAATATCTCCTGTGTTCTTGGCTTCCTTTTCGTTGCCAGGCTTTCAGGCTTTCCTTTAACTGTTCTTCTAATATGGCTTCTGCCCACAGAAGCCTGCTCTGTCAGGATCTCAGGGTTCCCCACTTGCCACAGCCTTCTTCAGCCTTAGTTCCCCGGCATCAACTTGTGTATTTAACCCATTGAACACCACCCCCCAAATTCACCTTCATTTCTTTGACCCTGCTCCTCCTTTTCTGTTGAGGAATCTGTTGACTGACTCCAGGCTCACTCAGGCTCACCATCCCGCTCTCTGCAGCAGCCTTTCGAGAGCGTGCCGGTTCTCATGGCTTCATCTGTTAACTGTTGATCACTTCAGTCCTGATTTTTAGACCTAAATGGTTTCCTTAATGCCATTCTAACTGCCTGTGACTCATTTTCACTTACCGTGTTTATTGTAACGCCAAACCAACAAATCACAGGTGCTTGCTTCTCTCGGTCAATCTCCCCAGTCTAACTTTTTGTCATTCAACATGACTTGTTTATCCAACCTGAAATTGCATAGAGCCCCAAGTATGGTGCTTTGTACATAAGTTTGTATAGTGACTTCCAATTTTGGCTCTGCTGTGAATAAAATGAGATTTCAGTTCTCTTCACTTTGAAATCTAACAACTCAGAGAACATTGAAGAAATCTGAATTTAGTTGGGGCAAAATACTTGTCGTTTAAAATATTTCTGTTTATATTTTCTAATTTATTGCAGGAGGTCTTGGGTTTTCTGTTTGAGTTCTAGTGCTTGCAAACTCAATGTGATTTCTGTCAGCGTATCTTAGGTTTGTTTATTAGGAAACTTCTGCAGTGTGAGGTTCTATCTGAAAATGTTATTTAGTTATCTTCTGGGACTATTTAATGAAAGTGGGGTCATGAATCCTTAAAATTCTTGTGCAGATTTGAGAAACGCTTCTGTTATTTGGGGGTCAGTTCTTAAGTGTGGTAAAGCCATTGAGCACTTTGCTTTCTTGGTCTTACTGGTCTAACCTCTTGCTTGAACTAGTCTGCTGTCCTGTCAAATGCATCTTTATTTACATGTCCCTTAAATTAAAGCTGATCATGAAAATATTTGTGTGCAACATGTTTTCTAAAGTACCAGTGCATATTCCTGCTTGGTCTCAAGATGCATGAGGAATCTAAAATAGAAGCGAAAAAAAAAAATCACAATTTTGATCATAATTTCCTCCTGGAAATTATTTAAAAGTTTGGTCAGGCACGGTGGCTGAAAATACTTTCAAGGATTTTCTATTAAGAATCCATCTTGGGGACAGGCGTGGTGGCTCACGCCTGTAATCCCAGCACTTTGGGAGGCCGAGGTGGATGGATCATGAGGTCAGGAGTTCGAGACTACCCTGACCAACATGGTAAACCCTCGTCTCTCCTAAAAATACAAAAATTAGCTGGGCACGGTGGCAGGCGCCTGTAATCCCAGCTACTTAGGAGGCTGAGGCAGGAGAATCACTTGAACCTGGGAGGCAGAGGTGGAAGTGAGCTGAGATTGCACCACTGCACTCCAGCCTGGGTGACTCCGTCTCAAAAACAAAAACAAACAAACAAAAAGTTCACACATTTTAGACATTTCAAGTAACAGAGTGATGTTTTAGAATAAAGATGGTTTAAGATTAGTTTTACAGGCACTGTTGGGCTGTCAGCTAGTTTGCTTTTCAGATGATGATCGTAAAGACACTCCCCCACACACAGGTATGAGTAACTAAGGTCTCCCCCACCCCCACTCCCATACTGAGTTTTGATTCCCAATAATTGCACAGACTGTTTAATTGCTTATTAAACATTTCTAAGGAAGCCGAGATGGATCCTTGATTTAATTTTCTCATCTGTATGCCCACCCAATAAGTCAGTAGCACCTAAAATTTCTTTCCCTTCAAGATTTTATTCTAAGAACGTGTTCTTCATAGAAAAAGTAAATTTTGATTAGAGGCTGTGCAAACTCTGGAGAATCAGTCTTTGTTACCAGTTAATAATGTTTTTAGCCTTTTCTGCTGAGAGGAAAAAATGCTTTGAAGAATAAAAAATACTAGAACATAACAAGCTTGGGGAGTTAGGAAAAAAATATATTAGGGCAGTAAGAACCAGCATTATGTCTTCTCTGCCATGCTTGAAACATTCAGTATTAAACTTTGGATTAATCCAAAGTCTGAAAAGAAATATACCAAAATGCTAAAGCTGCTTTGGTTAGGATGGTGGGCTTTTTTTTTCTTTTTCAGAATTTTTGTAATGTGCCCATATTTTATAATGGAAGCAATAAATGCAAATGTGAAATTTATCTGAGCCTCCTACAATGAGTCTCATAATCCCAGTGGTTGTGGACAGCTTATTTGTGGCCCCAAAAGAAACTGAGCCACTTTTTAACTTGGATGCATTGTCACTACATAGTGAAAGAAAATCAAAAAAAATTTTTTTTTTTTTTTTTTTTTTTTTTTTTTTTTTTAACAGTATCTCTTTCGCTAGCTGGAGTGCAGTGGCACGATCTTGGCTCACTGCAACCTCTGCCTCCCAGGTTCAAGCGATTCTGCTGCCTCAGCCTCCCAAGTAGCTGGGACTGCAGGTGCCTGCCACCACACCTAATTGTTGTAATTTTAGTAGAGATGGGGTTTTACCATATTGGCTACACTGATCTTGAACTCGTGACCTTGTGATCTGCCCACCTCAGCCTCCCAAAGTGCTGGGATTACAGGTGTGAGCCACTGTGCCCTGTCAAGATAGATTTTTTTCTTTTTGAGACAGTGTCTCACTCTTGTTGCCCAGGCTGGAGTGCAATGGCATGATCTCAGCTCACCACAACCTCCACCTCCCGGGTACAAGTGATTCTCCTGCCCCAGCTTCCTTAGTAGCTGGGATAACAGGCATGTGCCACCACGCCCGGCTAATTTTTGTATTTTTAGTAGAGACGGGGTTTCACCATGTTGGTCAGGCTGGTTTCAAACTCCCAACCTCAGATGATCCGCCCGCCTTGGCCTCCCAAAGTGCTGGGATTGCAGGCATGAGCCACTGTGCCCAGCCCAAGATAGATTCTTTTTTTGTTTTTGTTTTTTTGACACGGAGTCTCGCTCTGTTGCCCAGGCTGGAGTGCAGTGGCGCGATCTGGGCTCACTGCAAACTCTGCCTCGCAGGTTCAAGCCATTCTCCTGTCTCAGCCTCCCGAGTAGCTGGGTCTACAGGCGCCCACCACCACGCCTGGCTAAGTTTTTTTGTATTTTTAATAGAGATGGGGTTTCACTGTGTTAGCCAGGGTGGTCTCAATCTCCTGACCTCGTGATCCGCCCACCTCGGCCTCCCAAAGTGCTGGGATTACAGGCGTGAGCCACCACGCCTGGCCCCAAGATAGATTCTTAATAGAAAATCCTTGAAAGTATTTCTCCTTTTCAGGGACTCAGCCTTTCTCTTTGCTATTTGTAAAGTCATGAGTTCCTCTGCTGCCGAGTTGGTGCCAGGCCAGTGCTCAGTGCAGCCACTCCTGCCACACTCCCTTGCCTCTCCGGCTTTATGCCCACAAGAGTCCAAGCCACTCGGTCAGATCCTGACTCTTCCTTCCGGAAACTCGCCTCTGGCTTCCACTGACATTTAGGTGACCATCGGTGCTCCACCACTGTCTGCAGGGCTCTCCAGGATCTCTCCATCCCTGCCTTGCCCCCTCCTGTGCTGCCCTCCAGGCTTCCTGGCCAGCCACCTCCACATCCTCTACCCTGCCAGGCTTGTCCAGGATCAGGGCCTTGGCAGTAATCCCCTCTGCCCAGGTCTCAGCCCCCATCTTCCCTGCTCTTAGTCTTCCTGACACTCCCCTCATGGAAGGCCCCACACACCCTGCTTTGTTCTCATTATCTTCACCACTATCAGAAGTTACCTTGGGCCTGGCATGGTGGCTCACTCCTATAATCCCAGCCCTTTGGGAGGCTGAGGTGGGCAGATCACTTGAGGTCAGGAGTTCGAGACCAGCCTGGCCAATATGGTGAAACCCCATCTCTACTAAAAATACAAAAATTAGCTGGGTGTGGTGGTGTGCACCTGTAATCCCAGCTACTCGGGAAGCTGACACAGGAGAATCACTTGAACCCAGGAGTCGGAGGTTGCAGTGAGCCGAGATCGTGCCACTGCACTCCAGTCTGGGCGACAGAGCGAGAGTCAGTCTCTCTCTCTCTCTCTCTCTCTCTCTCTCTCTCTCTCTCTCTCTCTCTCAGCGTGGGCAACAGAGCAAGACTCACACACAGACACAGAGAGAAGTTACCTTGTCCTTCCATTGCCCGTCACTCACCCCTTGTGAATGTAAGCTTATGACAGCAAGAATTTTGTTTGTCACCAGCTCACCAAGTCTTAAAACAGGACCTGGCACACATGGTAGGTGTTCCATGTGAATTATTTAATTATCACACTGTGAAGTAGGTGTGTCTCCATTTTTCTAATAAGGAAATTGAACACAGGTGAAATAACTTGCCAGAAATTCCTCAACCGTTAAGTGGCAGAGCTGGACACAGGTTTGTGTCCAGAGCCTTCATGTGATGATGCCCTCTCCCTCATTTACGGAGGTTCTTTCTCCAGGGCACCATTCACTGGACAGCCGGGAGAAGATAAGAGGTTGAGTTGGCATGCTTTGGGTTCACAGATGCATTCATCTCTGGCTGGGAACTTGCAGGGTTACGGATCAGACTGCTGCAGCTTGAGAAGTTGAAATGGCATCTTGGTTGTACATTGCAGCTCAACCAGGAAGCGTTTACTAAAACAAAAACTTAACGGAAACTGACAAGCAAGTGCATAGGCGTTGCTAGAGATGGTTTCTGTGAAATTCCATTAGGTGACTTCCATAAAGGGAAGTGAAACAGTAGATCACAGCTGTAGCTTCAAAATAAAAAGTTGGTTCCTAAATTGAGTGAACTGTAACCTTAACTGTTTTCTCCTTAATCGCATAATGACAAAGTTGCCAAATTTCCAGTGGAAACAACTCCATAACATATCACAGGTGCACAAAAGCTGCCACAGGAACACGGTGAGGAAAGAGACCAAAGGAAAACTGTTTGCTCAGGCTCCCTTTGAGTAGTGCCTCACGTCAGGAGACTAGCTATATCTTTAAGAATTTATAAAAGGCTGGGCACGGTTGCTCATACCTATAATCCCAGCACTTTGGGAGGCCAAGGCAGGTGGATCACCTGAGGTCAGGAGTTTGAAACCAGCCTGGCCAACATGGTGAAATCCCATCTCTACTAAATATACAAAAATTAGCCAGGTGTGGTGGTGGACACCTATGGTCCCAGCTGCTTGGGAGGCTGAGGCAGGAAAATTGCTTGAACTCAGGAGGCGGAGGTTGCAGTGAGCCGAGAGTGTGGCACTGCACTCCACCCTGGGTGAGAGAGCGAGACTCTGTCTCCAAAAAAAAAAGAGAATTTGTAAAAGTTGGCTGGGCAGAGTGGCTCATGCCTGTAATCCCAGCACTTTGGAGGCCAAGGCGGGAGGATCATTTGAGCCCAAGATTTTGAGACCAGCCTGGTTGACATAGTGAGACCCCCATCTCTATTTTAAATTATATGTAGGTATTTTTTAAAAAGAATTTGTAAAAGTATACTTCTATGGGTTTTTTGTTTCTTTGTTTCTTTTTTGAGACGGAGTCTTGCTCTGTCACCCAGGCTGGAGTACAGTGGCACAGTCTCGGCTCACTGCAACCTCCGCCTCCCGGGTTCAAGTGATTCTTCTGCCTCAGCCTCCTGAGTAGCTGGGACTACAGGCAGGTGCCACCACACCCGGCTGATTTTTGTATTTTTAGTGGAGACGGGGGTTTCACCATATTGGCCAGGCTGGTCTAGAACTCCTAACCTCGTGATCACCCTCCCAAAGTGCTGGGATTACAGGTGTGAGCTACCGCGCCTGGCCCACTTCTATGTGTTTTGAGTCAGAGTCCCGCTCTGTTGCCCAGGCTGGAGTGGAGTGCTGTGGTGCCATCTTAGCTCACTGGAACCTCTGCTTCCCAGTTTCAAGGAATTCTTGTGCCTCAGCCACCCAAGTAGCTGTGATTACAGGCGCACACCCCCATGCCCAGCTGATTTTTTTGTATTTTTAGTAGAGACAGGGTCTGGCCATGCTGCCCAGGCTGGTCTCAAATGCATGGCCTCAGGTGATCCTCCCATCTCAGCCTCCCAAAGTGCTGAGATTACAGGTGTGAACCACCACACCCGGTTCTAAGTTTCTCATAAGGGAATAAGTAGTTACTCGTGTCTGTGTTTTTTTGGTTTCATAATTTTAAATCTGTAGTATTTCTCCTCTGCAAAAGTTCCCTAAATGATGTGAAAACATTTTAAAGCATACCTGCTTATCCCCAGGCTCCCTTGATGCCCGTCAGATGAGTGTGTTTTGCTGCCCTCTGCCGCTCATGGACGGTACAGCAGTGACTGAACAACCCATTCCCGGGTCTGCCCCTTGGTATTGCCAGAAAGCTGGAGAAGCCTGGGAAGAAGACAAGATTGTTAGGAACCATGCTCTCCTACAGCCAACCGCCTACTCCAACCAGCCTAACAGTCTGTGCTCCACCCCTACCCCAGAACTAAAATGAAAACGAAAAATGCTGCGTTTGCTAAGACATCAATGAAATAATCTCAGATTTTTTAAGTAATTTGAATGGTTTGTGTTGGTAGAAAGATGAATGCAGTGAGGCAAGGCTGCGGGTCACCTGTAGAGCTGCCTGACCACGCCCAACATGTGCTGTCCAGATTCACCTTGCCTCCCAAATGGAGCAGTCTTTGAGGACAGACAAAGCTGGCCACCCCTCGACTTTGCCTCCGTCATGTCCACACACGTATACACACAGGATGACTTCAGATGAACAAATCAAATATTTTCAGTTGCTGGACAGTCAGTAGTATAGTATGATGGTTAATAGCTGTTGGAGGCCAGGCACGGTAGCTCCAACAGTAATCCTAGCCTGTAATCCCAGCACTTTGGGAGGCCAAGGCAGGAGGATCACTTGAGGCAAGGAGTTCGAGAACAGCCTGGGCAATACAGTAGTCCCATCTCTACAAAAAAATTTAAAAATTAGTTTTTTATGTATTTAAAAAAATAGCTCTTGGAATTAGCCCTTGTTTGAATCAAAACTTACCCACTCAATGGCTAGATTACCTTGGGCAAGTTACTTGTCTCAGTCTGTCTTTTCATCTGTAAAATGGGGATAATAGTAACTACAGTTATTAGTTATCCTAGGAATATTTATAAAGTCCTTGCTGTATGTCAAGGGTTTTGACTTTTTAAAGTTTCTACATGTTAAGAAAAAGCTGATCCCAATGCCTAGCACAGAGTAGCCTTCAAATGTTTACCACTAAGAGTATTTATTTCCTCATTACATAAGCCGTGTTTATTTGTCAGCCAACTGAAAACCACTGTCAGCAACCTATTCCTCCCTGTGAACTTCTGGTAGAGGCCTCTCATCTTCTACTTAATGTTCGAGTTGGAAAGAATCTTAAGAGTCATCTACTCCAGCTCTTTACCCAATGCAGGATCCTCTTCTATAGCCACCTGTGTGAACACCTTTACCTGGCCAGGTGGCCTGCCTTTGGACAGCTCAAATACTAGTTCCTCCTTGAACCCAAATCAACTTCCCTGTTGATGTCCTAGTTCTGCTCTGCAGATCTTCTTAGAAAAAAAAAATCTGCCTTCTGTCCTTTACAACAGTAAGGGGCAGCACCCGCCCCCTCCCCGCCCCATTTCAGCTGGCCTTGCACCTGAAAGTTTGAAGAGAGCTATCACTTCTTCCTTTGTCAAAAATCATGTTATCCAGGCCAAGGTAAAACATCCTGCAACCTACATGGGTCTTTTGAAAAATATATTCCTGGGCCGTGCACAGTGGCTCCTGCCTGTAATCACAGCACTTTGGGAGGCCGAGGTGGGCAGATCACGAGGTCAGGAATCTGAGACTAGCCTGGCCAATATGGTGAAACCCCCTCTCTACTAAAAATACAAAAATTAGCTGGGCATGGTGGCACGCGCCTGTAATCTCAGCTACTCGGGAGGCTGAAGAAGGAGAATTGCTTGAACCCGGGAGGTGGAGGTTGCAGTGAGCCAAGATTGAGCCACTGCGCTCCAGCCTGGCGACAGAGTGAGACTCTGTTTTTAAAAAAAAAAAATATATATATATATATATATGGAAATATATTTCCATAGAGCAATTTTGTTTTCAAGGAAACACTGCCTTTATTAAGATGATAATTGTGTGACTCCTTGAAACCTTACAGATTCTATTGAGTTATGTAAATTAAAGAGTCCAAGTGATGACCTGAGATAAAAGATGGAAATGATTGCTATTAGCTCTCTCCCTCCAAAAACACATTCCTTCAGCAATTCCTCCCTGCTCTTTGGCACTTGCAGGCTGAATTGCCCCTGAGACTGGGGGTTTAGTAAAGGGTGGGGCTTCCTTGAAGTGCAAGGCTCAGGAAGCCTTCCCCAGAGAGGCTCTGACACTGGGCTGGGGCCCAGGAGTCTGCATTTTAACAGGTGCTCCTGGTTCTCCCACACCATGCTGCCCACCGTTATCCAGGGCAAGCTGTGGCTCACAGCCACGATGTCCCTAAGCAGCCATGTGGCGGGACGGCACAAGCACACTGAGGGCGGGGGGAGCTTGTCTCTAATGAGACTCCTGTTGCCCAGGGCCGTGTTCTGTGTCCCCTTCCTGGTACTTCTCACCCTTTGATAGCTGCAAGGCCATCTGACATGGGTGGGGGGTGCTGCCCCTTACTGAGCACTGAGCTCTGACCTGAGACTCCTCAAAGCATGTGGCTTGTGTGCACTCATACCGTTCTCGATTTGAGATAGGTTATAATCTCATCATTCTAGAGCTGAGCAGATTGAGGTATATGTAGAACGGTAAGGCCGCCCCGCTAGTGAGCACGGTAGCCAGGATATGGACGTGGGTAGGCTGGCCCCAGGAGTGCCCCCACTCTCTCCAGTGAGCGGCAGACGTATCCAGCCAAACACCCGTACGTACCCCAGAGACACCCGGAACTCCATACGGGGATCAATCGTTTTCCTTCCCTGAACCACTTTTTTTCTTTCTCTTTTTATTTTTTATTTTTTGAAACGGAGTTTTGCTCTTGTTGCCCAGGCTGGAATGCAATGGCGTGATCTTGGCTCACTGCAACCTCCACCTCCCGGGCGATTCTCCTGCCTCAGCCTTTCGAGTAGCTGCGATTAGAGGCACGTACCATTATGCCCAGCTAATTTTTTGTATTTTTAGTAGAGACAGGGTTTCTCCATGTTGGTCAGGCTGGTCTCGAACTCCTGACCTCAGGTGATCCACCCGCCATGGTCTCCCAAAGTGTTGGGATTACAGGCGTGAGCCACCGCGCCCAGCCCCCTAAACCACTTTCTCCTGCAGTATTTCCTGTCTCAGTTGGTGCCATCACTTCCAGAAGAAACTCCCTTTTTGCAGACCCCTCTCCATCCTCCTGCCTCTTGACAGTCTCTTATATCCAGCTCTTCTGCGGCCCTACCCTGCTCTGGGCCTTGGGAATATGTGGCAAGCTCTTGGTTCCCATGTGCTCCCGCTGTGGGTGCGGTGCCACCTTTGCCTGCAGTGCGGCGAGAGCCCTGCCCCGCTCTCCCAGCTGCCAGTCTGGTCCCCTTCCAGCCCACCACCTGAGCTGCTTCTGTGGTCATTGTCAAATGGCATTCTGACCCTGTTGCTCTCCCCTGCTCCTAAAGGTTCCCCACAGCCATCAGGACAAAGTTCTCCACCATTAGCTTCTGCCTGCCCTTTGGCCCTCTGTCTCACTGGCCCTCCTGTGAATTTGTACTCCAGCCCAGCAGCTCACTCCCTGTGCACGCCACACTGGTGCCACCTCCTGCCTGCACAGGCTGCCCTCTCTCCCAGACACTGCCACCTTCAAACTTACACAAAAGTTTCAAAATAGTATAAAGAAATTCCCTATACCTTCACCTTCACCCAGATCGTGCTTAGCATTTCAACACATACAAAGCACACACCCCCCATGTGTATTTTTTTCTGAGCTCTTTGGGAGTAAATTGCAGACATACCACGTCCCCTTTCCCCCAATACACCAGTGTTTACCTCCTAACAACAAACATTCTCTCTCTTTTTTTTTTTTTTTTTTTTGAGTGGGAATTTCGCTCTCTTGTCCAGGCTGGAGTGCAATGGCGCGATCTTGGCTCACCGCAACCTCTGCTTCCCAGGTTCAAGCGATTCTCCTGCCTCAGCCTCCCGTAGCTGGGATTACAGGCATGTGCTGTCACACCCAGCTAATTTCATATTTTTAGTAGAGATGGGATTTCTCCATGTTGGTCAGGCTGGTCTTGAACTCCAGACCTCAGGTGATCCACCCGCCTTGGCCTCCCAAAATGCTGGGATTACAGGCGTGAGCCACTGCGCCCGGCCCAAACATTCTCTTATATAACTAAACTACGGTTATAAAAGTCAGGAAATTTAACATTTATGCAATGGTTTCTAAACTACAGGCTGTGTTCAGACTTCACTAATTGTCTCAGTAATCCTCTTGACGGCTATTTTTTTTCCTGGTTTGGGATCACGTAGTACGTTTAGTTGTCATGTCTTGGTCTCCTTTGTTCCGGAACAGCCTCTCTTTCAGCGTCCCTGGCATTTTTAAAGAACACAGGCTAGTTGTTTTGCAGAGAGTACCCCAGTGAGAGTTTGTGGGATCCTTCCCCTGGATCACATTCAGATTCTGCCTTTTTGGCAAGAATAGCCCTGCAGCAATGCTCTGGCCTTCTCAGCTCAGCATCTCCAGGGCCACATGGTGCTGCTGGGTTTGCCTGTTACTGGTGATGTGGATACTGATGACTTGGGAACGGTGGGGTCTTATTTATTTTTTGCAACCGCCATATTCATGACCCCTCTTCTAAGAAAGCTTGTGTAGACCCCTGCAGGCACCCACAGTTAGGGTAGGTGTCTGTCCCCTCACCCGAGTCCTGGCTACAGTGCCTCACCTGAGCTGACCAAGCCATCCTGGTGTGCGTCTCTTCCCCCGCTCAACTGCAAGGCTCAGGGGACCTCATCTTGTTCACGACGGTGCCCCAGTTCCTATGGGCCTGGCACATAGTAGGCGCTTCATAAAGATGCGTTGAGTGAAAGAAAGAATGAGTGAGATTTGGGAGCTGATTGAGTTACAAAGCAGAAACCTCCAAATCTCTCCAGATGGGTCTTCGTGTGTGGTTTTCACTGCTTTACTCATGAAGCATGGCTAAATGTTGGGGTTTCTTTTTATGCCAGATTCTCACTGAAAGCATGAAAGTCTGATCAAATCCCAAGAAAAAAGCATGGTATTTATCCTTCCTTTGGGGAATCACAGAATGGACCTGTTTTAGAAACTTGGACCCCATCCTCGATTCTTCCATGTGTTTCTTCATGGGAGGGTGGGTGGGTGTGAGGGGAGAGTCTCTGGGTCTTTGATCGTGGGAACTATTTGGCCTGGACAGAGTAGCAGAGAGTCTTGGGCCCCGCGCCTTGCTGCCTCTGTCCAGCCACATACTTCACGCACCAGTAGGGAAGTGCCTGGAGGGGCGTCCGGAAGCCTCGCAGGAGGTCACTGTCTCCCTTTGCTCTTTCAGACGCAGGAGGAGGGAGACGCACTGATGACATCGGCCGCTCCTGCAGCTCGGGCGCCTCGCGGTCTCCAGGTGCAAGGCCAGCGCTTCCACCGTGGCTGCTTCAGGACATCCCCCAGAACAGCTGTTCCTGGAGACCCGGCATCTTTTCTGCATCGTTTTGCAATTTGTGAAACTTAGGACAGCAGCAGCCCACTCACCTGGGTGCTCCAGCCATGGGTCTGGGAAGTCACCCCTGGGCATGGCTGTGTCACGGGGGTTTTGCGGCTGAAGAACAGCTGTTGTGTGCTGCTGATGGCTGATTTCCCAGGAAACCAGTCCTACTCCCAGCCAGTAGGATGGGGATGCAGGTCCCGCCAGCAAGGACTGGCTGAACCGTGAGACCCATGCAGTCGGCCCCTTGGGTCAGCTGCCCCCACCCACTACACTGACGGTGACTGAGGCCACAAGACGGGGCTCTGCGTGAAGCCCGCCAGCCCCTGCCGTGTGATGGCTGCAACGCATACCTTAGAGCTTCCAGTTGCGTCTTAGGACATTTTCAAAGATGAGCGTCCTCAGGAGGGGCGGTGGAGGGGGCATGTCTGGAGGGGCCTGAGGCACGGGGAGTGCTCGGTGCCCAGGCCGAGCAGTGCCACTCTGTGAGACCAGTGGGCTCCTTCCAGCCGGGCTGCCTGAGGCCACTGTCTGTGTGTTGGTGCTCATTGTGGGCTCCGCAGCGTCTTTCCTTGTGCTGACGTGAATGGAGTTGAATTGCCCTGAATCAAATTAGACTGAAATAAATTGAATTGAAAGGCTTACAAATAGGTATGACTCTCTTGCTGAGTGCCAGGCTCTGGGGAGTCACAGCTGAATAAGACAGCCCCTGCCTGTCTTCACACTAGCCGGGCCCGTAACTAATATTATGGACTTGCACCAAGAACACATTGCGGGTGGTGGGTGAGAGTGGGGAGGAGGGTGAGAGGCCTCAGGAGGAGGAGGTCTTTGAACTGAGCCTTTGAGAATGGGAGTGGGGATTTTGAAAAAAGGTAAAGGTAAGAAGGACACAGGGGACCTGGGAGGCAGCAGGAGCAGAGGCGCACTGCATCTGAGGTGAAGACGGGAGAGGGCGGAGACGCGGTGCTCACTTGCCACCTGATAGAGGCACACACACGTGCACACACAGTCACAGGCGGAGAGAGGCATCGCACCCTCAACCTGTGAGCCACACGCATCAGAACCACCCGGAACGCACCCACATACCTACTCCAGCAGAATCTCAGGGAGCTGACCCAGGAACCTGCATTTTAAAACAAGCTCTACATGTGAATTCAAAGATTAACACTGTGTGTGTTGGGGGCGGGTGGTGAGCCCCTGTCAGCCAGCGGGGGGGATGGGGGTGCATTCAGTGATTTGCAGGCTGGGCCTGCCAGGATTCGCCCCTGGCACGTAAGTGAGTAATTGTTGCACTTCACCGCACAGCACAGTCGCCTGCAGGACTTGTCCACATACAGACCACTGGGCTCCAGACCGAAATTCTGAGTCAGTCGGCCTGGAATAGGGCCCAGAACTGCTTTGCTGATCAGTTCCCTGAAGGGTGATGCTGATACAGGGACCTCTGAGAAAGAGATGGATTGAAGAGAGGTGAGGAGTCAGCCAGACTGAAGGAAGCCCCCACTGGCTCTCCTGAGACAGGTGCTGGGAGAGTCGCAATATTTGAAGCGCTTTGATTTGACCAGATGTGCCTTTCTCTTCTGTGTGCCTGTCGTTGGTTTCAAGCCTTCTGCGATAATGGTATGGTATTTTGGACATGTGACAGATGCCCAGTGCCCCGATCGGAAGATGGGTGAGCCTGGGCCACGCTGCCCAGTGGTCCCCGGCAGGGTCCCTTGCTCAGGGTGATGCCATCTCCTAAATGGTGCGGCAGAGACCCGTGACTCTGAGGCCACTTAGGAGCATTTCTGGGCATCCACGCAGTGCCTTGATTCCAGCACCCAGAAATGCTTCCGGAGTTCCCAAGGTCACAGGTGGAAACTCCAGATGTCTCTTGGAAGGCTGTGCTGCCATCACCCTTGGGGCTTGGACATGTCCTGGATCTAGGGGTGATCATGTATCAGCAGACTACACAGGATGGTAAGTCTGTTCCCAGTAGGAACCCAATGTCCCACCAGCAAGGAGCTCAGCACTGTGCTCAAGCCCAAAGGCACAACCAGCTTCCAAATGCCATCTTTGCAGGTCTATGGCTGCAGCTGCACATGGTACCAATGCTGTGCCAATCGAGAGGAAACCACATGTGAATTTGAATGGGGGAAATTTGACATAACTGTAACAGGTTTAGAGAAGTGAGGGGTTGGCTAATAAGACGTCAACTCCAATCATCCAGGAAGAGCAGCCATAAGGAACAGCCTCTCGTCCAACCGCTCCTCCCCACCTCGAGCCCTCATTTGAGAGAGCACTGCCCAGACTCACCGAAGGGCTGAGAAGTTGCTGTTGGTGCCACAGCAGTGGGACTTGCTGGATATCCAGCTCTGGGTGGCCAGAGTTAAGCTGTTCCTGTAAGGGAAGTGCCTTCCTGGAGGAAGTCAGCCACAGACTGCTTGAAGAGGATGGAGGAAGCTGCTGGGTGCTGCTGACCACCACGCACGGCAGGATCCTGGAGCTGGAGGGTCCGTCAGCATGGCAGGAGTCAGCCAAGTGGGCACACAGGGCAGGAAGAAAAACCTTCTGTCCTACCACTGCTGCCTCTGGCAAAACCTAACACCGTGTCAGCACACAAAGGAAACATGTCTAAAGGGGCCAGGTCCATTTGCTCAAAGCAGGCAATGAAGGATGAACTTGGAGCTGCATGGCACTAAATTGATTAGGGGCACAACTCCCAGACTCTCTGGTCCTCGACAGGAGAGTCCAGGGTGTGGGAACTTGGCAAACCTATTATTTGATCAGAGGAACAGGGGAATTGGAAGGGGCCTCAAGAGCTCCTCTGTCCAGCCCCTCACCACTCCCAATACAATACCAACCCTCTAAGCAAGGTCACAGAGCTTAGTGGGTGGGAGAGAGGGACTGTGCCGCCTTGTTCTCCTTTTGCCCTCGTACTCTGTCTTTCATAGACCTTTTGCCATTAGATTGCACCGATAAACTGGTAGCATCCATTTTACAGATAGGCACCCAGAGTTGAGAAACCCCCGTTAGATGAATAAATATTCCCAAAGAGAACTCAAGACACACTGTCTAGTTCTAGGACAGAGGAATTTCCTGGCTTTCCCCCAAAAAACTCCATAACTTTTCTTGTTTCTCTGAATTCTACAAAGACATTTTAATGAAATGTGGGAACCACACTGGACACAGTGGCTCAAGCCCGTTATCCGAGCACTTTGGGAGGCCGAGGTGGGCAAATCACTTGGGGTCAGGAGTTCGAGACCAGCATGACTAACATTGTGAAACCCCATCTCTACTAAAAATACAAAAATTAGCCAGGCATGATGGCGGGTGCCTGTAATCCCAGCTACTCGGGAGGCTGAGGCACCAGAATCATTTGAACCTGGGAGGTGGAGGTTGCAGACAGTCGAAATTGCACCACTGCACTTCAGCCTGGATGACAGAGCAAGACTCAGTCTCTAAATAAATAAATAAATAAACGAATAAATAAATAAATAAGAAATGTGAGCACCAGCCAGCATGACTAAGGCAGCGCTTTCCACACCTGGTATGGTATTGTAGGAGCCCAGTGAAGATTTGTGGATTTGGTTTATAACTTGTCCAGCACAGGCCTTGGACCTTGGGTCATCCATTCTCCTGTGAGCATTAAGAGAAGGGTTGTCATTTCGATGGTTGTGCCGGTCCCTAATGCTGATGGAGACTGTCCTGTGTGCTGTGCCCGCAGTGTCTCATGAGACTCCATAATGAAGAAGCCCTGTCGTCATCCACCTGTCTGTCAGCCATATCAGGAACATGCAGAAAGTCCACCAGGACAGTGCGCTAGTCAGGGCTGGATGCCACAACGAAGCCTTCCGTCCGGGGGGCTTACACAGTACAGACAGATTACCTTGCAGTCCCTGAGAGGAAGGCTTCGACAGGGTTGGTTTCCCCCAGGCCTCTCCTTGGTTTGCAGCTGTCTCCTCCTGCCACATCCTCCAAGTCTGTGTTCCAAGCTCCTCTTATAAGGACACCTGTCACATTGAATTAGGACCCACCCTGGTAGCCTCACTGAAGCTGAATTACCTTTGTAAGGGCCCTATCTCAGATATGGCCACATTCTGAGGTAGTGGGGACTTCCCCAGGTGGATTTTGGGGAGACTCAATTCAGCGTGTAGCAGACAGTATTTGCTATAGACATGACTATCTGTGTGGATCAAGGCTTTGCATACTACTTGAGAGACACCATCTGGAGTGGAAGCGGCCCTTCCTCACCTCATGAGCCTGTTAACTTCATCTTCAGATAAACATGTAACACTTGCAACCCCCAAGCTCTTGAAAATATGCGAAGCCCCTTCCCCTTCAGTTTTTGTAATTCTAAGCAGGTTCTTAGAAACGTTTCTAAGCCTCTCTCTAGTATCAAAATAAAAAATAAAAATACAACCACACAAAAAAACTGAGCTCCAGTCCCAGAATCCTGCGGCCTTCCCGGCATGTAGTGTGATGATGGTGTATACGAGGATCTTGTTCAACACTCTGGGACACAAAGGGGACCCATGGCTTTCACAGGCAGGCACTCCTGTCGTGGGCAGCGGGCTGGAGGAATGTTGCGAGTCTGGGGCCCACTCCCCAGGCTCAGGTGAGCAGCAGTACCAAGACCGGCCAACAAGGACGTCGCCTCAAAGGGCCCCATGCCCTGAACTGCCCTTTTTGCCCGGACCCAGGACACCCCACGGCCTCTTAGAAAAGGAAATGTTTGGGCCGGGCGGGGTGGCTCACACCTGTAATCCCAGCACTTTGGGAGGCTGAGGCGGGTGGATCACCTGAGGTCAGGAGTTCAAGACCAGCCTGGCTAACATGGCAAAACCCCATCTCTACTAAAAATAACAAAAATTAGTTGGGCATGGTGGCAGGTGCCTGTAATCCCAGCAACTTGGGAGGCTGAGGCAGGAGAATCACTTGAACTCAGGAGACGGAGGTTGTAGTAAGCTGAGATTGTGCCACTGCACTCCAGCCTGGGCAACAAGAGTGACACTCCATCTGAAAAAAAAATAATAAGAAAAAGAAGGAAGGAAGGAAGGAAGGAAGGAAGGAAGGAAGGAAGGAAGGAAGGAGGG
>NW_016806990.1:1673253-1693374 GCF_001698545.2 Rhinopithecus bieti | reverse complement strand
AAGGTGGGAGGATTACTTGAGCCCAGGAGTTTGAGACCAGCCTGGGCAACAGATCAAGACCTTGTCTCTACAAAATAAGTTAAAAATGAGGCAGGAAGATCACTTGAGCCTGGGAGATCGAGGCTGCAATGAGCTGTGATTGCACTACTATACTCCTGCCTGGTTGACAGAGCAAGACCCTGCCAGAAAGAAGGGAGGGAGGGTGGGAGGGAGGGAGGGAGGGAAGGAAGGGAGAGAGAAACGTTTGGCTGAGCACAGTGGCTCACACCTGTAATCCCAGCACTTTGGGAGACTGAGGCAGGCAGATCACCTGAGGTCAGGAGTTTGAGACTTGACTAACATGGAGAAACTCCGTCTTTAGTTAAAAAAAAAAAAAAATTAGCTGGGCGTGGTGGCACATGTCTGTAATCCCAGCTTCTCAGGAGGCTGAGGCAGGAGAATCCCTTGAACCCGGGAGGCGGAGGTTGCGGTGAGTGGAGATGGTGCCACTGCACTCCAGCCTGGGCAACAAGAGTGACACTCCATCTAAAAAATAAAAGAAGAAGAAAGAAAGAGAGAAAGAAAAAAGAAGGAAGGAAGGAAGGAAGGAAGGAAGGAAGGAAGGAAGGAAGGAAGGAAGGAAGGAAGGAAGGAAGGAAGGAAGGAAGGAAGGACAGAAAGAGAAAGAAATGTTTGGCTGAGCACAGTGGCTCAGCCTGAGACCTAGACTGAGGGTCTGTCTCAGTGAAGGCCTTAAGTGCTGAGGGAAGACTGGGGGCTATGGCTTTAGAGGCTCCGACTCATCTCCAGCTCTGCGGGGACTGTATGTTCTGGGCAGTGGGCATTTTAAACCCATGTGGGAGATGAAGATGACTGAGGCCCAGGGCTGCTGGATCGCACACAGAAAGTGGGGTGAGAACTTGGACTGGGGCTGTTTGGCTCCCAATCCCAGAAGCTGACCACACAATGGCACTCCCAGGGTACCCTTAGATCAGCCAGTCCCAGCCCTCCTTGCACATTAGAAAGCTCTTGGGAGCCAGGCTGGGTGCAGTGGGTCAAACCTGAAATCCCAGCACTTTGGGAGGCTGAGGCGGGTGGATCATCTGAGCTCAAGAGTTCAAGACCAGCCTGGCCAACGTGGTGAAACCCCGTCTCTACTAAAAATACAAAAAATTAGCTGGGCGTGGTGGCGGGTGCCTGTAATCTCAGCTGCTCGGAAGGCTGAGGGAGGAGAATCGCTTGAATCCAGGAGGCGGAGGTTGCAGTGAGCCAAGATCATGCCATTGCACTCCAGCCCGGGCAACAGAACAAAAAAATCCATTTCAAAAAAAAAAAAAAAAAAAAAAAAAAAGAGAGAGACATAGACTGAATAGCTAAAAGGTATTTGGTACTGGGCTAAGTTTTGGATGTACGCAAAAAAGAATAATCGCCTCCATCCTATCCTTCCGGATCTGAAAATCTAGCCGTGGAGACAGCTCAGCTTATTTTTACAAAGGCAAATGCACTCCATTCGATGCATGGTAAGAACCAAGCCAGTGAGTGAACACCAGAGAGCTGGGGTAGTCACAGGGGGTTGTGAGTAGTTGTGGGGTAGTGAGGCTGAAGGAGCAGAACAGGGATTGGAAGAAGGATTTAGGATGTGGAGGGCATTTTAGGGGAGGACCAAAGAGAGAACAGGTGTGCCCAGGCATGCCCTGGGGGTGTGAGGGCAGCTGGATCCCAGGGTGTCTGAAAGTGGTCACCCGAAGGCATGCTCACTGGTGGGCATGGCCATCACAGGACATGGCTACAAGGGGTGTAACTATCAAGAGCAGAGCCAATCAAGGTCGTGCCCATCCGTGGGCGTGGTCACCAGGGCTGAGGTCGTCTGTGGGCGTGGTCACCACAGGGCGTAGCTGCACAGGGTGACAGACGGTGGGCATGGTCGGATCAATTGGGAGGCAGGGTGGGCTTAGGCCTGTTCAGGAAGCAGAGCTTGGATGTCATTCTCCAAGACTTAGAGGCCATTGGAGGTGTTGGGCAGGGAGGGTGCAGGGACAAAGAGGTGCTTGAGAAACACTGATCAGGTGTGGTGTGCCAGCTTCAGCTGTCCTAGCGTCACCATCCCTCGGTGGGCGCTGGGAAGAAGACAGGCGTCTGCAAGTCCCTCAGGCTTCACTGTGAAGCGGGTCAGCTTTTTCCAAGGGCAGGAGAATGTGTGGTTCCCTGCTGCTTGAGGGGCTCTGCAGGCGGAAGGTAAGGAGTGCTGCTCGCTCTGCCCCTGCGGAGACCGGGTCCAGCTGGTCCGGCACCTTCCTCCCTTTTCTACCTGAAGCAGGACTGGGAGTGGAGCCCGCACGGCAAACGCAAGGCCTGTCTTTGGGGAAAAGAGCTGCCTTTGGGACCTTCCTCGCTGGGCCGTTCCAGCACTCAAGCCTCAGCGCTGCCACGTGGCGCCCACGCGCCCTCCCTCTGTCGGGGGATCCACCCCTCTGGAGTTGCGGAGCGGTTTTCTCACCGCGATCCTCCCTTCTCTGGAAACATCCAGATCCTCACCCACTGCCCCAGGCCAGGCCAGTCAGATGCGCTGGCCTGGAAATTCCACAGGCAGCAGGGAGAGCCCCAGAGCCCCTGCACTGCAGCTGCTGCAGAGGGCAGGGCCTGAGCTCCATGCTGCTGTCTTGTGTGTGTTTTTGCTTTGTTCCTTGTTTTTACCTTCTGTCAGTGTATCTCCGGAGGCCTTTGGGTCGCCCCTCCTCCCGGGCCACTCCTTTCCCCCGGACCCAGCCTTCAGTCCCTCCCTGCCTCGCCCCTTCTGGCGCACTCAAGCACTTGCCCTGGTCGCTCTTCTTGGACGCGAACAGACACTAAAAGTCACGCTTTCTTGCACAGTCCGCGTTTTATTTGCAAAGCGAAGCGGATAATGCATTGCCGTCATTCAGCCCTGCTGTCCCTTGGTCTCGGCAAGGACTGCTCTGCTCTTCCACTGCCCTGGGTCCCAAACCAGTTCTGCCCACACCCTGCCCTTTGCCCATCGTCTCAGCCCAGTGGCCTGTCTTCACCCACGCCCTCAGGGAACTGGGCTCCCTCTTCTTAGGCAACATTGTTTTCGCCCACTTCCTCTTTCAGCCTCTCACCACTATCCTCTGACTCTTCCCCAGCCTGTCTGTCTCTTTCGTAGGTCTCTAGGTGCTCCCCTGCCCCCGCCACCTTTCCTGATCTCATTGACTCCTATGGCTCCTCCCATAATAACCCAAACCTGGCTGTAGCTCTTACCCCACCGCTGGGCTTCAGACATCTCCACCTGGATGTCTGCAGTGGACCCACAAGTCTTTCTTCTCCTCCTGGAGGCAGCCCCCACATTCTCCTCTTGGGATCCTCCCCTTTTCTATGCAGGAGGGGTGGGGATACTTGACTTGCCCACTGCTTCAAGAATGGCATGTGACCCAGAGGTGGGCACGTGCCTCAGACCAGCCTGAAGTCCTGGTCTCTTGTTGGGACGAGCAGCTGTAGTCGCCAAGCTGGCTGCACATAAGCTGAGCGACTCTGCTGCCTGGCAGGGGCCCTCCCTGAGAAATAAAGCAGAACCAGGAAATGGAACACGTGGGCTTGAACACTAGCCTTGGTGGACCTGCATCTAACCAAAGTCACTTTCTGGACTTTTTCTCAATGTGGCCTAACCCGTTCTCATTTTTGTAGAAGCTGGTCTGAGTTATTTGTTTGTTTGTTTGTTTGTTTGTTTATTTTTGAGACAGGGTCTCGCTCTGTCGCCCAGGCTGGAGTGCAGTGATGCCGTCGTAGCTCACTGTAGCCTCAACCTCCCAGGCCCGAGTGATCCTCCCACCTCAGCCTCTCAAGTAGCTGGGATACAGGCATGTGCCACCACACCTAGCTTATTTATTTATTTTAGAGATGAGGGTCTTACTTTGTTGCCCAGGGCGGTCTCGAACTCCTGGATTCAAGTGATCCTCCTGTCTCGGCCTCCCAAAGTGTTGGGATCACAGACATAAGTCAATGCACCCAGCCTCTGAGTTGAATTTTTGTCATTTGAAGACCTCTGAGAGACACCTCCAACAAGATGGAACCCATGATCTCTGTTCCATCAAACCGCCTTCTCCACCTGGCTTCCCTGACATCCTTCATGGCACCACCTCCCCCAATTTCCAGTGACAATGTTGAAAGCTTGACTGCATCCTCATTGCAATCTTCCTTAATCAAGTAGAGCCAAATGTGTTCTCTCCATTGCTCTTCTCCTCCACAGCCCACTTCAAACACTCATTACCTTTTCTTTCTCTCCCCAACCTTTTTCTTTGACAGGCCCTTTCTACATTGTCCAGGTTGGTCTCAAACTCCTGAGCTCAAGTGATCCTCCTGCCTCAGCCTCCCAAGTAGCTGGGATAACAGGTGCACACCACCACATCTGGCCCTCATTACCTTTTGCCTAGACTATTTTGATAATTTCTCTGCTGGCTCCCCATCTCACACTGTTGCTAGGACATTCCTAGGCTGCAGTTCTGATGCACTCACGGATGCCCTCAAGAACCTTCAATGGCTCCCACCTCCAGCAGGAAATGAACTCAAGTGTTCAGAGCTCTCCTGACTCTGACTCGCACCTGCATCTATTCACGGTCTGTTGTGTGGCATATCAGCCAGTGGACCGCCTGCCCTTCCAGCCACAGCCCGCACCACTCTGATGTGATGGGACACCCCGGCCTCCCTGTGCCCTGAGCTTCTCCCTGGCCCCAGGCCGGCGACGCTCCTCCACCCTGCTGCAACCTGCAGAAATCCTTTCAGGGGCCTCACTCTGTAAATTCAGTCTACACGTCCCCGACCAGCAGTACCCCCCACCTCCAAATGCCCTTGATGCTCTGGGCTTGCCACTCCATTTAACAATGTCCTTCTCAGCTTTTTTCTCCTAAGCGGCTGGAGGGCAGAGTCTGTGTCTCATTTGCCTGAGATTTCCTCCCCTGCTGAGCTCAGGGCCTGCAAATATTTGCTGGGTAAACATGGACCGACAGCCTGACCAGGAGCCTCCTGCTCCCAGCGCCGCCACTCCCCGTCTGGGGTCTTCCTTCCGAGTCATCTGGATACGCCAGCAAGCCTGGATTCTCATCTGCCTGCCAGGCTATCCCAACTTTTTCAGAGATGATTGCAAAGCTCACTGCCATAAAGCCTACCTGCAAACGCTTTTCTTGCTTCTTTTTTTACCTCAACTAAACACACTAAAATACATACATAAGTAGATATATAAATAACAGGAAAACTTGGCGTGCTGTAATTCAGTTTTGGTAAACAATGATGGTGTTCTCTTCTTATTCGTACCCCCTCCTCTGCCACCTCTCTCACGCCCTCCTGCTCTCTCCTGCCTCCCTCCAGGCGCCCTCTCTGACCCCACCTCCCCTCTCCCCTCCTGCCCTCACTCACAGTCAGGAAGGCTTCCCATTTCCTCCTGACTTCCCCAGTGGGACCCAAGCCCTTGGGAGTTAGGACAGAAGGTGACTTGGGTGGAGGCAGTGAGCTAGGAAAGAAAGGCAGTGGGTAGGATCTGGGCCATTCGGAGGGCAGGGCAGGGGCAGGGAGACTTGGCTGGCTGAGTGGTGCTCTGGGGTCCATCCACCCTGAACTGAGAGGAAGGGTGTCGTCCCCCATCCAGTGAGCGTGAGGGGCAGGGCCACCACCCCAGAGCCACCAGAGCCACTCTTTACCAAGCACTGAGGACCAGCCTTGGCACAGGCCCTGGGTGGAGAAGTCCCAAGGACACCAAACCCACCATTAGCGCTGGCTTGACTGAGCCTCCCTAGTGCTGATACTAGATAACAAGTGCAACCGTGTCCAGATCCGAGGGCAGTCATGGATGTAAGGTTCGTGGGAGGGCAAGGCCACCAGAAACAGGAGTGGCTGGCCCGAAACACTGAACGGGGTTGGGGGCCATTGGTCACGCCTTGGTATGGAAACAGAATTCTAGGTGGGGACAGAGGGGGCCCCACAGACAGGAGGGTGGAGTGGTGCCATGGGGTCAGCAGGGAGACCTGACAGGACCAAGGAGCTGAGGGAGGTGGGCAGGGCTGGCTTCCTGCAGTGCGACCCCTGTGGGGCCAGAGCCCCACACTCAGGTGAGGGACTGTGCTTGGAGTTCAATGCTTCCAGGGCCCCATCACGAAACTCTTTATGATATTATCTTCAAACTGGGATTTGTCAGTGAACTCTGATGGGACAATGGAGTGTGCACTGGGTGCCAGGAGCCCCAGCTCCTGTGTGGTCCTGCCTGCCTCTCTCTCCTGCCTCCCTGGGACAGGTTCTTGGCCACTCAACCCCCTGCCCTTGCCTAGTGATTGCAGCCCCCTTGGCCCCTGGTGGAGGCCTGGGTGTAGAGGTAGAGAGGGTTGGGTAGATGTGAGACCTCAGGCACCTGTGGGCACCTGCATGTAAGTATCCCAATGCCTAAGGTAATGTGGCCATGGAGAACCCATTGGCCGGGGACCGTGGCTTATGCTGTAATCCCAACACTTGGAAGGCCGCGGTGAGAGGACTGCTTGAGCCCAGGAATTTGAGACCAGACTGGGCAACATGGCAAAAACACCAGGTGTGGCGGTGTGCACCTTGGTCCCAGCTACTTGAGAAGCTGAGGGAGGAGGATCACTTGAGCCTGAGAGATTGAGGCTGCAGTGAACTGAGATTGCATTGCTGCACTCCACCCTGGGCGATGAGTGAAACCGTGTCTCTTAAAAAAACAAAACAAAACAAAACAAAAACACAAGATGGGCACAGTGGCTCACATCTGTAATCCCAGGACTTTGGGAGACCAAGAAGGCAGATCACTTGAGGCCACCAGAAGTTCGAGACCAGCCTGGGCAAATGGTAAAACATTGTCTCTACTAAAAATACAAAAAAAAAAAATTAGCCAGGTATGGTGGTGTGTGCCTATAGTCTCAGCTACTTGGGAGACTGAATCACGAGAATTGCTTGAACCCAGGAGGCGGAGTCTGCAGTGAACTGAGATTGTGCCATTGCACTCCAGTCCAGGCAACAGAGCAGGGCCCCACATTTTCATTTATCCATATGGATCCCACCATTATGAGCCAGCCCTGACAAGTGCGTATCAGGAGACTGGAGACCGAAAGCTCCAGGGAGGTGAGCCAGGTGGAGGCAACTGCTCCTAGACTCAGTGCCCAGGTCGAGCCCAGCCATAAGTTCTTAGAAGCTCCCTTTTGGGCCGGGCGCGGTGGCTCAAGCCTGTAATCCCAGTACTTTGGGAGGCCGAGGCGGGCAGATCACGAGGTCAGGAGATCGAGACCATCCTGGCTAATACGGTGAAACCCCGTCTCTACTAAAAAAATACAAAAAACTAGCCGGGCAAGGTGGCGGGTGCCTGTAGTCCCAGCTACTCGGGAGGCTGAGGCAGGAGAATGGCGTGAACCTGGGAGGCGGAGCTTGCAGTGAGCTGAGATCTGGCCACTGCACTCCAGCCTGGGTGGCAGAGCGAGACTCCGTCTCAAAAAAAAAAAAAAAAAAGAAGTTCCCTTTTGCGGGTAAGTGATCCCAAAGTTGGGTGGGAGCACCTGTGCCAATATAGGTAGAGGAGTGGCTGCAAAAGCAGGGAAAGAGGCCAGACAGGAGACTTGAAGGAAGCTTCTGGTACATATCCTAGATATCAGAGAGTTACCCCAGACCAAACAACAGCTCCATTGCAAACAATTTGCCTTGGTGTTAGCCTAAGGGGCAACTAGAGGTACAACTGAGGGGCAGGAATCTGGAACAATCTTTAACAGAGCCCTGGTTTGCAAACTTTTATGGGCTTTAGCAAATTCTCCAGGAATTTGCTAAAAATGTATATGGCTGGGTCCTCCCTCCGGAGATCCTGAATCAGTAGATCTGAAATGCAATTTTTTTTTTTTTTTTTTGAGACAGAGTCTCACTCTTGTCACCCAGGCTGGAATGCAGAAGCGTGATCTTGTCTCATGGTAACCTCTACCTCCCGAGTTCAAGCGGTTCTCCTGCCTCAGCCTCCCGAGTAGCTAGGATTACAGACGCCTGCCACCTTGTCCGCCTAATTTTTGTATTTTTAGTAGAAATGAGGTTTCACCATGTTGGCCAAGCTGGTCTTGAACTCCTGACCTCAGGTGATCTGCCCACCTCAGCGTCCCAAAGTGCTGGGATTACAGGTGTGAGCCACCGCACCCGGCCTGAAATGCAATTTTTAACAAGCAACCCAGATAATTTTCTTTTAGTGGTTAGGTGAGTGGGTGGGTTGTACACACAGAGGCACCTGATATGAGTGAGAAAAAATGGTTGGTCTTGGAGGCTCTGCCCCAGCTGATGCCTCATGGAGGACAGATGAGCCATCCCTGCAGAGCCCTGCCCAACCCACTGAATCCTGACCCAAAGTTTTGGTGTTGTCATACAGAAAAAGAGAACTGGAACAGTTGGGAATTTACTCAGTGACCCTGGGAATATGTATGCCAAATATCTATGTGCCAAATTGCATCAGTGCCATGTTTCCTAGAGGCCACGCATTCCTGGTTTTCAGTAACTCCCTTTTCAGTGGACAACACACACCACCCATTCTTGGGGACTTCTGTTTTAGGATTTTGCTGGTGGAGAATTTCATCCCTACAGAAGCACTCAATAGCCAGCTGAACTGGGCAAATCATTTCAATGCTCATCCCTGCTCTGAAGGAATAAGGATTTTTTTTCTTCACAGCTGACTGGACTTGGGTGAAGACAAGAAACAAAAACCACAGGAAAACACTGCAGTGTGCAAAGTCCTGTACAAACACATCTTAGAATGAGGAAGGGAAAAGTGAGGCCCAATTAAAAGAGCAACACTCACCAAGTTAAAACGGTGTTTGAGAAACGAGATGACTTCCTTTATTTTCTTTATGTTTTCCCGCAGCTCCTAAATTTTCCACACTGAGCAAGGCATTACTTTTATGTAAATTCCCATAAAAGAGTCATGTCAGATCCATGGAGGAAGGCAGGGCTGGGGAGCAGCTGAGCGAGCCCCTTGCTGGCCCCACAGCCTGGGAAGCAGATGCCACCGTGGGGACATGAATTCCTGCCCTGACAGCTGGGCGAGACTTGAAGCGGTGAACGGCAAGGGCCAGGGATGTCACTTTCCTACTGGGCTGTGACTTCCTTCCCCTAACAGTAAAACGGGAAAGGAGTGACCGCTTGTTCCTTATTTAGGACACTGACTCTGGCAGCCTAGAATTGGAGGGGACTCTTTTGTTGCTAAAGAGCAACCTTCAATTACAAGCTTAAAATAAGCCTAGTCATCCTCCCTCACTCCTGGCCTCCTCAGGGAGGTGGTTATGAAGGGGAGAGGCCTGAATATTCCAGGCCCAAGGCTTGACATCAGGACAGGCAAGCAGGCAGCTGGTGCTGTTGGCCAGTGATTGGAGGCCCCGCTCGCTCCTTGGCCCTTTCAAAGTAGCCTTTGGAATCCACAAAGATGGCAAACAGGCAGAAACCCCAAACAAGACTCTCGGGGCACTCGGGTTTAGGCAGTGGCTGAGTCTGTGCTGGGGCTAGAGTAGGGTCCATAGAAGGAACCTCTGGAGGGCCAAGATTGGCACTCTCTAAAGCCGTATCTGCGCTCTGCCCACTCCTTCTGAGATGGATTCTGTCTTTGGTTGGGAGGGAGAATCCACAGTCGTCTCTGCAGCCAGCTACTGGGTCCACCATCCACCTTATTGTGAACCAAGCTTTGGGGTCTAGACTGGAGCTTCTCAAACTTTAATGTGTGCACATATCCACTGCGGCCCTTGTTCACATGCAGATTCTGACTCAGCAGGTCTGGGTGGGCCAGAGGTTCTCATTTCTGTTATTTTTTGGTTTGTGTTTTTATTTTTGTGAAGATGCGATCTCGCTCTCTGTCAATCAGGCTTGAGTGTGAACACAGCTCACTGCAGCCTTGAGCTCCTGGCCTCAAGCGATTCTCTTGCCTCAGCCTCCCAAAGTGCTGGGACCACAGGCGTGCACCACTGCGCCAGGTCAAGCTGAGGTTGCCATTTCTAACAAGCTCCCAGGGATGCTGATGCTTTGGGTCTTCAGACGACAATCTGAGCAGTAAGGTAGCAAGGGACTAGGCCTCATCCTGGGTGCTAGGTTTATGCCGCCAGCTCCCCCATCCCCATGCCCCATGCCCTCCTCCAGTGGAAGAGGCTTTGGTGCAGGGTGGGGATGCTGGATAAGCACCAAGACCCAGGCAGAGTCCTGGGGCCATGGGGAGGCCACAGGCTGAGCGGGAAGGTAGTGGGATTACAGGGCCAGAGGAGGCCAGGTAGGAGAAGGTGGCAAGACTCCCCAGGGTTTGAGGACAGTGCCTGCATCTTGGTGATCTCCCACAAGGCCCTCCATTGGCCGTTCCCCGCATTGTGCCATGAATGCATGTGGTGAAGTTCTACCTACTACCTCACCAGGGAACCAACGAAGCATTCCTATGAGAAGACTCTGTAGAAACAATGAGAGCCCCCTAACATGCACCTTATATAATTAACTCAGGGCATCCACACAACAATGCCCATGAGGCAGGTACTATTGCTATCCCCTTCTTAGGAATGGAGAAATTGAGGCATAAGGCCATTCTACCAGCCCCAAGAGGCAGAGCTGGGATTTTCATGCCAGCCAGCTTGTCCCCAGCGACACGCTCATGGCCAGTTCTTTGCCCTGCATCTCTAACACAGGGCAGGCGGTTGGCTATGTCTTTGGGCTGGAGGACCTGAGGTTTGAGATCCGCTTACCCAGGGCTAGTACTCTGCCTACTCCACCTGCCACCACCCGCGCAGGAATGCGGATCCCCCAAGCTCCCACATATAAATGTGTGTTAAATTCTCCGCCTTTCAACAGAGGGGCCTGAAAAAGCTTAAGGACCACCACCACAGCTCTGGTCCTGCAGTGAGGTGGCACTTAGCAGTGTATGGTACAAGTACACTCAATGCATTTTAGCATTATCCACAATCAGCCTCCTCCAAAACCAACTTCTTTCAGTGTTGCTTTTTTTTTTTTTTTGAGACAGTCTCACTGTGTTGCCCAGGCTGGAGTGCAATGGGGGCCATCTTAGCTCACTGCAACCTCCGCCTCCCAGGTTCAAGGGAGTCTCATGCCTCAGCCTCCCAAGTAGCCGGGATTATAGGCACACACCACACCTAAATTTTTTGTAGTTTTAGTAGAGATGGGAGTTTCACCATGTTGACCAGGCTGGTCTCAAACTCCTGACCTCAAGTGATACTCCCACCTCGGCCTCCTAAAGTGCTGGGATTACAGGTGTGAACCGCCACTCCCGGCCCAGGGTTTTTTTTTTTTTTGAGATGGAGTCCTGCTCTGTTGCCCAGGCTGGAGTGCAGTGGCGCAATCTCGGCTCAGCACAAGCTCCGCCTCCTGGGTTCACACCATTCTCCTGCCTCAGCCTCCCAAGTAGCTGGGACTACAGGTGCCCGCCACCTCGCCCGGCTAATTTTTGTATTTTTAGTAGACAGGGTTTCACACATTAGCCAGGATGGTCTCGATCTCCTGACCTCGTGATCTGCCTGCCTCGGCCTCCCAAAGTGCTGGGATTATAGGCGTGAGCCACCGTGCCTGGCCCCCAGTGTTGCTTTTTGAGAGCTACTCCCTAGTTACAGGAGTTGAAGCTCTGCTGATTGCTATTTCACCCAAATGTGAGTTTTAGCCTGCACCATCCCCAGCCCTAGGGTTGCTGTCCCCGCCCGTCTCACCAAAATCTGGTCACACTAACAGATTTTGTTCTCCCTCCACTAGGTGCTGACTAAATCACTTACAACTGGGTTGGGGGAAGAAGAGGCGAGGCAGACTTCTTAGGCATTATTGCACAGGAAACAAAAATGCTGGCTTTAGCCAATGACAGAGTGGCCTGCACTGTGGTGCCCCATTGGGTCCAGTCTCCTGGCCCTGTGCACCCAACACCAAGGTCTTCATTCTGAAGCTCTGACAGTGGCCACCCACTTAACTTTCCACATGCTCTCAAAGTAGCTCTCCCAAGTGCAGCCGAGTGCTTTTCTATACAGCAGAGTCTTGCTGTGTCCCCCAGGCCGGGGCGCAGAGGCACGATCATAGCTCACTGCAACCTCAAACTCCTGGGCTCAGGTGATCCTCCTACCTCAACCGCCCAACTAGCTGGGACTACAGGCGTGTACCACCATGCCCAGCTAGTTCTTAAACATTTTTTTGTAGAGATAGGGGTGTCTCACTATTTTGCCCAGGCTGGTCTTGAACTTCTGGTTTCAAGTGATTCTCCTGCCTTGGCTTCCCAAAGTGCTGGGATTATAGGAAAGAGTCACTGCCCTAGCCTCCAGAGCAAATAAAAATGCTGCCTGGGTGACAAGAGCTTTCCTGGGCACCTGATTCCCTCCGACGGTACCGCACACCTGGGGGCTGCCCCAAGTGGGCTGTGGGTTTGGGGATAGGATCACAACAAATCATAGGACGGCCATGTGACCGGCAATCTGCCGCTTTTAAAATATAACATTTATTGCTTAGATGGTTTGATACAGAACAGCTTTCTTCTCATTCTGAATTTGGAAGTTCTATACAACTGAATACAAAGAGGAACAAAAAGTACCAAAACCAAACTTGTGATTCTCTGTTCATGTGGCATAAACCAGTTTTGTACATAACATGTAGCAGCAGTTTTAAGTTCCCTTTAGAAAATATGCATTCTACAAATTTATTATTGTTTCCTGTTTAATGCATGGGCTGAAATCACTAGGATCAATTTCCTTCTTGAAGAAAGAGGAGAGGAAAGAGACGAACAGAGGGTCAGAACGTACGGTGAATCCTCCCGAAACTGGCATCCGGCTGTTCCGTAGCTTCCCCAGCGCTGCTTGGAAAACAGCCCTCTGGGTTGTTCTGTTTTCACAGCCAGGTGTTTCATGTAGTGATTGAATCTCAGCATCATGTCCATTAATCAATGAGGAAAAAAAAAAAGAGAAAAAACTTGCACCTCAAAAAACTTTTCAGAAGATCCATATATATATATTTTTTTGTAAAAGCCCTGAGAGAAGGAGAAAGAGAATCAAACAAAATGTATAGAAACAAATTAGCTGGACATGCAAACTAAGCTATGATTCACCCAGAGTTTAAACAAATCACAAATTTCACAGTTTAATATTGGGGGGTGGGGGAAGGGCAAAAACAAACAAATAATACGTTTCTCCACCTCACTAATAAAATGTGGCAAGACCTTATTGACTACGAAGGTACAGATCAAGGCTAAGTAAAGCTTTAAATCAATAGTGATTATTGCGAGCGGCAGCCCCGGCTACTCACGTTGCTGGGAGCTGATTACTGCTACATCTCACCGCAGCGTAGAGTTTACTCACAGCTTCTCCCCACAATATTGCGAGTTTAGTGTGGAGAGTCGCAAAGAAAAAACACAAGAAACCCCAAATGATAACAACAAAAATAACAATAACAACTGTAATAATAAAAAAAGAAACCTAAGGGATGTATGAACTGGTTTTAACTAAGTAGACCAAGGAATCATTGGTTCTGATTTGCATTCATCTCTACAGTAAATAAAACCTTATTTTTAAACTGGTTCATACATCCCTAATACAGTTAAAAATCATATATACCTCAACCTTTTTTCCTTTCATACGCGAAGATATCACTTTTCATTATCTCAAGAATATCTATCTTCCTTTGATGTCTGGGAGGTTGGATTTCAGAAACTGGTGAAGTGGCGGAGAAAAGGGGGTGTGCATGTTTCTGTGTGAACAAGTCTATGTAAAGGAGGGGCACTGGGGCCAGAAAAAGGCAGGGGAAAGCAGCTGGAGTACAGGTATGCCTCCCCAGGGGAAGGCAAGAGGCTCCACACACTGCAGCAAGCACAGGGGTCCCCAGCAGCAGGCTGGCTGGGGGCCCCTGAGGTCTTGGCTGAGGGACCAGGAGCTCAGATGCAGTGGGGTACATTCTCCTCCCTGCAGGCGGGGACAGTGAGGGAAGTCTATTGCCTGCCTAAGATGCTTATGGGTAAAAAGAATCCTGCCTTTCTGCACCCAGGGGTTTGGGCTATTTAAGAAACTAGAAACAGCACATTTATCTTCAAGCACCAACTCCACATCGCAGGAAGGTAAATATAAACCTATTTCTTATCTGACATCTTGCATGTGTAGTTTTATTACCAGTAGTAGTATTTCCTTGCTTTTGCAAATGACAGTAGCACAGCTGGGTAAGGCTTGGATTAGGCTTAGCAGGAAGACTGGGAATACCTCGCTCACGAGTAACGTGCCTGGTCACTGGGTCACTGCTTTGCTTTCTCCAAAGTCATCTCTGCAGTGCTCCAGGCACGGTCCTGGCTTCTTGATGCCTGTTTCCTGGATGCACACACCCTCACTCCACCCTCTCTGAGCTGCTCCTGGGCCATGCTTGGGAAGACTGCTCACGGCCCTGCTAAATTCTGCAGTGACAGAAGAAAGGCTTGTCTCATTCCGGTAGAAGAGCTACCACCCGAGGGTGCCAACCACAGCCGCAGGCACACGTTTACACGGGGACCCGGGTGCGGCACAGGTCTCCCAGGACAAATATTGCCCATTTGATTCTGCTCACTGCAGAGAACAGCAAACTGATGAACTAACAACAATAATAATAATAATAATAATAATAATATAGATACTGAAAGGGAAGAGGAGGCAATCAAATATATGCTATCCGTGCATATTTTCCATAGGTTTAGACGCCAGGGGAGTAACTCTTCTCTATAGTTAAGAATCGATGTCTTGAAACTTGAACGGTGACCATGTCTAATGCTGACAGAGTGGAAACGGACATGAGGCTGAAGCTAGAATCTTTCCTGGTTTTGGCTTGAAACCATATTGGAAACCTTCATCAACCACATCCTGTAATACCAAGGACCGGATGACAGCTCCACCATGAAGCACACAGAAAAAAGGAAAATGTCTATTTAAGAAATTATCATCTTATCCATCTTTCCTCTGGTCATTTACATGAAATTCACATCATTTTCTTCCAGTTATTGGCTATGGGTACCCAAGGGTATGTTTTTTCCTTCTGTTTCCAGCTTACGAACAAACGGTGCTATCACAGATTCACAAGAACAAGCTCACACACACCAATAAAAAATAACGCTAATGCTCAAATGAAGAAGTCCTCTCCAGACAATTCATTACAATATTTGTTTTGTTTAAGAAGTCATTTTGGAAAAATACAACACCCACGATAATATGGAGGGATCCGGTAAGTAGTTAAGGCACTGGAATCGGCACGGGTTGTGGCCTCCCGCGCACGCTGCGGTAAGGCTATGGCACTGAGTGCTCGAGCAGCCACGCTCCTGCTTGTGTCTCGCACTCGCTCTCACTCTCTCTCTCTCTCTCTCTCTCTCTCTCTCACTCTCCAACAGCTGAAGGGCACTGAGGAAACCCCATGACGCTTTGCTCTGCTGGCTTTTGTCTGTGCTGAGGGGGACTGAGGCTGTCACTCCATCCCCAGGAGCTGCGAGGCACCATCAGCTGTGGCCAGGGTTGGGTGGGCAGGCCTCTTGCTGCGAGGTTCCAGCAGGTCCTGCCCCAGGGCCGCTGGGCTCTCTGGGTTAAGGTCACCCTGGCCAGGCTCAGACGGCTGCCCTGCCGTGACCTTCTCCTCCCTGTGGCTGCAGTCCTTTGTGGCACTGGCCAAGCCCTCCTTCCGGCTCCGGGTGACGGCCATGTGGCTGCTGGCGTTGGGAGCCAGCTCAGCCTCGTTCTCTGAGACGGGGTTGTTGCCACTGTGGGTGGACTCGTTCTCGCTGTCTTCCTCACCCCGCTCATCCTTGTCGCTGTCCTTCCCATGGTGTTTGGCATGCCTGGCTTTCTGGTGGATCCGCTGGTGGCGAACCAGGCTGTGCTTCAAGGTGAAGGTTCGCTCGCAGGTCTGACATTTGTATGGCCTTTCCCCTGGAACAAGGGAAGAAAGAAAGAATTTCCATTACCCAAAAGGCACCAGTACCCACCGCACCCTGCTCTGCACAGGAAGAATGAGGCTCCCAGGCTATGTGCGGGGGACCAGGACTCCTTCCGACTCAGCCAGAGGCCTCTTCTTTGAACCAGCAAACGGGAGGGACAAGCTCTGTTTGCTGGTTCAAGCTGTCAGTTTGAGACGTTCCCTCTCCTTCCTCTCTCAGTCCAAGCACCCTACCTACTGATCCAGAAAACCCAAGTCCCAGAAGCAGAAGCCTCAGGAGATGTGCAGACTGGCCTCGACCAGAGCCTAGGAAGGAATCTAGAGGGGGACAGGAGTGGACCCTCTCAGGGATCTCCATGGACAGCAGCACCTAAGTCGGAGGCACCAGGTACCCTCTGCATTGCAATGTGGCACAGCGGGGGCTTTCCTGATGGCTCACATGTCAGGCCCAGGGCAGGGCCCACCACGCTTGCCGGGAGCCCAAGAATCTCTCTCTTCTGAGAGCCAAGGACCCTGGTCCTTCACACGGGCAAGTGCAGCGAACAGCTGACTGCACTGGGTCGGGGCACACGTGTTCACTGCGGGCTGCAGCTGTGACAAGGAGGGAAGCTGCGGCTGAGAGGAGGGACAGGTTATTTCGGAAGGAAGAAGGATGTATCTCTGGACTCCATGGGCATACTCAGGTCTTTGTCTCAAAGTAAGCGCCCCTGCTCTGGGGTCTGCGGCCTCCACCCTGTGGGTGGCGGGTGAACTCTAGGAGCAGTGTGCAGGGCAGTGGCTAAGAGTCCTGTCCCAGTCACCTCAGCCGGGCTGCACGGCTAAGAAAGGAAAAGACCCTCCTGGCCCTAATGGATCACCCAGGGTGCCTGCCGCCCCACAGTGGCCTGGGGCAGCGCCTATCGTCCGGGCCACAGGACTAGACAGGACCAAGTGGGCCCAAATGGCCAGCACAAGCACCCTCTCCTAGATACCTCTATGAAACAGGGCAGCTGTCACCCCAACTCTACAGATGGGAAGACGGAGGCTCAGCAGAGCTAAGAGGCAGATCACAGCGTTCTCAAAAACACAACGGCCAAGGACCCTCTCCTGCCTGGCTGCAGGCGGCCTGCACGGTCTTCAAGGGCTAAGAGGGCAACTCCTTAAAACTCCCAGTTCACGGGCTTAAAGGGCACACCCGCAACGTAAGCAAACGTTCTCTTGGTGACCTCCAGCGCCGCTTCAGGGCAGCTCCTAGGACAGAGGTGCCCAACTCGCCGCCTCTTGTTGGGCTGGGGACCTGGCCTGCCCTGGTTACCTGTGTGGGAGCGCATGTGCCGGGTCAGGTCCTGCAGCGACCAGAACCGCTTGTTGCACACGCTGCAGACCTTCTTCCTCTTGTCTGCCTTGCTGACCACGCTTTTGGGGGAGTCTGTCTTTGGTTTCTTGTCATCGTCGCTCTTCTCCGAGGACCTCTTCTCGGCCGCGCTCTCCCCGTCGGAGGGGCCCTCAGTCTCCTCTGCAGGCTTTTCCGCCGGGGCCTCCCCGGCGCCCGGGGCCGACTCCAACACCTCTACCGGGGTCTCGGGGGGCTTCTCCTCCTGCTCAGGGGCGGCCTGGGGCCCCTCCTCCGCAGTGCTGGCGCCATCTCCCTTCTCGTCCTTGGGCTCCTGGTGGCCGTGCGCCTTCCGGTGGCGGCTCAGGGTGCCCAGGAACTTGAAGCTCTTCCCACAGGTGTCGCAGGCGAGCTTCTGCTCCTGCGTGGCCGCGCCCCCGGCGCCTGCCTCGCCCTCGCCCTCGGCCAGCTTGAAGTCCATGAGCTTGGTGGCGAAGTCCAGGTCCAGGCTCTGGTTGCTCGACGCGTCCTCTTCAGCGCCGTCAGCGTCACCGGCACTCTCCTCAGCGCCAGGCTCCTCCTCCGGCTCATGGCTCTCCCCAGGCCCGTGCTCTTCTCCGTGCACAGGCGAGGCCGTTTCCGCCTTGGCCTGCTCCGCAGGGGCATCCCCTGTAACCTGGCGGAGCTCAGTGGCGCCCTCCGACGGCTGCTCTCTGTCCCGTGAAGTGAGGTCTAGCACTTCGCCCGCGGTGGCTGCAGTCTCCGCATCCGACTGGCTGTCTGTGGGGCAAGCACAGCGGGGAGGGCTCAGAGGGGCACCACCAGGTACGCTCATGCCAGGGATGTCACTGGGAGTGGGCTAGACCCACGCCAGCAGCCTGAACCCCAAACCAGTGAGGACTTCTTTCGGCCCAAATCCTCACCACCTGTTACATTCCCCCAGGAGGACCAAGATGACCCCGGGGAGGTAAGAAAGGCAAAAGCAGCCTCCACATCACCTGAGGTGTGTTCCCAGGGCTGGCTGTGCCCCCGAACCCCGGGCTTCCACTGCCCCCGCCCCCAGGAAGGTGTGAGTGACTCAGGCAGGGCAGACAGGGGCTGCGAGATAGGAGAGGGGTGCATTCCAGAGACTCGCAGCGCTAGGGAGGTTGAGGAAGCTTGAGTTATAAGTTATTTTTCCAGTGCAAAGAGATCATACAAACATGCAACATACACAGGACCACCCCCACCCCAATCCCCAAAGCATGGTCTTATGAGTTTCACAGGAAACGACCCCAAGCCTGCATTCTGTGTGTATGGTATGCACTCTTGCCTGACGCTCATCTCCAGGTGGAGGCTGCAGAGACCCAAGGAGGTGCAGGGAAGCTTGTAGGCTTCCTAGCTGTCAGCCTCCCAGGAGTGGTGGAAATCTTTTAAAGGAAGTGCACCCTTGATGCCAGGCTTGGCAACAGCAGACAGTGAGGGGAGTGGACTGTGAAGGGCTGTGGGTGCCTGTGAAGACAAGGGGTTCTGGGTTCCGGGCATCTCACCTACCCTGACTTCTTGCCTTTGGATTTGTTCCTATCTGTCCATTCCACCCAGTAAAACTGTATGTGGAAAGCCTACCAGTTTTCAACAGTCCTTTTAAGGGGTGGCACGGTTGTAACATTCACAACATCAAACAGTGTCAAAAGGCCTTCCCTTCCTTTCCTAAGGTTGAAAGAGGACTTAATAACTTCTTAAAATTATGCACTACAACAGTGCATTGGAAGCTGGTGGAACCTATTATTTAGCTGCAGATCCTATGTCTGATTTTTTATTAGTTAAGACAGAGTTTCTCCCTGTCACCCAGGCTGGAGTGCAATGGTGTGATCTCGGCTCACTGCAACCTCCGCCTGCCGGGTTCAAGCAATTCTCCTGCCTCAGCCTCCTGAGTAGCTGGGATTACAGGTGCCCACCACCACGCCTGGCTAATTTTTATATTTTTAGTAGAGACGTGGTTTCATCATGTTCGCCAGGCTGGTCTCGAACTCCTGACCTCAGGCGATCTGCCGACCTTGGCCTCCCAAAGTGCTGGGATTACAGGCATGAGCCACCATGCCCGGCCACTGTCTGATTTATTACTGCAGGAATTCAGAAGTTCCTCTGAGAATTAGGTGGATGAAAGTCATTGTTTCATGGCACAAGTATGAGATGCGCCTCCCTCAATAGGCCAGATGTGAGTGCAGTCCTTGAGCCAGCAGATTCACGCACCTAACCTGGATTCTCACTTGGTGTGATCAGGCGTAACTACAGTGTCAACCTGCATCCATCACTCCTCCTCAACGTCACATGCTCCATTATTTGGCCATCAAGGCGGTCAGGAGGGCTGGGGTAAGGAGCTGGTCCTGCCCCATCCCGAGGTCTGAGGAGACAGTACCTACTGCTCACACCTGCTTGGGGCTTTAGGCTTACCCACAGCCATCTGCATAACGCATCCACTTCCATCATTTCATTTCATTAGTCTTACACTGCACTTTTTGGCAGCCACTGAGTATCTCAAGAGGTTTCAGAAGGAAATATTATGGTGTGAATATAAAACTTTAAGGAAGAAATGATTTTGCAAAATTATCCAAAAGCTTAAAGAATATGAATCCTGAGATATGCACACCAATGTCTGGGCCACATTCCAAGGAAAAACAAGATATTCGTTTTCTTGAATCATTTCAACAGAGAGCAGCTATAGAATGGATATTGGTATAAACTCTACAATAAAAATACGAACTGCTCAATTTGTTTGCTGGCTTTGTGGGTAATTTCCCTCCCTAGAGTCAGGGTCTCCCTATGTTGCCCAGGCTGGTCTCGAACTCCTGGCTCAAGGGGTCCTCCTGCCCTGGCCTGCCAAAGTACTAAGGTTACAGGCATAAGTAACTGTGGCTGGCCTTTGTAGGTTTTTTTTTTTTTTTTTTTTTTTTTTT
>NW_016806990.1:1655195-1672732 GCF_001698545.2 Rhinopithecus bieti | reverse complement strand
TTTTTGAGATGGAGTCTTGCTCTGTCACCTGGGCTAGAGTGCAGTGGTGCAATCTCAGCTCACTGTAACCTCTGCTTCCTGAGTTCAAGCAATTCTCCTGCCTCAGCCTCCCAAGAAGCTGGGATTACAGGTGTGAGCCACCATGCCTGGCTAATTTTTGTTTTTGTTTTGTTTTTTGTTTTTTTAGGGGAAAGCGCGAACGCAGTCCCCCACTACCACAAATTATGCAGTCGAGTTTCCCACATTTGGGGAAATCGCAGGGGTCAGCACATCCGGAGTGCAATGGATAAGCCTCGCCCTGGGAAAACCACCTTCGTGATCGTGGTATCTCCCCTGCCAGGTAAGTATAATTTTAAAAAAAATTTTGTATTTTAGTGGAGACAGGGTTTCACCATGTTGGCCAGGCTGGTCTCAGAACTCCTGACCTCAGGTGATCCACCCTCCTCGGCCTCTAAAAGGGCTAGGATTACAGGCATGAGCCACCACGCCCAACCAGTTATTTTTAAAAGATTTAATCTCTGGTTACTTCCCCTTTGTCCCCAGTATATCCTAGGCTACTTCTATTATTTTTTTTTTCAGCAAAGAACATGCATTATTTTAACTGCATAGAACATATTTAACATGATAAAGCTTGAAAAAAATAAAATAAATTTTGAAATGAAACCCAAATAAATATACTAAGATCAAATTGTTCCTGCTGTTGAGACCGTCCTTTGTGTGGATAATGGAGAGAGATCACCCAGAGTACACTGAAAGGCCAACGCCCTCTTGGGACACAGGGGGCTTGGTTGTATTCTACCAAACTCCCACTAGGGGGAGTGTTTTAGCAGTGCAGGCTGTGCCCTTCACATTCTAAGCAACAACTGATTTTCATTAGTGATTCTCATGAACAAACACTTCACCTCTAAACCTATCATGAACAGTCAACTTATAAGGCCAGGTGCTGTATAAATCCCTGCCCTCAACCACCCAGACTCCCAAATGCAGGTAACTGAGCTGATGACTTTTTATAAGCAATGCTACCTTAAAAATATGCAGTTCTTCCCTCTCCCCATCAGTCCCTCGGTTTGTGTTCAACAACTAAGAAAACTGCCAGAGGAAGCAGAAGGAATCCTGGTAGATAATAAACCCACAGCTCCTCCTACAGGACAGTGGAGACGGCCCTAGTCAGCTCAACAATTAATGATCTATTGCTTCCTAAACATTAAATGTGCCTCAACCGATGTGACAGACTACCAACCGAAGTAATCATCTGACCTGGCAGGGGTGCGTTTGCAGGGAAGCCACTGTGTCTGCACTCTACCCAAAGCATCTGAGGACTGAGAGGGTTTCCTGAGGTGCAGTCCATGCTGACATGTGGGACTTCTGGGCTGGTAAAGGTGGCCACCATTAAGGGAGAGTTTAAACACTTTCACGTTTATATGAATTAAAAACAGCCCTATGTAGGTGCCTACAAACACAAAGACGTGGCATCATCGGAGGAAGGACCAAGGGCATGCCCTTCAAGGGCAGAGGGGGCCAGGGCACCTCTCTGTCCAGGACAGTGAATGAAGAATTTCAGTTGAAATCTGAATATTCAAAATGGACCTTTAAGGGAGAACTGCCCCCACTGTGGCATTTTAAGCATGCTTTTGGGGGACTTTATGTGACTGAAAAAAGTGAGACCTGCATTGTAAAACATGTATAGGAATTTTAAGAAAATGCCACCTAAGCATATAAGCCTAGAAAACCCCTCAGGGACCTCCTTGGTCATTTCCTCCCCCGCCCCCCCCTTTGTTAAGTGGTCTTCCTTCAAAGCCTCACTTTTTTAACTTCACTGGAGGGAGCCCAGAATGAAGGCTTCACCCCATGCCCATCATGCTCATCTGGTTTTTAAAATCCTCCTTGAAATCACTAAACTCTGCCTCCCTAACCTCCTTTCTCTCCCACTTAAATCTCAGTCCCTTTTCTCACCATGGACTGTGACCACAACTAAACCAAACACAGATTTTCTCTTTGCTGGTCTCACATTACAACTTTCAGTAACTTTTCCTTTTCTAGAGGTTTTCTCCCTTCAAGAGAACCTATATAACTTCCGGGGTGGGGTGGAGGTGGGACAGGGCTTTGCTGGGATTTGGAAAACAAAACTTGTGAGTACAAACTTATAAATACACTTGGTGCTGAACCGAAGCTAAGACCATAAATTCCGACTCAGCTTTGTGTCTGCAGACGTCAGCAGGAGCCCCAGCCCTTGTTCCTCCCTTATGATAAAGAAGCTGAATGCAAAATGCATATCCAGCACAGAGTTACTAAGACTTATTTGTAAACATGGAAACCCAAGGGCTCCCCCTCAGCTCCCTCAGTTACTGGCTGCTTTCGCTACTGTAACCACTATGGGAAGATCACAGGGCAGCTTTCAAAACCAGGCTGAAAGAAAATGTTCCAGACTAACAGGTAACGTGGCGGCCGATGGTTAAACATTAACAGGATGGTCTGCAGCAAATGCATGCCTGCCAGCACTGGTGTGTGCTTCCCGTGGGCTGAACTGCAGGTCATCTTTGGCTCACAGGGGTCCAAGTTAGGGGAAGATTCCGTGGGCACCCACATCTTTCTGCACTCAAAGATACTGGTGAGTTATGTGGAAGTGGAAGCTGGGGAAGCAGTGAGCAAACCAGCTTACACTTTCACACCCTCAGAGGGTCTGATCTAGACTGGCGGTGGGGCAGTCAAGAGCACTCACAGTTGGTTTCGCTGGGGCTCAGTGGGAGGCAAAGAGAGGGGCAAAGGGTGGCCTCTCCAGATGCGCCCCCACATCGCTGTAACCAAGGTAAGGACAAGCGGGCTAAGATTAATGCCCAACCCTCTGTCCACATTGACTCCTGAGGCAGGGGTGCCTCCTAACTATAGAGCACCCCATCTTCACCCTATCTGAGGAACAGAAGCCACAGGACGCAATTACAACCCTAGAAAAACATAGCTGGGGAGATCTCTTCGCAGCCAGGAGATAGTGTCAGGTTTTCGAGACTTGCAGAACTGGACCCAGCACCATGATGCTGTCCCTGTTGCTAATCAGTGCCAGCTGGCGGGGTGTCTAAGTGGCCTGCAGCAGGCTGGCTTTTGTTTTGTTTGCTCTTGGGGGTGAGGATGGAGAACCCCAGCAGTCCGAGTGGATGGAGTGTACCGATAGAGGACATGAGTAAATTCAGAAACTACAAGGTAAAAAAGGTGGCAGAAGACGTATCGGGCAGCCGTTAATTGCTCTGTGGGTGCCGGAGGGAGGAAGCACACATCAGCACAGGAGAATAATACTCGGATTCAGGTCAAGCAGAGATGTGATTAAAGAAAGGACATGCACAGTGCTTTTTCAAACAAGGACAGTCTTACACCGGGAAGAGAGTTATTGAAAAGAAGAACACCGCACCCCTCGTTCCTTCAATACCCTGACATCCCAGGGAGCCCAGGCCTGCTCCCGAGGAGGCTGCAGAGGCCAGGGCTCCCCAAACCTTTAAGGTTTCACATCCCCTTTGGATGAGTTCATACCCAGGGCTAAAGTTGTAGGCCTTCCCATACATCCCACCTCCCAACATCGGGAACAAAGGCCTCTTCTGCCAAGAGGGTGACAGATCTTCCCTAGCAGCCCCGAGAGTCACCAAGGGGCACTGTCACTGTTTCCTGCTGTATGTCTAGGCGACCTGACCCAGGAGTTATGCTCCCTCCCAATCATCAGTAGGGCCCGCCTTTCTACTAATAGGCTGCAGGCTCTGAATCCTACAGAGAAGTGAACAAGCAGCCCCTCCGCAGCTCGGACTGGAGTTAGATACAACTCTTAACCGAACTCCTCTCTCTCCCTCTCTGGGTTCTTGTTCACCTGGCGGCACTACCTGTGCTATCATGGGATCCAACATCACTCTCTTTTGACTGGGGGATAAGCCCGTTTCTTCTCAGGGAACAGGTGGTAACTCCGTGTTTGCGCAACTGGTGGCGTTCACAGTTAGATTTGGTAGAAAAGAAGGCATCGCATTTTTGACAAGGGAAGGGTTTCTGACCTGAAGCAGGAAAAAAAATATATATTTATCTGGCTTTCTACTGCAATGAAAAACAAAAGTCGCTTTTGTTTATTCTCCTGGGATCACTGGCAGTTGTTCCCCCCTCCTCCACCCCTTCAAGAAAATTAACAAAACATATTAAAAAAAAAAAAAAAAAAAAGAAAACATCAGTGACTACAACGATCATTCTCCCTTTTCCTAAGTTAAATGGAATATGAATTTTTGTCTTCAAAATACTAAAATAAATGAAACTGAAAAATATACATTTAAAGTAAAACAATGCTATTACAATTAAAATATTAAATAATGACAACACAAAATAAAAGTGAATGAAGAGATTTTAGAGCACAGCAAGAAAACACCTATATTCTACCACAAAGAGAAAGATGCCCTCTAACGAGTTCTAGTGTGGCAAGGACACCGTAATATGGACACTAGGAAATCCATTGGGGAACCCCCCTGGGTATCTTTGGGGGCCCATGAAGAGAAGTCAGGGACAGCCCCCGGCCAGGGTGGCCAGTCCCCCTTCCTGGCCTTGGTGGCTGTGCCCCTCCCACTGGGGAATGGGAGCAGTTGAGTTCTGACTTCCCAGGACAACTCCTGTCTGACTTGCTGAGATATCCTGCAGTGACCTCTCCTCAAGTTCACTGTGGTCCTAGGTGGCAAGAGTCAGGAGATCTTCTCATTACACTAAAGGTTCTTTCTTCCCCCTGCTCCAAGCTTGGTTGCAAATGAGTGACCAATACGTAACTATGTCTGCATTTGATCATGTGCTCCATTCAACAGATGTGCATGTGAAGAGGACATTTTGGCATCCCTACCTTGCCCCTAGACCCATCTCAAATGCACAGATGGGTGAGCCACTGAGAGAGGCACAGTACCCTCCTGCTTTGGTCTGCCTACCCTCTCCTTTTACTTGGATTCCTTTTGTGCTGTCAATGTCACGTCTGAAAATGCAATCAAAGCTCCTCTACAACTTTTCCTGGGTTTGTGTGGATGCATGAGGGAGAAAGAAAGCACAAGGGAAAAGGGGGGTGGAGAGGAAAAGAGAGGAGATCAGGAATCTTCAGGAGATGGAAGTTGGTGGTGCATCATTTGTGTATTACTGCATTCCTCCCTTTCCCCCAAGTCACTGGAGTCCAAGGTCCCAGTTGCTAATGTTACAGGGTAAAAGGTTTTGTGTGTTAACCAACATGACTTCAGAGCTGGGGCCTAGTACTTCTGTCTCATAATCCTGGGATTGCCACAATTAAACACAGCTCCCTGGAAACACAGATCACAGGGGCCTCTGGGGTTCGTTTAGATTAATGTCAATAGAAGCCTGAACTAGCACAGGTGCCCAAGGCCACACACTCCCCTGCAAATGCACAGCAAGGGCCTGGCACCCGGGGACCAGCCAGAGGGGCCACGTGTTTTCCCAGGGGAAGGAGGGACTAGCCTTGACCGGCATGGCTGTGTCACACGACTCCAGGGGGCGCCATTTGTACAGAGCCTGAAGGTGTGGACCTGGCACCGCCCCCGTGACAGCATGGCCACAATTTCATATCAGGAGCAATAATCAGAGACAGGGGACACTGATTCCGTCCTGAGCTAAAAGACCTTTTTTAAATTTTTTAAAATTTTTTATTTATTTTTTATTTTTATTTTTTTTTTGAGACGGAGTCTCGCTGTGTCACCCAGGCTGGAGTGCAGTGGCGCGATCTCAGCTCACTGCAAGCTCCGCCTCCCGGGTTTACACCATTCTCCTGCGTCAGCCTCCCGAGTAGCTGGGACTACAGGCGCCGCCACCGCGCCCGGCTAGTTTTTTTTTTGTATTTTTAGTAGAGACGGGATTTCACCGTGTTAGCCAGGAGGGTCTCGATCTCCTGACCTCATGATCCGCCCGCCTCGGCCTCCCAAAGTGCTGGGATTACAGGCTTGAGCCACCGCGCCCGGCCTATAAACTTCTATTTTATTTTAACCAGCTCTCTATGGAGTACTAGCTAGTTCAGTATGGCAAGAAAAATAGATTAAAGATACAAAGATTTTAAAAAATACTCAATGCTAGCAGATGCTGTGGTCATGTACATAGAAAATTCAAAAGAATTATAGGTAAACAATTAAAATTTTAAAAAAGAGGGCTGGTTGTGGTAACACATGCCTGTAATTTTAGCACTTAAAAAAAAAAAGGAGTCCAGCAAGGTTGTTACATTTTAAAAAATGAATATATAAATATAAAAATCAGCTGTATTCCTATATATTAGTTAACAACCAGGAAATAGAAACCACTCTAAGTTATTTAAATAGAAAAAGATTTAATAGAGGAGATTAGATGCTTATGAAATCATTAGGAGATCTGGGCTTTTCAGCGTGAATCTCAGGAAAACAGAAATGACCCTTCAAAGAAGACCACAATAAGTAACTCAGAGAATCAGAAGACTGCCACTGTCATTTAAGAATATAAAACTGTCTTAGTCTGCTCAGGCTGCCATAAAAAAATACTACAAACTGCTTATAAACAACAGAAATGTCTGTCTCACAGGCTGGGAAGTCCAAGATCAAGGCTCCAGCAGATCTGGTGCCTGGTGAGGGCCCTGCATTCTCACGTGGTGGAAAAGGCAGGAAAACTCTCTGGTGGCTCTTTTATAATGACATTAATCCCACTTGTGAGGGCTCCGCCCTCATTAACTAATCATCTCCCAAAGACCGCATCTCCTAATACCATCACATTGCTGATTAGGTTTCAACTTACTAATGTAGGGAGGACACAAACATTCAGACCCTAGCAATCACTAAAGCTGCAGTTCAGGACTCTGAAATCAGAAAACCACTTCTTCAGTTTCCTTTCAAACTCAGCACCTGTGAAATATGACTGGATCCTACAACAGAGCTGCAGACAAATTTCATGCCTCAGTGACCTTGCCTATTTGCCGAAACCACCAAAGCAACAAAAAGGTGATTTTTTTTTTTTTTTTTTTTTTTTTTTTTTTAACAGACTCTCACTCTGTTGCCCAGGCTGGAGTGCAGTGGCAATCTTGGCTCACTGCAACCTCCACCTCCTAGGTTCAAGCGATTCTCATGCTTCAGTCTCTCAAGTAGTTGGGATTACAGGTGTGCACCACCATGCCCAGCTAATTTTCTTCTATTTTTAGTAGAGACAGGTTTCACTATGTTGGCCAGGCTGGTCTTGAACTCCTGGTCTTAAATGATCCTCCCACCTCTGCCTCCCAAAGTGCTGGGATTACAAGCGTGAGCCACTGTGCCCACCCGATCTCTGTCTTACTTTTGCCTTCTAAATCTCCCATAAATGTATATAATTGGTGGAAACTATTCATAAAAATAAAACTAACTTCAGGAGAATCTGCAAGATGTAGATTTTAGCTGTCCATCCTCTGCTGGGAATGACAGTGGCAATCAGCTGGTGACTCTAGAAAAGCCTGGTAATAAAACTGAGGGTCAATTAACCGTGTCCACTTCAACTAGCAACAAATAGTTGAGAGAATATAATACCAAAATGGATGATATTGACAGAATGCACAAAATAAAGTACTTAGGAACACATGTAATAAGATAATTATGTTACATTAAAGGAGATTTAGATAAATTCAGAGTTATACTATTTCAATAGATAGGAAAACTCAATATTTAAAGAAAAGTAATTTCTTCTCAAATTGATCTATACATTCAGTACAAATTCCAGTCTAGATCCCAACAAGATTTTTAGAGGAACTTGACAAACACTCCCAAACAAGATCAAGGTTGGGAAAAAAGGGTAAGACTTGCCCTTTCAATAAGCAGAATTCATTAAAAGCTATATGACCGCAGGAGGAGCCATGGGTGTAGGATTAGATAAATTGACTAGTAAAACAGAATCAAGAGCCAAAAATCAGACTCACTTACATAGAAAAACTTGATGTATGTCAGAGGTTATATGGTGATTTCAGTGGAGAGAGGGTAGATTATTCCACAAAGTGCTAGGAAAATTGGTTATCTATATAGAAAGTAAAGTAGGACACCTACTTCACATCATAGAGAAAAATTAATTTCAGGTGAATTGAAGACTTAAGTAAGAAGTGAAAAAATTTAAAACTTTTTAGAGAAAATATGAAAGAATATGATCTCAGGATTGGGAAGTATTTCTTATATAAGATACAAAAAGCATCAATCATAAAACAGTTATACAACATTAGTATTCTTAATCCATGAAAAAAAAAATCCGCATTAGATAAAGTGAAAACACAAGCCACACACTGGAAGAATGTATTTGTAACTTACATAAATGCCAAAGGGTTGGTGTAGTATCCAGTTTCTATGAAAAACTTCCATAAATGAATAAGAAAAAGGTAGAAGACCCAGTAGAAAAATGGGCAAAAAACATTAAGAAGCATTACACAGGAGAAACACAATAATATGACAAACATATAAAGAAAAAGTAAGGAAACATGCTCAATTTCATGTCGTTTGAAATAATCAGAATAACTCGTGTTCCAGGAGACAATATACAGAAATGTTCACAGCCACATTGTTAGTAGCAAAAAATATAAGCAATCCAAAAGTCTCTTGAAAGAATGAATAAATTGTGGTGTGTTTATACAAAGGAATATAATATAGCAGTAAAAGTTAATAAACAAATGGCTGGAAGCAATTACATGGATTAATATTAGCAATTTAATATTGAGAGTCATGAGTAACTGGGAAAAACTAGAGTATGATACTAGCTCAAAGACAAGCAAAACTGAACATATATGCAAAAGCTCTTTTGAAGGATTGCATAAAAACTCTCAGAAAATAAATTTTCAGAAAGTAAGATACAAACACCAAACTCAGGATAGCGCTTTCTTTTGATGTGATGCAGAAGGATGGGATAGGTGAAAAGTGAGACTTTGTGTCATTTGTGCTGTCTTTCCTGTTGTATTGTCAGTGCAGCACATTAGTTAAAGTAAAGCTATGACAAAGATTTCTCTGATCACCATTATTTCTCCTTGTTTGTTCTAGAAGTTCTAGCCAATACAGTAAGAAAAAAAAAACAAAAAACCTGATAGATTACTAACTAATAAAAGCAGAGTTAAGTGATTTTATTAGTATGTGATGATATTGTCTGAAAAACCCAATGAAATCAATTAAAAATATCCATCAAAACTAATAAAACTTCAATGAAACAATTGGTCATCGGGATCACTATCTGCCATTTGTCCTATATCTACCATGTGCCAGAAACTGGACTCAGCACTTCATATTCATTGTCTCAGAAGCAACCCTATGCGTTATATTTGTATCTCCACAAAGATGAGGAAAAGTTTTCGGTTGAGTAACTTGGGCAAGTGTCAGGACAACAATTTGAAGTTGCTTTGTCTGATTCTAAAACTTGTGCTCTAAGACATTTGATTACATTGTCTCCAAATAAATACTGAAGCTAAGATATTTTTTCCATCACAAAAATCATCAGTGATCAGGAAATTCATCCATGGAAAAATACTTGAATATTTTCTGTGGCAAGCATTATCAAACAAGGATAGTATCTTATTTAAAAATACACACATCTCAAAATCTATATGCAAAGTGAACATGACGTTCTCTCCTGAACAATACTGCAGAAGACAAAATTCTTCTCGATCTCCCCTTTTTTTAGACATTATGAAGACAGCTACCTTTCTTTTAACTTATTTTTTCTCTAGGGGAGTTAACAATATTATTGATCAGTATTTTTTCCCCCTGAAACTATGCCTTAGTTGGATGGGGGTGGTAGTGTATTTCTCCTCTAAGCAGAGTTGCTTACACTAGGAGTTGATGCTAATTTTCTTCTGAGATGGCAGTTTTATGCAAAAGAGTTGGTTTTAGCACATTTTCTAGGGTATGGAAATTAAACACAGAATCAGTATTTTCTAGCTCATTCATAAATTCCATCATAATCTTTCTTAATTCTTTTTGTCCTGGAGACCTTCATACTTTGAAAGAGTTTTGAGGAGGTCGTTATTTTCATACCTTTCATTTGGAAAATGCTGGAAGCATCCTCAGCCTGCACTTTCTCTTACTATTTTACCACTCTGTGGAGTGTGCCTGCTGAGATTGCCCATGAAGTTTTTGACCCACCAACTTCTTACGTGTTAGCCCAATCTTAGCAGGTTCAAGTTTACTATCAATTCAGCTTTGAATCATGAATTAAAGCTAAATGGAACTTTAGAAATGATCTAATTCAGTTTTACAAATAAGGAAACGAAAGCCTGCCCACTTCTACTAGTTTCCTCCAGGGCGTGGTTCTGCCTTATTTGGTTTCTGAGGATTTTCCTTTCCTTTCTTTCCTAACTGGATACCTACTCAGCAGCAGTCAAGATCCCTGTTGTGAACGCACAGAAGAGGAAATGAGAGACAAGGCTGCCACCGTGTGGTGCGACAGGTGAACAGGAAGGAGAGGTTTATACAGAGAAGCGTGAGAATTGGGAAGCTTAGGAAAGGTGAATGTCCAAGACCAGGCGCAGTGGCTCACGTCTGTAATCCCAGCACTCTGGGAGGCCAAGGCGGGCGGATCACGAGGTCAGGAGATCGAGACTATTCTGGTTAACACGGTGAAACCCTGTCTCTACTAAAAATTAGCCGGGCGTAGTGGCGAGTGCCTGTAGTCCCAGCTACTTGGGAGGCTGAGCCAGGAGAATGGCGTGAACCCGGGAGGCGGAGCTTGCAGTGAACTGAGATCGCGCCACTGCACTCCAACCTCGGCGACAGAGCAAGGCTCTGTCTCAAAACAAAAACAAACAAACAAAAAAAAGGAAAGGTGAATGTCCATTCGTTAGAACAGTTTGTAATTGCTGTAATGACTCGACGAGATCTACAAGTTTCTGAAATCCTCCTTATGGTATATCAGGAACTCCTGGACAGCTGTTAGATCTAACCATGGAGGTACCTTAAAACTTAGGAAGAATTTATAATTGACAGATGCCCATGGATTGAGACGTCTATAGATGTCCATGGATTGAGAGGCCTATAGAAGGCCCTTAGGAATTTTTTTTTAAATCTGAAAATAGACTTACATATGGATAATTTTAGTTTATAAAATTAAATTAAGTAAAACAATATTATAGGTTATTACCGTATCAACCTTCTATTTTGTGTTCCAATCTTTTTTTTTTTTTTTCTTTTTTGAGTCTCGCACTGTCACCCAGGCTGGAGTGCAGTGGCGTGATCTCGGCTCACTGCAGCAACCCCTTCGCCTCCCAGGTTGACACCATTCTCCTGCCTCAGCCTCCCAAGTAGCTGGGACTACAGGCACCCACCATCACGCCTGGCTAATTTTTTGTATTTTTAGTAGAGACAGGTTTTCACCATGTTAGCCAGGATGGTCTCGATCTCCTCACCTCGTGATCCGCCCTCCTTGGCCTCCCAGAGTGCTGGGATTACAGGCGTGAGCCACTGCGCCCAGCCGTGTTCCAACCTTTTTTACCATCAGATAGCTTTGGCATGATAGTCATGTTCTATACATGAGATAATTTAATTCAATCGAATTTTAAAAATGCTGAGCGAAGCAAATATTTAAGAAGTCAATATTTAAATAGGTTTTGCTTTCTGTAGTTACATAAGTTGTATTCTAGTTTGAGTGTCACAGAAATGGGCACTGAGATATATTTTTGTTAAACATAAAAGGGAACCTAAAGGCCACTCTGTAGATGTGATGCTTCCAGCAAGCTGACCCAGGGTAAGAAGCAAGGCAATGAAAGATAAATCCACCAAAAATACTATATCTGCTGCTATGCTTGTCCTAGACAATCGCAAATTGCTCATGGCATGTACTCACATATCTGCACTGCTTCACCCAGAATCAGTGAGAACGGGCAGGGGACACCATATCGGTGGCTCTTCCCCTGCTTGTCTAAAAGAATTAGAAATACGCTGCTCCCTATAAAATTGCCTAACATTCTTAAAACAGCCTAATAATCTCAAAGGAGCAATTTGCTTTATTAATTGAAAACAGTTGAAAAATATATTAGCCTCATTTTATATTTTTAAAGCTTAAATATCTAAAGTATTTGAAACAAAGGAAACTGTACATCAGAGGGGAAGCAAAAGGTGACTAGATAGGCCCTGGCCTCATGGCATGGTCAAGATGTTGAGCTGGCCAGGCGCTGTGGCTCACGCCTGTAATCCCAGCACTTTGGGAGGCCCAGGAGGGTGGATCAATTGGGGTCAGGGGTTCCAGACCAGCCTGGCCAGCATGGTGAAATCCCGCCTCTACCAAACATACAGAAATTACCCAGGTGTGGTGGCATATGCCTATAATCCCAGCTACTTGGGAGTCTGAGGCAGGAGAATCACTTGAACCCAGGAGGGTGGAGGTTGCAGTGAGCCAAGATCATGTACTCCAGCCTGGGTGTCAGAGTGAGACCCTGTCAAACAAAACAAAACAAAACAAAACAAAACAAAACAAAACAAAACAAAAAAATAGTTGAATCCTGGAGTAAGACTTATTTGGACTAAAATACCAGTGTCACCACTTAGATAATGACTTTGGTGAAGTTATTGAACCCTTCCTGTTTTCACTTTCCTCAAAATAGCCTGTCTCCTGGGTTGTGGCAAGGATTATACAGCACTTAGCACAGTGCCTAGCATTTACTCAACATTCCATAAATGCTAGGCTAATAGAATCATCCAGCACTAGAGACGTGAATACAGCTAGATTCTGAGCACGCTCACAATGAAGGTTAAAGAGAAAAGTTTAACTTCTATTGCATTTTTTAGACATTTACAAAAAATATATGTCATCAAAAAAGCAGTAGTTGAATGCCTGCAGGATTTCTCAAAGGCAGGACCTTAGTTGAGGCACCACATTTTCAGCTTAGAACTTGGAATTTCTTAGCACATCACACCAGAAAGTTAGTCCCTTGGTGAAAAGTTCATTCTGAGTTAGTGAACAGAGCACCAATTTTCTAGTCAAATGATCTTACATTCAGAGTTTTATATTCACCACTTACTAGTTGTGTGTTCTTGAACTTCAGTTTTCTCATATTGTAAAGTAAGAACAAGGGCTGGGCGTGGTGGCTCATGCCTGTAATCCCAGTGCTTTGGGAGGCTGAGGCAGGTGAATCACGAGGTCAGGAGTTCAAGACTAGCTTGGCCAGTATGGTGAAACTCTGTCTCTACTAAAAATACAAAAATTAGCTGGGGGTGGTAGTGGACGCCTGTAGTCCCAGCTATTCGGGAGGTTGAGGCAGAAGAATCGTTTGAACCCGGGAGGCGAAGGTTGCAGTGAGCCAAGATCGCGCTGCTGCACTCCAGCCTGGGCCACAGAGTGAGACTCTTTCTTAAAAATAAATAAATAAATAAATAAATAAATAAATAAATAAATAAACAAATAAATAATAAGAGTAGTAGCAAGTACTTATAGACAGCTTAACAAAATTATAGCACTCACTATGTTACCACTGCAGCAGAGAGATAATGTATGTTAACACCTATCCTAGAGCAAGCCTCAGTATTTTTTTTTTATTATTATTATTACCTTGGAATTCTTTGATGGTGGTGTCTAGAGAAACCCTGGGATTTAGGAATCTGGGAATGGACTAATGTTGACTGATGACTGATGAATGGAAAAAGAAGAACATAGGAGGAAATGATCTGGCAGTGTTTCAGTGATCAATTTGTTGTCTCTCAGCTCCAAATCCACTCCTGGTTGCCTGTTCAGCTGGAAACCCACTGTTCTGGAGCCAGTCTCTACCAGCATCTCTCCTTTACAGCTGGCACGATGCTAAACTTTATCAGTAGAGGGCGCTAGAGGGACACTGTAAGGAGAAGTGTTTCCTCTTTGGAATTCATCCACTGTGTCCCTCTTAGCAGGATTCGATTCGATTCGATTCGATTCGATTCGATTATTTTTGAGACGGAGTCTGACTCTGTCCCCAGGGCTGGAGAGCAGTGGTGCGATCCCGGCCCCCTCCAACCTCCACCTCCCGGGTTCTAGTGATTCTAGTGTCTCTGCTTCCCGAGTAGCTGAGGCTACAGGCGCCTGCCACCACGCCCAGGTAATTTTTGTATTTTTAATAGAGACAGCGTTTCACCATGTTGGCCAGGCTGGTCTCGAACTCCTGACCGCAAGTGATCCGCTCGCCTTGACCTCCCAAAGTGCTGGAATTACAAGCGTGAGCCGCTGCCTCACCCACTGTGCTCCTCCTAGCAGGCTTCTGCAGACCATGCTCCTGCAGCAGGTGTGGCCTCCAGCAGCATCTGGTTGCCAGAACACAGCCACTCCCTTGTTGAGATCTCCATCCATTGTCTCCTCAGGTGCTTTACAGCGACTTCCTAGGTATGGCACCTCTTGTGGGTGGCTTTCCCCTTAAACCCTAGAGGGCAGATTCCCAGTAATTCCCAGCCATGGTTCCCGGCTTGCCAGCGTCTGCCAGCCTGCACCCCAACAGGGAGTTTCCTGCTTGCTAGCTCTAGCTGAAATTCTAGTGTGTGAGCCTTTGCTCAGACCACCTGTGAGACAGTTACGGCCTCAATCAACCCAGGAGCCTCTCATCTCTCCAATGAGCTTCTCCAGTGAGGTCTGAATCCTACCCTTGGGAAGGGGCCCTCTCTTCCAACTTTGTTCCCTTGCTGGGTATATTCACTCATCCCTAGGATTCTCCCTTTATAGTTCATCCTCTGCTGCAGTCAAGTGTTCTTTTTCTTTTTTTTTTTTTTGTCTGAGATGAAGTCTTGTTCTGTCACCCAGGCTGGAGTGCAGTGGCGCGATCTCAGCTCACTGCAACCTCCGCCTCCTGGGTTCAAGCGATTCTCCTGTCTCAGCCTCCTGAGTAGCTGGGATTACAGGCATGCACCACTATGCCCGGCTAATTTTTTAATGTTTTTAGTATAGAGAGGGTTTCATCATGTTGGCCAGGCTGATCTCGAACTCCTGACATCAAGTGATCCACCCACTCCAGCCTCCCAAAGTGCTGGGATTACAGGCATGAGCCACCACACCCTGCCAGTAGTCAACTTTTTAAATTAAATTAATTCAAATTACGGTCTGGTTTCTGCCCTCTGATAGGACACTGACTGCAAAGGTGGGTCATTCATCCAACCTCTGTAAAAACCCAATGAACTCTATTCTACCATTAATAGCGTAGAACTCTATTCTACTTTCTTGTGACCAAACTTCCTCTGCCCCTCAGATCTTTCTGGGAAATTTTGAATACATAATGGAGATTTTGGTTCTTTATGTGAGTCATATCACTTTTATTAATCTATCCTTGGCTCAGATGTATAAATTTCACTGAATGGTCAAATCAATATTGATAAGAGCCTGCAAATGTTATGCCTCTTCCAGTTATGAGTTGATTTAATGAACTGATTCTGTACCATCCTAGAATCCATTTCACTCACATGGCAGATTACACCTTCTTTGTAAGGTGACTGGGAGAGCTTTCATGGAGGAGATGGCATTTGAGTTGGACCTTGAAGGAAGGATGGAATTTTACAAAACTGAAATATAGCCACAATCATGGGTATATTCCAGGCATAAGGAAAAGATGTGGAGGTGTAAGCATTTATCCAACAAACATATTTGATGGAAAAAAGTAGGAATAACATTGAGATGAAGGTAAAGTCAGAGCATGGAAGACCTCTAATGCCTGGCAAAGAAACATTCAGGAGTATAATCTTTTCATGAAGATTTGGCTTCAGTGTAGAATAGATTGGACTGGGGCGTGATTCTGAGACCTAACCAAATTCACGAATGAGAAAATGATTATAGTAGCTAAGATATGAGGCAATTTGGACCTACAGAGCCATCAGGATTGGAGAAATGGAAAGGAAGGAATAGCTGTACAAAACAATGTAAAGGAAAAATACATGAGAACCTGAATGGGTGGATGTAAGAGAGGAGACTTTGATAACTGGAGAGGTATCCAGTTGGTGGCAACAGAAACAGTGATCATAGGGAAAACAGGTTAGTGCTGATTTTCCAATCTGACAGAAATGTGCTGTGAGGAATGGAAAGTCCCTGTAATAAATATAACTGCTAGGATGATATAATCCCAGCACTTTATTTATCTATTCATTTAGAAACACACCTGGCTAATTTTGTTTTCTGGTAGAGATGGGGGTGGAGGTCTCACTATGTTGCCCAGGCTGGTCTTGAAGTCCCAGGCTCAAGAAATCCTCCCATCTCAGCCTCTCAAAATACTTGGATCACTGCACAGATCATCGTGTCCAGTCCTGCTTATTTATCTATCTATTCTCCTGTAGACTCTTTAAAAAGGGTTCAATGGGGAAGTTATTATTATTCCCCAAATGAAAATTTGGCAGGTCCCGTACTTTTTGTGCTAATTCTTAGTAGACAATTCTAAGTGTCACTGAGTTTCAGTCCAGTAATTACGAAGTCCAATTCAAGATATTAATAGAAACTCTGAACTATTTGTGTTAAACCTCAGCTTGCCAGCACAGATTTGCCTGAGGCTGGAAGTGGAAAAAGGGCATGTAGCTGGCTTCATCTTAGTCCCTCTCCCTTTTCGTCTCTTCCTCTACTCCTAACCTTGCCGGTTTCTGACCCCCAAAAGTTGAAACAGGAAGGGATGAGTTTGGAGACTCATAAGGGGAAAGGAAATACCTTACTAGAACAAGGTATCATTATTGTTTGGCTCCACATGTTCTGGACCTGCAGATGTTTAGAGCCAGACTTTTTCTTATGGGAGTTGTCCCTTGCCCCAGACAGATGCATCTCCACCTTATGTGGCCCCTGTACTCTGTCTGTGGGCTATAACTTTCTGCTTGGGTTCTTCTGCCCCTCCAAGTGGTCTGCTTGGACTGGGACTGAACTGACCTCCTGTAGATGACAGCTCTGGGTAAATATAGTCATGCACCACTTAATGATGGGGACACATTCTGAGAAATGTGTTGTTAGGTGATTTTGCCATTGTGTTAACATCATAGGGTGTACTTACACAAACCTAGATGGTATAGCCTACTACATACCTAGGCTATATGATATAGCCTGTTGCTCCCAGGCCACAAACCTGTATGGCCTATTACTGTACTGCATACTGTAGGCAATTGTAACATGATAGTTAGTATTTGTGTATCTAAACATAGAAAAGTTACTGTAAATACATGGCATTATAATCTTAAGGGATCGCTGTTGTATATGTGGTCCATTATGGACTGAAACGTTGCTATTTGGTACATGACCATAGATCCCAGCACAGTTTTCCTCTCCAGGCTCCGCTACAAAGGAATTGATCCTCTGTGGCCTCAGGCAGGAATCATCCCTGGGAAATCTCTCCCACCCCAGGAAATGGCAGGTCTCTCCTTCCCCCTTGAGATAGGAGTGAAATGGGGCTTGCAGCTCAGCGCCATACCATATACAATATCTTCTTTCAAAATATTCTTCTCACAAAAATCTTCTTTCTTTCCACACTTAACTCTCCCCTTTTATTCTTGATTTGGTTGAGGGGTTCAAGGGTCATGAAGTCATTTTTGGACCAGTTTCTTGACAAATTCTTCATAAGGGGTTCTGTCTTGAATCTTACATCTGTTACAGTGTACTATCTCAACAAAACTTCAGTG